>NC_034590.1:73521758-73536698 GCF_900095145.1 Mus pahari | reverse complement strand
TCTCTCTCTCTCTCTCTCTCTCTCTCTCTCTCTCTCTCTCTCTCTCTGTGTGTGTGTGGGGGGGTTTGAATATGCTTGGCCCAGGGAGTGGCACTAATAGTAGGTGTGGCCTTGTTGGAAGAAGTGTGTCACTGTAGGGATGGGCTTAGAGACCCTTTGCCTAGCTGCCTGGAAGCCAGTCTTCTCCTGTTCTCATTTTTATTCTGTATAAGTTCATCAGTTACTTGATCGTGTCTTCAAAATTTTTGAGTCCAAAGTGCTCCTCATAAGCATGAGCCTCTTCCCCCAGTCACTCTATAGTATCCTAGTCTCAGAGCCTTTGAGAGTCATAGTTACAAACACATTCAATTACGCATGAAAAAGATGTCCCATTTAACTGATTTAAATTCCCTTGAACTTGGGTGACTTTAAGGCAGAGAATGTATGACCCAGACTTGCAATCCAGGTCTCTATGTACACATGCTCAATTAGTATTTTTAAAATGTTTTCTTTGAATCCATATGTTCACTGTGCAGTGACAGTCATTTATCTCTACTGAGAAGCAGGGGCTCAGGTCAAATCTCAGTTCCTCCTTCTCCCCCTACAGTGCTGGTCCTGTCTATTTTCAGTAACTTTCTGGGCATCACCCTGAAGAATGTCAACCATGTCCTGAGCTCTGACACTGTCATGGGACTCAAAGAGCATGGGTCCCGACGATAAACATATCACTGGAAGCTGGATTCATCCGGAATTTTTTTTTTTTTTTTTCGTTATTTCCCGTATGTCAGTGAGTGTCTTATCTTGCTTACTCAGTAAAAGTCCAAGTATCAGAAAAAGAACCATAGGACTACAAAGAAAAATCCAGGTCTATGATTCAACACGCTTGGTCTTGTGTGTCTCTGTGGTTGGACGAGAGGAAAGGGTACACACTGCTTTAAAAAGATTTTTTTTCTTTCTTTTTTTAGTAGCAGCTTATGATCAGGACTCTTCTGCTCCGTAATTTAGTATATTTCTAACTCTGAAACTAGTTTGTTGCAATGAAGAGCTACCAGAGGAAGAATGGAAGTGTCAAGAATTAGCCAGGAAAAACAGAAGCATTTACTAAAACTTTCGTTTAAATGTCTGAAACCTGGAGCAGCGATCTGCAGCTTGTGTTCCAGGGAACTGCGGATCCCAACGCGTAAAGGTGCCACTTAAGGAAGCCCGACTGAGCTCCCAAGCTAGGTCGCTGAATTCAACCAGGAAACGTCACGAGCGAACAGCCAATCAGGCCACTCTGAGTGCAGAAGTGATTCGTCGGTTCCGGCGCCGTGGGTGGGTCCTGCAGCTCTGCGGAAGCCGCCGCGCCCCCCGCCGCAATTACGGCTTCCGGCGGGCGAGCGCCCCGCTGCTTCCTACACTGCGGATTGAACCGCTGGAGCCCCGCGCCTCCACAGCTGCGTAGAGAAGGAGGCGACAGCAGACCTCTTTGGAGGACGCCACAGGTCCTGCCCTCTTTACCCTCCCCCGTCCCCAATCCCACTGCCCTGGGGACCTGTCTAGCGCCCGAAGGTCTGGAAGGCAGTGTCCGCCACCGCTCCCAGACCTCGGGCTGGTTTCTGCCGCTTCCAGGCTCCTCCCCCTCCCTTCGCAGCCCTGGGTACTGTGGAGGCACTAGTTGCTAGGTGCAACCTTTTGACATTGTCGTCTACAAAGTTCACTCTGGAGAACAAAATCGCATAAAGAAACTTAACGTTTTCCAGTTTTGCGTTTGGCCTCAAACTTGATCGTGTCTTCAAAACTTTTGAGTCCAAAGTGCTCCTCATAAGCATGAGCCTCTTTCCCCCAGTCACTCTATAGTATCCTAGTCTCAGGGCCTTTGAGAGTCAGTCATAGTTACAAACACATTCAATTACGCATGAAAAAGATGTCCCATTTAACTGATTTAAATCCCCTTGAACCTGCGTGACTTTAAGGCAGAGAATGTATGACCCAGATTTGCAATCCTCATTGTTCATAGCTGCCCTCAGCTGCAGGTTGGACAGGGCTGAGCGGTTAATGAGTCAAACTTTTGACCAAGTATTTGTGTTTGATAAAAGAGCTCTATTGGAGAGCCTCTATTGGAGAACTCTATTTATCTCCAGATCTTTGACATCTTTCCCATGTTTACATTTTTTGAGGCAATGTATAGAACTATCATGCTTCCACCACATTTTGTGATTTATGGTGACTTATCATTTCTATCTTTCTTTGCCTCGCTTTCCTACTGCCAGTGTCTTCCAAATTTTCATCTGGGTTTTGTCTGGTTGGTTTTTGTTGTTGTTGTTGCTGCTGCTGCTGCTGCTGCAATTTTGTTTTTTGTTTTTGTTTTCTGTAGCTTTAAGTAGTGCTTTTGACACCAAAGCATGAACAGGTGGACACATACACTCTGCCTTAGATGAAGATATTAACACCTCTACTATCAGCTGTACCTAAACATTTACATTTAATTCTCATGCATTTAACAAGCATTGAGACACTGCTGTTGGCATCAAGAATACACTGAGCAAAACTGAAAGTAACTCTGTATTAAATGTATCATGGCATTAGGATATTGTGAGAAAAAACAGAAAATATGAATAGTAAATTTCTAGTGTGAGGATTAAGAAAACAACAGACTCTGGTAAATGCTATCAACAGTGCGGTCGTGGAAGCAGTCTCAGTTGGAAGAACGTGATTCCAAATAGGGTAAAATGGATAGACAGGGGTCCCAGTACTGCACATAGCACTGAGGAGTTGTTTGACTGTCACGGGTGCAGTTGGAAGAGTAAGAAGACTGGATTTGATTCAGCAGTGAAGCACCTGACTAGCGTGTGTGAGACTCTTGTTACATCCCCCCAGCATTTCAAAGCAGTCGAGGGGCTGAGGGAGTGAAAGAAGGACGCTTACTCCAGGATCCCTCCGCTGGACCACGAATAGGCCTTTGAGTTCAGTATTAGTGCACAACTGGATCTTAGGATTCTGGATCTCGTAGCTTGGTGGAGACGGTGGAAGCAGAGAGACAGGAAGCAGGGGAAACGGCGAGAAGGAGTACCGACCTGAGGACGGCCTGATCACAGCCCCGCAGGCTTCTGCTCTCGTTCCTACAAAATGCCCTTCTGCAGACTCAGCACGGTGGATTCCTCCTCTCTGCTTTTGAATTCGCCCTGTACCCAGAAGCTAGAGAAGATGGGTGACGTTTCCTGAAGTAGAATATTGGAAACCTGAGCCAATCACCTATAAAATGAGATCAGGAACGATTTCTGTCCTGGGTTATGAAATGCCAATCATCCATGTAAAGTGCACAGAGCCGTGCCTGGTACTCAGCTGTTACTCAAGAGCGTTTTCTGTTATTTTGCCTTATATTTTAAATATATCACTATACATTTGTTACTATAAAAGCATTTGGGATTTAGAAACTATTCCCTAACCCTGATGTATTTGCCAGGCACATGTTCGGCAGTGAGTTGCATGGTAAGCACTATTTAGATCCTAAAGATACAGTAGTATTTAAAGCCAGTGTAAATCTGCCCTTTACACGGTCTATCTAGGTTATTAAACATATACAGGACGAGTTAATAAATATTGCCAAGTATACCAAGAACCCTAAGCCACTCCATTATTCAAGCTCCATACCCACACCTGGCCTGGACAAAAGTCATCAGTATACATCAGTCTATCATTAAGTGATCCTGGTTTTATCCTTTCAAGGGGCGTGATTTCCCCTCTTGCTTCTAACATGCATCCTTGCAGGTTCAGGAGCACATCTTGGTATGTGGTGAATGGTGGCAGTGTGACACAGGAGAGGCAGGGTGGCAGTGTGACACAGGAGCGGCAGATAGTGATTTTCTTCAGGACACGGTGAAGAACAGCTGTGGCACTTCCGTTTTACACTTCAGTGTGCAACATAAGAAAAGCTGCACAGGTAGGCAGGGAGCTGCTGGCATTTGTGGTTTGCACCTTGAAGGATTTAAGTGTGTTCAAAAGGTATCAGAGGAAGGCTAACACTGTTTTGTGGGGTTTTGTTTTGAATGTTGGAATATCACATTTTATATTAAGTTGCCCACTCCCAGAGAGACTGTGTTCATTTCTATGGCATGATTAGAGGGTAAATGATAGGGTCAGACAAACCAAGAGGAGAACTGAGCAAATAAATAAAAAATCCTCTAACCCCACTTTCTTAACCATCTCTAGTTGCTCCTTCTATGGCTGTGGTGTGCACAACATTGCCCAGTAATAGCTTTAGTTGAGGCCAGTGCTTATTATACACAACTGAGAAAGGTTCTAAAGTGTATTTTTTTAATCACTAATTATAGTTTGGGGAGAGAACTTACAGTCCTTGCCTTCTCTTGTTTTTTGTTTTTTGTTTTTCTCTTCTTCTTTGCAGCCTTCATTCATGTTCTGAGACAACTGTCACTTGGAACCATGGATCCTGCAGTGTTAATGGAAGCCATTGTGGAAGAAGTGAACTGTCCTATCTGTATGACCTTCTTCAGGGAACCTGTGAGCATCAGCTGTGGCCACACTTTCTGCCACAGCTGCCTCTCTGGACTCTGGAAGCTCCCAGGAGAGTCCCAGAACTTGAGCTACACCTGTCCCCTTTGTCGAGCTCCTGTGAAGCCAAGGAAACTCCGTCCCAATTGGCAACTGGCCAGTGTTGTAGATAAGGTCCGTCTGCTAGGCTTCTGCATGGAAATGGGACTAAAGACCGATGTGTGTGATCTCCACAAGGAACAGCTAACCATGTTCTGCAAGGAGGATGATGTGGTAACCTGCAAGGCCTGTAAGCAGTCCCCAGAGCATGAAGCCCACAGTGTTGTACCCATAAAGGATGTTGCCTGGGAATATAAGGTAGTAGAACCTGACCAGGCCATCCTTTCCTCTGCCTCTCATCTGGCGTTCTCTATATTAGATGTCTGTCTTTAAAAGCTGATCCCTGGCCCCTGGTAACTACAGATCTAATGTTCTGAGCTGTATCTTCATTTATGACTCTCTTTGATTTTCTTCTCTCCCGTTCCCTCTATGTCCCAACGTGAGTCTTAACATGGGAATACCTAACCAGAGGATGTGTTTGGTGTTGAGATATTGAAGCAAACCCTTGGTTTCAGTTGGAGATGTAGGTAACTTAAATGAGATTACATATGATGACTTATTTATTAGTCAAGAACCTACAAGCTTGCTTTACTAGGACCATGTATAGTTACTTGGTATTAGCTGAATCATTTTAACCTTTTCATTTCATAAACACAACATGGGCCTAGTAATTTTGGATCATGATAACATTATTTTGGAGCAAGAAGGGATCATAGATGAGTCACTTAAGATTGGTTAGCCAATTGCCAGGCATACTAAGCATATGTTAATTCTCACAGTATCCATATTATCAAGTCTTTTCTGAATTTCAGCTACATTAATTAAAGAGAGATGTCTTAGTTAGGGTTTCTGTTGCTGTGAAGAGACACCATTACCATGATCACAGCAAGTCTTATAAAAGAAAACATTTAATTAGGGCTGGCTTACAGTTCAGAGGTTTAGTCCACTGTCATGGCAGGAATCCTGGCAGCATATAGACAGATACTGTACTGGAAAAGGAGCCGAGAGTTCTACATCTGGATTGGAGGGCAGCAGGAAGAGAGGGTGACACTGGGCCTGGCTTAAGCTTCTAAAGCCTCAGAGTTTGCCCCAAGTCACATACTTCCTCCAACAAGGCCACACCTACTCCAAGGCACACTTCCTAATAAGGCTACTCCCTATGGGCCTATTGGACCATTTTCATTCAAACTACAAGAGAAGAAAGGATGGAATAGGGAGCTTGTTCTTTGTCTGGGGTGCTCTCTTTCCCACACTTTGGGATAAGTCATCTTCATTGCATGCACTGTTTATTTGTCTTAACCACTGTGATCAGCTGCCAGCTGCCCCCTTGCTCTTTTCCCAGATTAAAATGTAAGAATATACAGTGAATTCTCAAAACCAGCATTCTTCTCTATAGGACAGATATCTAAAACATTAAAAGTACATAATTTGCTTTGTTTTGAGAGTTTTAGAACAAGGGGATAATTTAGCATTCTGACATACAGGCTGAGAGCTTGGTTAATTCCCAGCTGTCATTTACTAGCTGGGGGGCTATGGATAGGTCACTTCCTGGGCCTCAGTTTTCTTGTCTATAAAATGGTAATGACACCAACATCCAGGGACTGTATTTATATCAGTTTTTATTCTTGTTGCTGTCATCAAGTACCTAATTAGAACCCACATAAGGGAAGAGAGGTTTATTCAAAAGAATACAGGTTCTTGTGTCGGGAAAATTGCAGTGATAGGAACAGTAGCAACTGTTCATGTGATATATGTAGTTGGGAAGCATGAACAGGAATGGAGACCAGGCCATGAAACCTCTAGGTCTGCCACACACCACACAGTGATCCACTTTCTCCATCTGAGCTCCACCTCCTAAAGTTCGCTATAACCTTGCCAAAGACCATCACCAGCTGAGGATCAAGTCCAGGTCTAAAAATGCATGAACCTGTGGAAGATTGTTCCCTTTCAAACCCCACAGTGTTAGTGTATATGTAATACTTGAGCCATATCTGGTACTTTATAATTCTTTAACAAACTAAATGACTATTATCAGAATGAAAGGTAATAACTGAATACTTTTTGTCTGCCTGGTAAGAATATTTTACATTACTTGCCTAGGAAAGCCTCTGACCTTTATTGTGTATCTGAGCCACCCAAGGAGCTTGCTAAATTCCAGTTCTCATTTGATATGTGTAGGGTAAGGCTCAAGCTTCTACCATGCTGATGTTCCTGGCTTTGGACCACACTTTCAACAGCAAGTTCTGGGAAATAATAGGGAACAGGATTAATGAGAGGAGAAATAGTCCTGGCTAGAAAAGTCTGGTTACAGATCTTTACAGGTGCTTGAGGACTGTGGGAGTTAAGGTAACTCTCAACCCAGAAAGCCTCCCTGCATGTCACATGGGCAGAGCCTGTGCCTTCTGTGGCAGTCCTTTTTCTCTTACGTTATCTCAGCCTGCTGCCTGAGGAACATTGGGAAGCCCCTGTCAGCCTAGAGTGCTCCAGTGGCCTCCTGATGGGGCACGCTCGTGATCTTCCCGTCTCTTGCAGTGGAAACTCCAGCAGGCTCTGGACCATCTGAGGAAGGAACAGGAAGAAGCCTGGAAACTGGAAGTCAATGAGAAGGAACAGGCTGCCGTCTGGAAGGCAGGTTGCACTGGAAAAGGGGGTTTGCACCATCCCTTTCTTCTAGAGCTGACATTGGAGGCTTCCTCATATCTGTAAGGCAGAGGACCTTCAGCCTCCCTTTACCTAAGGCCACATAACTTCTCAGGTCCAGCTTATAGGTTTGGGGTAGCAGTAGTAGCCTCTGATTTCGTATCTTCACGTATGAGGAAGGAATGGCGCCTTGTACACATGAGCTCATAGGAGCATCGTTTGTAGAGTGGTGCTCAAACAGTTTCTGTCTCACTTTCCTGAGTGATGGCACAGCTGCTAAGACTTTGGTTACCTAGATATTAGGAAATCCCCTCAGAAATATATTTGAAACCAATAGGCATAAAACTCTCCGAACTTTTGGTCAGTGTGATCTAAAACAATACAATAAACATAAACACACACACACACAACCAAGAAGAAAAACTATCCATCAGTCTAGTTAGCAACCATCAATGTAACCATCTGAATGTTTTTCTGAAAATGAGAGCTAGTCCCATCATACAAGATGATATCATGTACCAGGATGGTGGTGCCTGCCTGGAAGTCGGCCTTGGGAGGCAAGGGCAGAGAACTGCTACAGTTTCAAGTCCAGCCTGGGCTGCATAGTGAATAACAGTCCGGGGCAGCAGGGGCTAGACACTGGAGCCCTGTCTCAAGAAGAAAGAAAGAGGATACCTAGATCCTGTTGTAGTTGATAAAAGTAGTGTGCAGACAGATTAAAGGTCACTCATCCAGGCATATGAACTGAAAGTGCTCCCAAATCCAAAAGTGTCTTATAACCAACATGCTACCAAAAGTAGAAGGAAGTTTCACTTAATGATAGGTTATACTCAGAATGCAAGCACACTAAAATGATTTTACAAAATTACTTTCAGGTTGTCTGTACAAGATATGAGAAGCATAGATGAATTTCATGTTCAGAGTTGGATCTCATTGCCAAAGTATCTCTTTATATTCATTTAACCTAAAATCCAGAAAAGTTCCAAGTCTGAAATATTCTGGTCCCACTCATTATTTGTAAGAAAATACGCTACCCATGAAAGGACCACAAATAATGCCCGGGGACCATGGGGAGTTAGATCCATTGTCTTTGCCTTCATAGCACCCAGTGCATGGTTGTACCAAAGCATTTCCATAGTGTGTATGTGTTTGCACATGTCAGTGTGCTCCATCCCACATGACCCTACCCTAAAAAGACCAGTGCTAATTCTAGTCTTGACTCCAGACACAGATGGAAAGACGAAAGCAGAGCATCCTATGGGAGTTTGAAAAATATCGGCAATTATTAAAGGAAAAGGAGCTGCCCTGCCAGCAGGCAGGAGAGGAAGCAGCTGCAGCTCAGGCTAGCCTCGAGCAGGAGAAGGGAGAGACAGCAAACAAGCTAGAGTTAAGGCACAAGAAGATCATCCGGCAGAGCCAGGTCCTGTGGAGGATGATTGTGGAGCTGGAAGAGAGATCCCAGAGACCTATGCGCTGGATGCTGCAGGTGAGCAACAGCCCTCCTTGGGACACCTGGGTGAGAACTGGAGACGGGGGGGGGGGGGGGCTGCCGGGGAAAGTATGAGCTAGTTCCTCACAGTCCCTATCATCATACTGTCCACCAGCTGAGGACCCTGTCTTCCTTCAGCTGACACCTGCTGTTCTCATCCTGATTGGGTAGAAGACCTGACCCTTAATATTCTCATAGGCCAGATTATCTACTCAGCCAGAAGTAGGAGGACACCAGGTACTTACTCTATAGCTTGACAGTATTCCAGTCTCTTCCATCCTGACCATCTTGAGATGGAGTCTGAAGGGGTTTCATGTAGCCAGGTCAGCTCTGCTGTCCTCCCATAAGCTTCTCCCCACCTCTAAAGTCTGTGTATCCCTTTGAGAAAGCCCCTCCCAGAGTTTACACCTGTCTAGTGTCTCTGACACACTGAACACTCATGAGCTGCATTTTTTTTTCTCCTAGGGTATTCAGGAAGCCTTGAACAGGTATGTTCCCATCCCCAGAGTCCCTGTGAAACCCTATACAAATTAGAGAGGCCTGGCGAGAGCCAGGGATGGAGAAGGAATATAGACGGAGTACCTATAGAAGGAAGATGCTCGTCGTCTTACATTATATTGGCGATAGAAGATTTGTCTCCTTTTTTGCACTTAATTGAATTCATTTCAGATTTCACCAATAAGAATTTTAAGTTAAAGCTGAAGTATGTTACTTCATGTAAATGGTCCAAAAATTTGATGCATGACACTTCTAGCTCAGAGGATTACCCTTTCTCCTTTGTGTCACATCTCTTTCTCTTCCTCTTCTCTGTCCCAATATTTAGCATTCTCCAGAGGAAGCTCTGAGCATTCTTACCTCTGTGTCACAAACGGTTTGAACCTCAACAAGCCAGCTATGCTGCCTCTGCTTTGCTGGCCAGGGGGAATCTAAGTGACTGGCTCTGGCCAAGCCCCTCCTCACCAGACTAAAGGAAGGAGGCTCCCGGAGCAGAGCTAAGAGTCCCAGATCCAAAACACACCCTCTTCTGCAGGAGCGAGTCTTGGAGCCTGCAGCAGCTAGAACCAATCTCCTTGGAGCTGAAGACAGATTGCCGTGTACTGGGACTAAGAGACACCCTGAAGACATTTGCAGGTATTAGATACTTGGGGACTGTGATGGGCAGTGGGAGGGACTCCACCCACAGAGGTAAAATGGCTCAGTGCAGTCTGGATGCTTCGTCTAGCCCCACCCTACCCCATTGCTGAGAACTCTGTCTTCATCAGAGACGTCCTACACTCCCCCTTGCTTGGCCTCAGTGTTACCACTAAGATCTTTTCCCCTAGTGGATGTGCGCCTAGATCCAGACACAGCTTACTCCCGCCTGGTCGTTTCCAAGGACAGAAAAAGTGTGCACTATGGAGTCACCCAGCAGAACCTGCCTGACAATCCTGAGAGATTTTACCGCTATAACATTGTCTTGGGCAGCCAATGCATCTCCTCCGGCCGGCATTACTGGGAGGTAGAGGTTGGAGATAGATCTGAATGGGGTCTGGGAGTGTGTGTGGAAAATGTCGACCGGAAGGAGGTGGTGTACTTGTCCCCTCGCTATGGCTTCTGGGTGATAAGGCTGAGGAAAGGAACAGAGTACCGCGCAGGCACAGATGAATATCCGCTCCTGCCCTTGACAGTTCCTCCGTACCGGGTAGGAATCTTCCTAGACTACGAGGCCCATGACATCTCCTTCTACAATGTGACTGACGGTGCCTCCCACATTTTCACTTTCCCCCGCTACCCCTTCCCAGGCCGTCTCTTGCCCTATTTCAGTCCTTGCTACAGCATTGGCACTAACAACACCACTCCGCTCACCATCTGTACCCTGGGTGGGGAAGGCTAGGAGAGCCATCCTAACTTAATGTTGGAATGGTACACAGCATTGTTGGAGGATGCTGCCACTGATAAGCATATCCCTGAACCCAGCTTAAAGCCCAAGGGCCCCTCTATCTGACCTCCAGGTATCTTGCTATTAGAACAAACTGTCAGTGCCTCTCACAGAAAACAGTCCCAGTCAGATAAGCATTGTTATCCATGATGGAAACATGACAGTGGTGATAGGTTTTGTTCATTCTAGAGATCGCAGCCCTCCTCCCTGGTCCATAATTAAGTGAGTACCAGTGATTAAATAAACACAGACTCCAGAAAAGCTTTTAAATACGGTTTTCCTGTGAGACGAAGTAATAATGTACATGCCCAGTACTGATTGTCACGGTGAAACCAGGTTGAGGGTACTTCAAGTGAGGCTTGCTGCTACCAAACAAACCCTAACCTCCAGGCTAGAGAAACACAGTTTGTGCTTTTCCAGCACAGAATGCAGGACTCACCCAGGATACTCCTTGTATCTCCTTCCTGAGCATGAGGGTGGATCTGTGCCCCAGGCCTGTCTTTTCTCTAAGGGGCAGGATCAGAAACCTTAGGGGCCTTAGTTGTTATTTTTACTGTATAAAGAAGTTGAAACAGTCTTGTTTCCTACAGAGCTTTGGGAAGTAAGATTTTAAAGATTGTAAAATGATGTTCACATTAAAGTGAAACAATGTTGTCAAACTCAATTCACAGATCACAAGTCTGCGAGTCATTCATTAGATTTAGGTCTGAACCATATGTTTGAGAGGATTTGGATGTCCTCTTTGGAAAGGTGCCTCTAATCTGGCTTAAAATAACATTCTTCTACCTCATGGGTTTATTGTAAAGCCCCGAAATCCATCCAGTACTTTTGTTCTCTGTACAGAGGGGAGGACAAACAATGGATTCTTATTGTGGCCACCACCCTGCTTTGCCACAAGCAGACAGAACCTGCATAGCAGCCCCTTTGCTGCTTAGGATGCCTCCCAATAGTCCAGGTCCCATCACAGTTCACCAGGGCATTCTGACACCGGGCCCCAGGGGTAGATTGCATATCTGATTGCATGTATTTGTCCCTGAGTTAGAGTGAAGACTGTGAACTCAAAACAGAAAATAAGATAACAAGGAAGAAGAAATAGAGTCACCAGGAAGGAAGGCCCATCCAGCAGCTAGTTAGGGTTAAATTGGGATTTTCTGATGGCACTGGGAGAACTTAGCCTGATTCTTGTAAGTATATATAATTCTTCTTAAAGATACAGGAAAGCAAAATGTGCAATGAGAATCATACTAAAAAAAAACAATTTAGGAGTCATACAATAATGAAAGGAAATTAAAATTATATATTGAGCTGTTTCTTTCAAGTAGTTGTTATGTCATGGGAAAATACACAAAAATAGCCCACAAGTGACAAAATTGTGATGTGGGAGAATTGTTGGTTCTGCCCATGGGAGAGGACCAATGGTATGCTGCCTCCATGTTCCAAGTCTCTATTCTGCTGCATATACAAGTTAAAGGAAATTATTAAGCATATCAGAGTATCATTAATAACATTCTCACTAAAAATTGAAGTTTTATGCAAGCATAGACTTCCCAGTGTCCTCCTGGACTCTCCTCAGACAAGTGAAACTGTCTCGCTCCTTACATCTGTAAAACATCTGTGCGCTGGTCTAGGAAACTAAACATATGCAGAGTTTTATGTTTATGAACCTTGTCTAAAGAAGCACTTCAGCAGCACCCACATTAGCTCCTGGATTTGCTTGGTCCTAATACCATAAATGATAGGGTTTAAAGTCGGTGGGATGATCAGGTACTGGTCAGCTAACAGCACTTGGATGTGCAGGGGAACTGCATCCTGCACATAACCAGGCTATGTATATGAATGAGATCCCAGGGGGATAGAAAGGATACATAACTCCCACATGTGAGCCACATATGCTTAATGCTTGCAGCTGAGCATTCTTTGAGGACAGATTAAATATGCCCTAAGAATCAAAATATAGGAGACAACAGTGAAGGCCATGTCAGAACCCACAATAATAGAAGAACAAACCAAGCTATACAGACTGCTGGGCATGGGGTCTGCACATACTAACTTGGCCACAGCCATGTGTTCACAGTTAAGAATGGAAAACTACCTTGGAGCCACAGAATGGCAAATGACTCGACATCCAACTCAGGGGAGTCATGGAAATGACAGCTCTGAGGACAATAGTCACACACAATCCCAGCATCAATCTAGCTGTGAGAATTCTGTAGTGTAGTGGCTTGCAGATGGCCACATAGCGATCAAAAGCCCAGGCCAATAGCAGTCCTGTCTCCACAGCAGTGGCCGCATGGACAAAGTACATCTGAGTGAAACAGGCATTAAAGCTGATGGACCTGTCTCCTGAACTAAAGATGCTCACCAACTTAGGTAACACAGAAGAAGCCATAACAACATCCACAGCAGCCAGAACACATAGAAAGAAGTACATAGGCTCTTGTAGAGTGGAATCCATGCAGATCACAATAATAATAATAATAAGAGTATGTCCTAAGAGAGCAATGTTGTACATGGCACTCAGTGAGATGGCCAACCAAAGATAGGAAGACTGTAAACCTGGGACACCAAGGTGGCAGGTGTTTCCACTGTGTAGTTGTAGGATGGTCCTGACATCATAGGTGAGATTTTTCTATCGAAATGTAAAGCCATGAGAGAGGAGGGTGGAGTGGCATCACATGTCTTCCTGTCTGGGGAGTAGAAAAATCCTGAGTGTCACCTTAGTGTTTTCAGAATCAGAAAACACAAATTAAACCATCTTGCTCCATTTCCTGTGCTTATCAAGGTTCTCTGTGTTAACAGAGTCTGCACATTGTTCAGAATTATCTGCTGGCTTTCCTCCTTTAGCAAGTCTCTTCTCGTATTGCATGAAGAGGTGAAATTAGGAACCTTTGTGAATTTTTAACTAAATCTCAGGGTGACCTAGAAAAGATAGGACCTGGCAATCCTAATGCTCTACACAGGTCTGTCACATATTTTCTAGTGCGTGACTCTTATTCAGGTGGTATCGCTGGCGGGGGCTGTTGGTTGGTCTTCAGGGGGAAATGTGAAGTTTTTCTTAGAATATAAAACAAAGTTCTGTGTGCTTCTACTGCCCTGCTGCAGATGTGGTGCTGGCGGCCCTACATCACCGTCAATCAACTAAGCAAAGGAGCTAATTACATTGCTACTAGAGTCACGTTCCCACAACTTAAAGCATCATGTATCACTTACTGTCTGTTTTTGCCTTGATCTGATTATAGAAACTTTTCATGCCTTGGTTTTTATCATTGGTGTTTTGAAATTTCAAATGGAATACTATATAAAGTACTTAGTTTCCCAAAAAGTAGAACAAATTTTAAAATGAGCCTGGTTTTCGCTGCTGAACCTTTTAACTCCAAAGCATACACAACTGGGGAAGTACAACAGACACTAAAATTAAAAATAACTAAATCCACCAGGTGGTGGTAGTGCTCCCTTTAATTCCAACACTCAGGAGGCAGAGGCAGGCAAATCTCTTGAGATGGAGGCTAGCCTGGTCTACAAAGCAAGTTCTAGAACAGCCAGAGCTACACAAAGAAACAGTCTTAAAAAAAATAAATGAGAACCGGTAGGAGAGACATCTTTGCTCCTGTGCACTGCCAGGGAGATGGCAGCCTGCTGAAGTGACAAGCTTCTGGGAGGGGTCCCGTTTCTGGCTCCAGTCACCCAGCACCTTTCCCACCCGAGGAGGGGTGGCCACCCAGGAGGAGTCTCAAGGCCTGAGCTGGCAGGAAAGCCATCTTTACTCCGGTGCTCTTCCGGAGAAGCAACACAGCTTCTGGGAAGGATCCCATTTTGGGCTCCAGTCATCCAGCACCTTTCCTACCCGAGGAGGGGTGTCTGCCTGGGAGCAGTCTCAAGGCCAGAACCGGTAGGAGAGCCAACTTTGCTCCTGTGTGCTGCCAGGGAGAGGATGGCCTGCAGAAGTGACACAGCTTCTGGGAGGGGCCCGTTTCTGGCTCCAGTCACCCAGCACCTTTCCCACCTGAGGAGGGGTGTCCACCAGGGAGGAGTCTCAAGGACTGAGACAGAAGGAGAGCCATCTTTGCTCTGGTTCGCTTGTGCTCTAGTCAGCACTAGCAAGAGTGTGGACTGCAGAAGCTACACAGCTTCGGGACAGACAGAAGCAACCTAACTTCTAGGACAGACCCTGTTTCGGTTTAATATAAGGAAATCCATCAATCTAATCCACTACATAAACAAACTCAAAGACAAAAAAAACTTTATCATCTTATTAGATGCTGAGAAAGCATTTGACAAAATCCAACACCCCTTCATGATAAAAGTCTTGGAAAGATTCAAGGCC
>NC_034590.1:73459774-73519568 GCF_900095145.1 Mus pahari | reverse complement strand
GGGTGAGGTATAGGGAACTTTCGGGATAGCATTTGAAATGTAAATAACAAAAATAATAATAAATAAATTTTTAAAAAGGAAAAAAAATGTGAAAAAATAAATAAATTAAAGAAAGAAACTTAAATCCACCAACATAACACCCATTCTGTTCAGGTTTTCAGTTGTCCTGCCATGCTCAGCCCCTGGGGTTTCCTCTTAGAGTTGGCATGAATGCCTAGGTAATTCTTAAATGCAGTGAGGAGCTCACACTCTGTCCTTTTACACACTGATTCCAAAACTCAGACTGTTTTCTGCTCATAAAGTTGTACGTACAACTTTAGCTATAAAGCCTAAGAGTGTGTATATGGCTCTGATGTCATATAAACTACTGATACCAAAATGGAGTTGCATTAGGGAAAGTAATGGGTATGGAAAGCATACTTTATATAGTCTACATTCCTGTCTCAACACATTTTCTGACTGCTTCCAGATTACTTAACTCAAGTAACTGCAAACTTGACCATATGAAAAGAGAAATCAAAGTCCCTCCATTCTCTTTCCATAAGCCCACAGAGTCTGAACATTGCAGCTCCTGAGGCCTTAGCCTGAGGCTGCCATATCACCGACAAGACAGCTGTTGACTTAACAATGTTCAGATGTAACCCAAGAACCGTCCCTTAGCCTTCAGTGAGAAGCGCTTCTTTGCCAAGCCTCAAGAGGAGTCTGAATAGCCGTCAAGTCCCACAACCCCCTCATTAGTAGGGTTTGTGGCCTAAGTTGTTGGATCCTTACCCTTGGGTCCTGCCTCTACTTACCTCACTTTAGTTCTCTCCCCCATGTGCTAGAAAAGACACTTTCTATGATACCCAAACATAAGACAAGCATTTACCTGGTTCTCCAGCCTCACCATATGACATCCATTTGCCCTCAACTTGACTCCTGGAGAGCTGACTGATACCACACTGATGCAGAATCTTCAAGAGTTTTCTAAGAGCCAGATTTCTGAGACTTGATGTTCACATATGGTGTTTTTTATGGGGGGGGGGAGGACTTCATTAAACAAAAACCTTAAGAATAATAAATATATAGTAAGCCTGATTGAACTAAATAGCAGTCCTATGTCAATAAAATCTGTGTTGTATATAATCACAGAATGAGGTAACTCTGAGAGATGAGGGCAGCACTGAGAAGAACTTCAAAGTAGAATTGGGAAGAAGAGTTAAAAATAAGCCTGGGCATCCCTAAGCCCACCGTCTGCGTTTGGGATGCTACTGATTTGGGGTTCAACATTGGTGTCTATAGACTGGAAGTAAAGTGAAGGATTGAGGCTGCCCACACCCATTCACCTCTGACATAGAAGCTGCTCTAAGTGAACTCACCTGTCATCCGAGGCCATCCTCACCTTATGCCCTGCTCCATCTTCCTGTCCCCAGTCCTCAGAACCTCATGACTTGGCAGATGCTCACAGTTGTTTCTAATTCATGGTCTTCTTCTCTTTTATTTCATTTTATTCAGTTTTCATCTTGATCAGCATTACTAGAGAGGTGTGTGTGTGTGTGTGTGTGTGTGTGTGCGCGCGCGCGCGCGCGCGCGCACGCGCAGGTATGCTTTTATGTTTAAATATTTAAATTTAAATTTGTTCTTACAAACTTCAGTAGTGGGCTCCATTACAGCTATGTTGTGACATGAGGAACGTTTTAAGCATCATTTCATGGATGCTTGTTTTTCAATGAGCTCTTGCTATAAGATAAATAAATCTAAGGTGCACATTTTCCGCTATCAACACATGCAGCCACAACTGCTTCCTACTTCTTGGAGTGAATACTTTTCAGAAAGCCTAGGCTCAAATCTCCCGAGAAACCTTTCCATCCTTGTACCAGTTACCTTCAATCCTGTAGCTGCACCTGATGGCTGGTGGGTCCATCACTGAAAAGTGGCCTAGGCAAATCATTTTAAATCAATAAGTAAATCATAGGATGTGAGATGATATTTTGTTCCAAATAAAGGATGGAGCAATTCAAAATTAACGTGCTTTCCAGATAGAACACGACTGCACACCTCATTGAATATAGCCTTGCTGCCCATGGTAACCTCATTTCCCTAAGTGCCTCCCCTCTACACAGACACAATCTCATCCCTAAGGCATGGGTTTTTCTCACAAGTCTTGGATCCCAAAATATGTGTCTACCATTCCAGTTTTGCAGTTACCTTTTCATTACTCTGCCTTGAACACAGATGCTATATATCTATTCCTTCTCCCATGTCTGCCATCCCTTGCGCCATTTCCAGAGGAAGCTGTAGGTATCCATAATGCCTCCAGAGCTGACCAGACCCTTTATACTTGTCTGCTTGAAAACATGAATCTTCATTTCTGAGGTGACCATAGCCTAAAGACTTCTTAAATCTCTGTTTCCTAATTCAATTGTCCACATAACAGCTTTCTTCTTGCAACAACCATTTCCTGATTAAGTATGCCTACTAGTCCACATTTCTCACACCAAGTAATATGTAGATTCTCAGAAGACCTTCAAGAAAAGCAATGACACCACAGGAACCACGGGAGAGCAGAGACAATGGAGTTACTCTAAGGGCTGTCCTTTTCAGATGCCTCCCACTGGGAGAAGCCCTTTCCCAGGAGATACTCTTTGCCATCCTGCCTTTTCCCTGGGCACTGCTTCTCTTGGCCTCTGCCCAGCAGCCAAACACTAAGACTCCTCAGAGACTGGCTCCCTTCTGTGCTCAGCCCCTTGGGCATTCCAGACTGTGAGAGAAGTCAGAAGCCTGGAGAGTGAATAATGTTTGTGTATTCTGATCCCCAGAGGATACCTAACATTAGACTAATGAATGAGGAACTGAGGAAGGGACCAGTTCTGATCTTCACATGCATGGACGCACACATGCACATGCATGTCCCACGTGCCCAAACATGTGAATACTCACACACACATTAGACATCTGGGAAAAATAATCAAATGATCCAAGTGTCATTTTTTTCCTTAGTACATTTATTTCTTTTATTTGTGTATTTATTTATTTACTTATTGATTGTGTATCTGTATGTGGGCATGCCCATGCCACAGTCTCCATGTCAAAGTCAGAGAACAACTTCCAGGAGTCAGTCCTCTCCTTCCATCAAGTCAGTCCCAGGTGTTTAACTGAGGTTGTCAGACATGGCAGCAAGTGCCTTTACTCACTGGGCCATCATACCAGCCCTGATAACATTTTTTAAATTTTCAATATTCCAGAACCTCTAATGCAGTTATTTATAACCTTCCAACGGCTTGGCCCTGTAATACACTTCCTCATGTAGTGGTGACATCACCCAATGATAAAACTGTTTTTGTTGCTATATTATAGCTATAAATTTGCTAATGTTATGATCATAATGTAAATATCTCATCTTTCCAGTGGTCTTAGATGTGAAAGGATCATTCAATCTCTGAAGGGGTCGTGACTCACAGGTTGAGAACCACTGCTCTAATGGGTGTTTTCCTAAGATTTCCACATTTGGTTATCACAGTCTGCTGAAGTAGCTACCATTGTTATGCCTACATTTCATCAATGAACATGAGATACAGAAAGTGCACAAAGCTACTATGACCAGGAAAGAAGCTGTAGATTCAACATCAGAACTCTTTTTCCTGGTTTCATACAGTCAGCCCATCCATGTGATACCATGACTGTGAGTGCCAGTCACTGTGGCTTGGAACCCTGGTTTTCATGGTATGTGAGCATACCTGCAGTGGGATTGCTGTATCACAGGTGATTCCTACTTTTCATGTTTCATAGATGTCACACACTGTCACCATGGTAATTTTATTACCACAATCTCCAATAACCATGCAAAGGGGTCCAGTTTATCCACATTTTCACCCAAAGTTGGTTCTTACTTCCTTTTTTCTTAGCTTGGGTTGGGTTTTTATTATCATACATATAGATCAAATGAATTCTCTCACTGTCATTTTAGATTTCACCTCTCTAATGACCAGTGATAAAAAGCATCATCATGTGTGCTAGCTGGTCATTCTCACATCACCCTTACAGGACTGTCTGTTTTAATTCAAGTATCTACTTTTTTGTTATTGTTGTTGAATTATATGATATCATCATTTACTAGGTAAATAGTTCATATATATATATATATATATATATATATATATATATATATACTCCTTCTACCCTATATGGTGCCTTTGCATTCCATTTTGTCCTTTGTTACACAAAATTATTTCTGTCCCTTGTGGGCACATGTATCTGTTTTTCACTTTTGGATATCATGTCTAAGAAATCTTTGCAATGCTAAATATTTTCTCTAGTTTCATTATTTTCAATCTTCCAATTAGTTCTTTACCTTTTTTTTTTCAATTACTTTTTGCATATCATGTAAGGTAGGGTTTCATCTAATAGCTTCACATTTGAATGTCCAGTGGTCCCAACACCATGACCAGCATCAGCTCTGTTAACCAAATATATCTCAGAGTTTGGGTCTGACCTCCCTATCCTGCTCCACTGCTTATTTTTCTCTTTGTGTTAGTACTACATCATGTTTTTCCATAGACATAAAGCTAAGGTCAATTGGAAAAGACGGAGGACATTTTGTGCTAATCAAGGGAGCAGTTAGCCAACTTGCTATTGCGGTTTTTCCTAGCGCTTTGAATTTTATTATCAGAGAATTAATCTCATTAAGATTTTTCAGTTTCTTTAAGAATCAGATACATGTGTCTCTGCCTAATAAAACCTTGTTGCTCTCAGAAGGATGTTGGACCCAGAGCATGATTCTCTCCATCCCGTGTGGGGTTTTTGTTGTTGTTGTTGTTTTGTTTTGTTTTGTTGTTCCTTTGATTTTCACCATGGATCAGATTTCTTTTTCCAATTCATTCATTAGAAAGGGGACAGCATTTTTGATCCCAAGTTCACATAAGATAAACTAAAATCTGTTTTAGGTGGAGTAGATGTCTGCGTAAGGAATAAACATGGGAATCAAATAAAATGGAACCATCAGTGAGCCAGAGAACAAGATCTAACAGTCTCTAGCACAACACGTGGGAGGAACAAACCTAAGAAAATTCCAGTGAGGGAAAAGGTAAAACGGTAGCTTTCACCAACAGAGGGACTGATGTTAGCTTGAAATAAAGATTTTAAAAAAGAAAAAAAATACAGAAACAAAACAGCAAATCACATTCTCTGCCAAAACCTCAATCTGATAACATTCTAAACAAATACACCAGAAAATAGTCACTTCAGTCAAACTCTCCTGAGAAGGTGAAGTGTTATGCAAGGACACTCTACGCCTGTCCATGGCCATGACCTCAAAGTCATCCTTGCACTAACTGGAACACTGAAGGTCGGAGAAACTTTGTGTTCATGAACCTTGAGTGCGCTGGGGAAAGAAGCAATGTGTCAGCAGACTCCATGTCCGCTCCCGGATTTGTCTGGTCCTGATACCATAAATGATAGGGTTTAAGGTGGGTGGGATGATCAGGTACAAGTCAGCTAACAGCACTTGGGTGTGCAGTGGAACTCGGTCCTGCCCTAGCCAGGCCACATAGATGGATGCCATCCCAGGGAGATAGTACAGAGCCATGACCCCAACATGAGAGCCACATGTACTCAAAGCCTTCCACTGCGCATTCCTTGAGGACAGACCAAAAACTGCCTTGAGAATCAAAGTATAAGAGGCTGAAATGAAGGCCACATCTGAGCCCACAATGATGGAGGAAAAAATCAAACTGTAGAGACTGCTGGGCATGGGGTCAGCACATGCTAACTTGGCCACAGCCATGTGTTCACAATAGGAATGAGGAACTACATTGGAGGTACAAAATGGCAAATGACTCAACATCCAACTCAAAGGAGTCATAAAAATAACAGCTCTAACGGTGATAGTCACACTAATTCCCAGCATCACATGACGGGTGAGAATTCTCATATAATGTAAGGGCTTGCAGATGGCCACATAGCGATCAAAAGCCATGGCCAGTAGCAGACCTGTCTCCACAGCAGTGGCCGCATGGACAAAGTACATCTGAGTGAAACAGGCATTAAAGCTGATGGACCTGTCTCCTGAACTGAAGATGCTCACCATCTTAGGTACCACAGAAGAAGCCATAACAACATCCACAGCAGCCAGAACACATAGAAAGAAGTACATAGGCTCTTGCAGAGTGGAATCCATGCAGATCACAATAATAATGAGCATATTTCCTAAGAGAGCTATGCTATACATGGTACTCAGTGAGATGGCCAGCCAAAGATAAGAAGACTGAAACCCTGGGATGCCCAAGAGGAAGAAAGTGCCAGGGGATTCCATTGTGTGGTTGTAGGATGGCTCCAGCATCACTGGTCAGACTGCTCCCCTGTTAACTTGTAAGATACTATATGAGAGGTGGCATTCCTATAAAATAGATTATTCTGTGTATTCACAAATTGTTGAAGTATTTTCATCTTGGTGGTATTTTTCATGACCTAAAAATTAACATTGAAAAAGTAACCTTTCATGATGTAAATATTATGTGCTTTACTAATATCTATTCACATCTTAAATATCAGTTCTTCATTTTTGAACACTACGTAGTGTTCTCTCTGGTCCTCCCCCCAACCCCCGCCCATCTCTCTATTCCTCTTTCCACCTATTCCCATGCATGTATTGCATGTTTATTTTTACTTCAAGCTTTCATGAAATCACATTGATCCATAATGACTTCAAATTGATGATTCCAATAGTCTCCCTAGGGCTTATGGTATGCACTTAAAAATGTGTCTTTAATTTGTGATTTTGTGTTTTCCTAGCCTGTGGAACGAAGTTAGAAGATACATTTCATGTATTCCTTATAGTCAGATATTTCTTCATAATGAAAAATCAGAAGAATTTGCCTTTTATTCTCACGATTGCTGAATTAGACAAACTGATTGAAATCAAATGTCATATTATGTCTCCTAGGACAGTACCTAGATACGTGATGAAAACACATTCCTGTCCATGAGAAATGCATAATGGAAAGTATAGGTTCAGGAAATAAGGCCATTAAAAATGACATAATCACTTTCCATATAAGAGAATGTTGTTGAAATATTTGTAATTTTCTAAATTTGAGGCTCAATTTCCTTAAATTAGTTTCAATTACTAGCCCAAGCAATTACACATTAACCCTTCAGACACACATAAACTTGAACCTCCCCATAGCTTTTCTGCTTCAATATGGTTTGCCCCTTTTTGTGGTAAACTACCAAGGTACTCCATAAACCAAGGAAATGTTGTCCTTGTGAAAGTGAAGCATGTTTTAGAGGAAACAGTATATGATCATACATACCAAGATGAGAAACAGTATTTATGGGCAAATTTCTACGTTTGCAATATACAACAAATATCTATATAAAACAATTGACTTAAGTACTTAAATGAGATGATTCTTCATCTATATCATATAACATCATTCAGGCCCATTTGAGGTTCCCATCTAGGTCTTTCCAGTACTAAAAACAACTATGGATACTTACCCCCCCCCCAAAAAAGTATTATATGTTCACCTGGACAGTTTCGGTAAAGGAAAGAGATTTCCTAGTCTACGAGTGTGGGAGCTGAGCTCCAACCTTGGCAATGTTTGCCTTTGCTCTGCATCTTCCTAATTCAGGTAGTGCCAGGTCACAGGATATGTAGTGACTTTGCCAGACATCCTAAAACAAAGAATCACCACTACTGTCGAATTCCTGTCCTGTAATCCTTTACTTCCCTTCCCTTTAAATTGCTCAGTTTCCATGATTTTACTTACATGTGTAAGTACTATAAAAGACCCACAATGTTCTGAGAACACATCACACAAGGTCCCCTTTGATTTGATTCAGACCTGGGAATGTTGGCAGATCTACTAGACAGCCTGATTTCTTCTAAAGCACAGGACAAAATCCCATCTTTTGTCTCACGTAAAATGTATTATTAGAGTTCTGTGGTTTAGAGACAGAAAAACAAAGTGGCTAATCATAGTAGCTCAAAATCTTAATGTGTAGAGTGAAAAATCTCATTAGTCACTTGCTAGCCAAATTGTCTTGATCAAATCATGCAAACCTTCCAGCCCTTAACCTGCACGTTGTTAGGATAGAAAGAAGCTAGGCAAAGGGATCCTTATGCTGGCCTGAGCAATAGATGCTTAATATAGTGTAGAAAGTAAGAAAAAAACATTGCTCATCCTGCTTAACCCAGTATGTCCAGATTACTCTAACATGCAGACTTAAATGAGTATTACTGAAGATTTCCTCTTGGCTTTCCAATGAGCTAACATAGCAGGTGCCACGATACTGAAAGTTGCTCGGTACATAGATACTCAATAAAGTATAACTAATTTTAAAAAGACTTTGCATGCAGTAAACCTATAAATTGTTCTAAATAACAAACTCAGATAGGTAAGTGTGACTCAGACTTTTTTTTAAAATCGTGCATTGTCTGAAAGTTTTCTCCTGTCCCTCTTTGATCTGCCTCTGGAAGATCTCTTACTTAGAGATACACACAGCGAGGCTCAACTTTGTAATTTGCTCTGTTTTGTTTTGTTTGGGGGACTGTTTGGTTGTTTTCATTGTCACTTTAGTGGAAAGGCTACTTATCCACCTAAATAACAACAAATTCATTTCTGAGAACAAAGGCTAAGAATTGTTATTTGGTTCTGCTACTGTATAAAAGTTCTAAGAATGGAAGGACGATGTGGAAAGTGTGTGTGATAAGAATCTTCTTGACAGTTAAGGAGATACTGTCACTGTTTATCCTATTAATCTCAACAGTGTTCCACATCCAGAGGACATGTGTTCCACATCCAGAGGACATGGACAGGCAGCTTATCCCAGAACTAAACTCAAGATCCCAAGTACAAACTGCATTAAGTCCAAACCACTTATCTAAACCACTTATCTCAATATCACATTGCTAAAGCCTCAGGCTAGTTGGTCATCACACCAATTGCATGGCTTGTGTTCACTTAATAGACAATAATAACCTAGGAACTAATTTCTTAAGGTCCCAGGAATCTTCAAGAAGATAGAAGAGTTCTTATTTGACAAGCTCTGAGACTAGACTGACTAGCCACTAAATCCTGTGACTCTAATCAAAAGGGGGTTCAAAGCTAAGCTACCATATGCTTACTCAGTTATACCCTCTTTAATTTCTCTTCTGTGTGTCTGGTCCCTCCTGGGTAATTGTACAGATCAGACCCGTGGGCATCTGTACTGGGGATCCCATGTGCTGCAGAAGATACTTTCTCTGTAATCTAAGCACTATTAAAAAAAAAAAAACCACTTACCTGGTTGTCTGTCCTAACTTTGTGACATACACTTGCCATGTCACTGTCAGACCTGCACTAAGTGACCTGACACCCAGGTGCCTGTAGAATCCCTGAGCAGAATCTTCAGAAATTATCTGTAAAACCTAATGTGTGAGATCTTAATGCAAATGATGAAACTTTGAAACAAACCACAAGGGGCGGGGGGAACATGCAACAGCAGAGACCAAGGACATGATAAGCCCCACATATGGATCATAGGAGCCTTGCTGTGTGTGTACCCACAGGGGTGAGACAACCTCAGAAAACAACATCAGGTGAGCACAGGTGAAAGCAAGCAAAACCATGACTGTTGAAGAGTGAAAACGACTCAGGATATTCTGTGCAGCTGGGTCTGCCCTGAGTGCCACAAGTTCAGGGCTCAGCGTCACTTCCTATATATATTTGAGGAGAACCACAGAGATCCACAGTTCCCACTGCCCCATTCATCTTTGGCCCAAGATCCTCCTTTCCTGAGTGCCTGATAGAAATCTACCTTCTGCCAAGGGCATTGTCTCCTTATGCCCTGATCACTCTCCCTCTCTCCAGCCCTGACAACCTCACCTCGACATACTTTCCTGTGTTCTTCTAAATCTTTTCCTACTAATCATTGCTTGTAGAAAGATGCATGTGTTACAAGCCTTCTCCAAGAACGAACATTTGGTCATTATTTCATAAACTTTTCTCTCACTCAACCTAAGTTGTTTTTCTTTGTCTCTATGCAAGATCTGCTGCCACCTTGTGACTCCTTTTAGCATCAGCAGCTGCCTCCTTAATTTTTAGGTTTTGATTTTTGAATCCCATTAAAGGTGAACTTGAACTGTGCATTGTCTGAATGTAGCCTTGCTGCCAATGATAATTCCGTGTGCCTGCCCCTGTGCCTCTCCCACCACACAAATGCACTGATACCCAGCCCATATTGTGTGATTTTTTTTTTCTCATAGCTCCTCTTCGTCTCAAAAACTGTCTCCCCTTTTTCCCTTTTTGCCAAAGTTGGACTTTTCACTTCTTTCTGTCTTAAACACAAGACGCTCTGTATTGCTGCTTACTCTCCCATCCCTTCCAGTCTCTCACACTCGCAGAGAGAGCCTTTGGTGTTAGCAGTACCTTCC
Source organism: Mus pahari (assembly GCF_900095145.1). Lineage (NCBI taxonomy): Eukaryota > Metazoa > Chordata > Mammalia > Rodentia > Muridae > Mus > Mus pahari. Next base: position 73,509,175 of record NC_034590.1, on the reverse strand, counting down.
AAACCTGGCCAACCTCTTGCAGAGGACTTGAATCCTCCTTTCCAGGGTGATCATGACCTGGCAGTCGCAGCAGCCCAACTTCCCATTTCAGTTACCTACACACCAGCATTCTGACTACCTAACTTTCTCAAATTATCCATGAATGGTGATACATATTTCTTTCATCAAGAAGAAATGAGATTTATTTAGGACTCTTCTCAGAGGCAGTGAGCATCACAAGAGACCAAAGAAAACAATTGAGTCAAGATGAGAATTGTCCTTTTCAAAGCCCTCCCTCTGGGATCTCTCCTCCCCATCACTCTATTATCCTGCCTTTTCCCTGGACACCCAATGTCCCTTGGCCTCTGCCTAACAGCTAAACAGTATAAATCCTCCAGAGTACTGGCTTTTGTCTGGGTTCCATCTGGATCTTTCCAGACTACAGGATGAGTCAGACGCCTAGTGGGTTAACAGCCTTTGTTTCTTCAGATCTCAGAGGATACCTAAACACCAGGCTGAGAATTCAGAGTTCATCCTGAAAGAAAACAAAGGGTTTGATGGAAAACCTGGATGTGCCAGGCACCCAGAGAGGCTCTTTTCAGGGTGTTTCTCAATCCATTCCCAGCCCTCTTATTTTGTTATCATCAGGATGTCTACATGTTATAGGTGATATGTGTAGAAGTCCTAGAGCTAGAAAGTCAGAGAATCCAAAGTTAGAGGCTAGACATCAGTGCATCTCACAATGCTTAACAACTGTTCACACTGGGCATATAACTGATCTCTCAAATTCACTCCAATATTCCAGTTTCACCTGGAAGTTCATGATGACTTTTATACTTATAAGTATTTCTCATGACATACTGTTGGAAAGTTCTCTTTGAATAGACAAAGAGTTCAAGGCTAGCCTGGTCTATATCATGAGTTCCAGGCTACCCAGAGCTACACAGTGAGATCCTATCTCAGAAACAAAGAAGTAATATGTGAGGGTCTGAGCACATAGCTCAGTAGTAGAACACGTACCTAACATACACAGTTAAATAAATGTGTGAAAAAATAAGATAGTAGTTGATGGTTTTGGAACCAAAAGATGGAGAGAACTCCAACTCATAGATTGGTAGGATTAATATTGTTGATAAGGTTGAGGATCTTGATTGGGTTCATTTTCCCTGCCAATTAAAGACTTAAAGGGCAGGAAAAACTGTAAGTGCAAGAGACAGCAGTGAAGAAATCTTGAACACCATGAAGAGGAGCAGATAGAATCAGCAGGTGAAGGCATTTACTGGGGGAAAGTAAACACATGTGCCACAGAGTTGCATCCATAAAGACCCTCCCGACAGCAACCAAAAACGCCCAGTCTCTTCTCAAAGTCCAATAGCTGGTTTTGTTTGTTTGTTCACTTGCTTGTTGTTTGTTTTTGTTTTTGTTTTGTTTTCTTTTAAGTCTCTGAAGAGTTTTCCTCCTCTAATTTCTGGTTGGTCAGTTTGAAGAAAGATAGGATGGTTGACTGGTCGACAACTGTTGTGTAACATGTCTAAATCAGCCTTGAACTTACTGATCCAGTCATTAGCAAGGGGCTTGATGGTTAGAGACAAGAGGCTACAAGGCCTTCTTTAAATTATTATTACTTTTATTATTTTTTTTTACAGTCCAGACAGACCCCCCTCCTGGTACCCTTCCCACAGTACCTCACCCCATTTCTCCTCCCCTTTGACTCCAAGAGGGTGTTACCCCCCCCCCCAATAAGGCCTCTTCATTCCCTGGGGCCTCATCTTCTCCCACTGAGGCCAGACCAGGCAGTCAGCTGTTGTATATGTGTTGGATGCCTACAACCAGCTCATGTATGATGCCTGGTTGGTGGCTCAGTGACTTTTTTTTTTTTTTTCAAACTGCCTGGCTTTTGTCTCCAGTCTAGAGGGGGTAAGGAAAGGAAGAAGCTGGCCATGTTGGAAGTTCACTACCTGTATTTTCTAGTCATGGTCCCTCTCCCTGATAGGTAGTCTGTCTGTCTATCAGAGAATCCGTCTAACTCCTTGTCCTCACTGTGAAGGCAACTAGCCTATCAAAAGCAATCTATATATTCAATGAAATTCCAGTGCTATTCTTCACAGAAATTGAAACAATAACCTTAAAATTCATGTGGAAACACAACAAACCAGGATAGCCAAAATATACCTGAACAATAAGGGCACTGCTGGGGGCATCACGATTCCTGATTTCAAGTTATACTACAAGCATGGTTATAAAACACAGCATGATACTGGCATAAAAACAGATGCATTTATCAATGGGAGAGAACTGAGGGTCCAGACAAGAGCCCACAGTCCTACACCCACCTGACATTTTAACAAAGAGACCCAAAGAACACATAGGATAAAAGATTAATGACTTTAGTCAAACCAGAAAATGGAACAGCATAGATGTTCACCAACCGGTGAATGTACAATGAAAATGTCTATATAGGTTATGGAAATTCGTTCAGCTATGAAGAAAAAATAAATTATGAAATTTGCGTGAAATGGATGGAACTAGAAAGCATTATATTGGCTGAGGTAACAAAGACTCAGAAATATAAATGTAACATGTTCTCCTTCATATCTTTTATTACAGTAAATTACTATTGAACCTTTAGATCTGTTTTGTGTTAAACTAGAGTACTCACAGACATCAGGAAACAAGTAACATACTGCGAACACGATTTCAAAGGAGGGAGGGATGTATCACAAATGGTATTAACAGACAAAGTAATAATTAATCAGGATATGTTGAGGGGGTGGGGAGGGAAGGCAAGATAGAGGAAGGGGCTGAGAAAGGATAAGCAACATTAGCAGCCCTTGAAACGGCCATAAAGAAACCTACTACTTTAGAAACTTCATAAAATACAACTCATGTATATGTAAAAATAGCTTAAATAGAGTTACTTTATAATAAGTTGAAGGAATAATGCCTCCCCCAGACACTATAGGCTATCAAAATAGCCTTGTGCTTAGCTCTTTTTTGAGTTGTTGGGATCCCACAGATATTAGAACACTAGAATCTATTGCCACTGTTCTTGTTCACCCTCCAGAGCTTGATTGTAAGTCCCTATTGGTGAAGATACCACATATTTGAATTATAAAACACAGAGAAGTCAGGCTGGTACTGACGCAGAAGCTTTCTCCCTAGTGGCTAGATTTTGTGGCTCTGGAAGGTGCTGTGCACACTATTCTTGGAGAACGGTAATCAGCAACCTGACTCAGATGTGAAGGCTGCAGGCTGTACTAACAACTAACCTAGCGAGATAGACCTGCTGGTGCAATAGAAGCACAAATGTTATTGGAGTAACCAACCACTTTCTGCTTGGATTTAAACCTCACTCAGATGTGAACACTACAGGCTGCAATAACAACTGACCTGGCTAGATAGATCCACTGGAGCAAGCACATCCTCTTTCTAATTAGATTTAAGGCATTCCCCACAAAACAAAACTCATTTCTAGTACTGTTAAATAGGCAAAAAACCAGTGGCTGAATAGTTCATAGACTGTAAAGGAGAACCTAATATTATTATTCCACTAAATGATGTTAAATTTTCTCCTAATTACTTATCTTGATATCAATAGATTAATGCATCTCTCAACCTTCATCAAAATAGATAGTGATTAATATAGAGACTCACTACTAGTCTGTGTGCATAGAACAACAGGTGTTGGAGTGGTTGGGCCTAAATTAGACATATACCATTAATCTTCCCCAGAAGACTCAGAATGTCTCAGAAGAAGTGGCTGGAAGCCTATAAGATCCCAAAGCAGTGGATGACTGCTTCAAACCAGTGTTTTTCAAATATAGCAAGGCCATTGCATACAATTGACAGTTGCTATGACTGCATGCACAGGATCTACACAAGATCAAGCTTGTCAAAATCCAAGTATGTGTGGAAGAGGAAGTCATGAAACCTCTCTCTCTCCCACCTGAAGAATTCTTGCCAATCTAATGGATATAGGAGAGGGAGTCAGTTTTCTTCAGAGAGGCAGCTGCTGATAGGATACACATGCTCTGAGTATGCCCCTACACCAGTGTACGTATTACCAGTATTAAGTGGATCCAGTGGTTTAGAAAAGAGAATGATCACATGAAATTAAGAAGAAAAGGTGGTAATAAATATAGGAAAGATTTTAAGGGAGAGGATGAAGTATAGATTTCTTTCAAAACATGTGCATGTATGAAATTTTCAGACAATAAAAAACATTTCTATTAAGAATTTTTGCTTGCTTTGTACAAAGACCAGGAATCGTCCAGTATGAGAAAAAAAATCCATTTTCTTTGGGTCAAGAGAGAAGAGATGGGACATGTACTACTGCCCTAAGTTTGTGATAGAAAATCTAGAAATAATGTTATATATAAAAAGAAGAGATACTACTAAAGAAGGCACATATTAAGAATCACACATGTATCTGTTTTAGGTGTGTCATAGACACACCACTCAAAAGACACATACATATAGAGAGATGTAGTTTGATACTGTAACAGTTTTTTTTCTCTACTTAAAAATAAAAATATTTTAATTTTATTTACTTTACTTATTTGGGGAGAATTTCATATATTAGTTCAGTATGTTCATCATTCTCCTCCCTTTCCTTCCTCCAATTCCACCTCTGTTCCTTCCACTCATTCTCAGATTCATAGCCTCTAATTGTTAATTGTAATCATCACATATATGTAAATACATTCATAAGTATAGGGTGCCGAGATCTTTTGCTCATATGTGTTTAGGGCTGACCTCTTGGAATTGGCTAGCCTTTCTAGGGGGCTGGCCCAAGAATAAAAGATGATTTTGCATACCTATTTCTTCAGAATTACTATAGGACTAATTGTCGCTTTCTTGACGCAATTGTTACTTAATCAATAAGTAAATAAAATAATTTTTAATTAGTTGGAGAACCAATACATTTTAAAAGAAGCTACTTTCAAGAATTCAGACAATTGATGGACCACTACATAATTAAAATAATTCTTAACAGTATAAGAATAAATGGTTATATTATCTATCTAAACAATTTGCCATAGCTTATGTTCATCTCTACTTTCAAAGAATAAAAAGTATGTTACTCAATTAAACTGGATTTTATGATACCACATATCAATGTCTATATTGCAAAATGTAAAACAGAACAATAGTTACATGTGTTTTATCTGCACAAACCGTTCTTGACCTTGTATTTTACTGAATGTATAAAATCTGATTTCACCAAAGCTTCTGAATGGGAAACTATTGGTTTTTTTCCACCTGTCCTAGATCTGGTATAGGACTTCACCCAACTAGGCCATGTTCTTTCTTCCCCGGAACACTTGGATGATCCGTCTACGTATCTGCTTTGTCTTCACACTGTAGACTATAGGGTTTAGCACAGGGGGAAGGAGAAGGTAGATATTGGCCATGAACATGTGCACAACTGGCGATAAATGTTTTCCAAATCTGTGTATCATGGTGGCACCAATGAGAGGAATATAAAATAGAAGCACAGCACAAATGTGAGAGAGGCAGGTGTTGAGGGCTTTGAGCCTCTCAGCTCTGGAGGCAATGCCCAGCACTGTCTTCAGGATAAGTACATATGAGAAGAGAATAATGAGGGCATCAAGTCCTAATGTAAGGATGACAACGATGAGGCCATAGAGGCTGTTGACACGAGTACTGGCACAGGCTAACCTCATTGCATCTTGGTGAAGACAGTATGAATGGGATAAGACATTGGAACGACAGAAGGGCAGCCGTTTTATAAGAAAGGGCACTGGAAAGACCACACAGACTGCCCGCCCCAAGACAACTAGTCCAATCTTTCCAATAAGCCCATGAGTGAGGATGGAAGCATAACGCAGTGGGTCACGGATAGCCACAAATCTGTCAAAGGCCATGGACACTAAGACTCCAGATTCTACTACTCCAAATCCATGGATGAAGAACATCTGCGTGATGCATGCATCAAAAGGAATTTCAGGGGCGTTGAACCAGAAGATGCTGAGCATAGAGGGCAATGTAGACATGGAGAGACTCACATCAGTCAGAGCCAAAATGCAGAGGAAGTAGTACATAGGCTCATGGAGGCTCTGCTCTACCTTGACAACTGCTAGGATGGTGCCATTTCCCAGGAGGGTTAGTGTGTAGAGAAACCCCAGGGGAAAGGCCATCCACGGGTTCTTGTCTGGCATCCCTGGGATGCCTGTCAGAATGAAGCTATGGTGATTGGTTTGTGAAGCATTTGAGTTCATCTTGGTGATCTTACCACTGGATGAAGCTGGTCCCTCTCACTTGGCTTACAGCTCCTAAACTGAAAAGATAATTTCATATGAGATAAACAAATGATTTCCTAAACACAGAGATAGAACAGAGGGAGGAATTGGGTTAGCAAATAGGTAACTTTTGTTCCACTTTGAGTTTCAGCTTCCTGGATGAATTCAATGACTTCTCTTCTCTTGGTGTATATACTTTACTACGCTCTTAACCCACTGGGTTTATGATGAACTATATGACACATTAGCGAATATACGAATGTCAAACATACACAGTTTTATAAACCTAATTTTAAGGCACCATAAAACCCAGAATGATACATTAAAAATTGATACAAATTTTATTTTCATAATGTTTTGATACACCAGAAATCAGGAAACCAATACTGGAACTCTTCATTCAAGCTTCATTTAACTTATTTTCAAAATTATGTCTGAAATATATGAAAAGCTGATCTGTGCTTCCCATTGTCTTTTGGTGAAGGAGGGGATTTGAAACTAAGTCTCACTATGTCACTGGAATTGATCTTGAACTTTTAATCCTCCTACCTGAGGTCCAGGAATGCTGGACTCACAGGTACGGACCACCATTCCCCTATTCCTTTCTTTCTATTGTTACAGATAAAAAATGATGGTGTTCTTTATGTCAGATGCCCTACGGCATTTTTCTCACGTTTACACCACTTTCAGCAAATTTTTCACTCTTAAGTTACAGTAAACTATTTTTCTAGAAATCTGACCTATTAATCACAAAAAAAACCCCACCTCTTTTTAAGAGCTTCTAATTTGGACTAAAAAGATGGCTCAGTGGTTACGAGCACTGACTGCTCGTCCAGAGGTCCTAAGTTTAATTCCCAGCAACCACATGGTGACTCACAACCATCTGTAATGGGATCCGATGCCCTCTTCTGGTGTGTCTGAAGACAGCTACAGTGTACTCATGCACATAAAATAAGTAAATCTAAAAATATTAAATTAAAATTACTTTTTAAAAAAAGCTGCTAATGTTAAGGAGAGTCATGAATTCCACTCTCAGAACCCCAGGTACCTGCCTGCCTCCCTAGCTCTAAATCCTAACAGTTTACACCAGTTTCTCTTTCATTTGCCCTCTTCAATCCAGCCAAAATTGCACTTGGATCTCTGATACAAAGTTTCTAGAAAATGACTTTTCCAGTTTTCTTATCATGTCTCCCCATATCTGTTTCTCTTTGCCTAGACTATCTAACAGCACCAAGTGACCCTTTTGCAAATGCTAACAGGACTTTTAAACTCTTTGATATGCTGTTTTTTTGCTTGCTGGAATTCTTTCTTCTTATGTATGTAATTATAATGTATTACATAATCTTATGTATGTAATTATTATGTAATGTAGTTAATTAAATATTGCATAAGTATTTTCATAAAGGTATATACTTATACCTTTCTGAACTACAAAGTTAAACACAATAAAGGAAAAATGTCATCACTCATCACTTCATAGAATATATGTGAAGAATATACAACCATTTTCATATGTTCAGTGAAGGAAGAAAACAGTACCTGGATGAAAATGAGTAAATGTCAGATCGTTTCATGGAATTCTGGAAAACCATCAAATGCTGCCCCTATCTCCTTTCTATGGATTGATAATTGTTAACCAAGGGAAAAATCTCTTCTCAAGGCCAAAGAAAAGAAATGGAACATCTTTAGGTTAGTAATACTAGAGTTTGCTCACATCCATATTTGAGAGGGGGGTTGGGGAGGGAAAGAAAGAGAAAAACAACTCAAGTGCTGGTCTGTGAACTCCTTCTGCTCCATTTCTATGGGAGAAGAGTAATTGCTACATGGGGTCCATGATTACATGATAGTTTTCAGATTCTGAACTCTTGGTATCCTTAAAAGGCAGAGTCCATGTCCCCTTGCAAACCCATGCTGCCTTGTCAGCAGAACCCAGAGTTCTCTCCAAGTAAAGAGTCACCACTAAGCAAGCACTCCATAGTGCCTGTCCAGTTCTCTGCCTATGTTCTAAGCATGGAGCTTTGTGAGACTTCGCGTTACATAGCAGCCCTTCACTTCTCAGGGCCTGCTGTCCCATTCCAGACAATGCTAATGGCCCCATGATGGTTGGGTGGACATCCCCCAGGTTAGTTTATTGGGAAGTTCTTGAAGAGTCTTTAAGTGACCTTTGGTGGAAACCTCAGGGCCAGCTGAATCACTACTGTATGCTAACAGTTGGCTCCTCTTCTCCCCTCTCTTTTCCTGCTTTCCCCTGCCTGACTCTTGTCATTCCTGTCCACATTCTATACCTTTTCTTCTTAGGACTTTCTCTAAGAACTCATAGCCCTCTTTATGCCATCGTTCAGTTTAAATCCCTGTCTATCCATCAATCTTATCTTTATTTCAGCTTCTCCATGTACTGTATTCTTCTGCATGTATTTTTTATTTCTACTAAAACCATCTGTTTTATTTATTTCCCCTTAGTGTTCCATCATAGTATTCCCTATAGTGTTACATGTAGCATGGCTTCCTATTATTCTCTTCTGTCTTAATCCTGTTTGCTCTTCAAATTCTCTGAGGATTTCATTTTTTAAATATACATAAAGTATCTTGTATACAACCTGCCTGTGTAAAAGGCCTATGTTACATAAAGTATCTTGTATACAACCTGCCTGTGTAAAAGGCCTATGTTACAAAGACAAGACTTTTCCTACCTCAGTCAATTCCTGTGATCCAGTTAGGCATTATTTAGGCACTGTCTTCCCTGAGACTAGCCTGCAACATATTTATGAGAATGACTCAGACCTTGGTGGATGTCTGTACTCAACAGGAGTCTACAGGGATTTTACAACTGCTTGGGAAAATATCCCTTGAGGAGTGGTGTGCAACTGCTTGGGTTGTTCTGTCTTCATGTCTTCAAAAAGCATAGACCAAAATTTTCTACATCTCAAAGTTTTCTCTCTCTCTCTCTCTCTCTCTCTCTCTCTCTCTCTCTCTCTCTCTCTCTCTCTCACACACACACACACACACACACACACACACACGCATCTTATCACATCATTCAGTTATAAGAGTCCCTCCATCTTCAACTCCACATCTCCTACCTCTAAAGCCATTCTCCATCTCAGTGATGATATCATGCCACAATTTGCTCTGAAACTGGACTAGGGATCACTCAATTGTGTAATAATTTCAATCTATGATATCTATGTTCTTTCATTTATTTCAATACACTCTTGTGTAATGAACTTTAATGTCTGTGTGATCATCCTTTTTTAATTATGTTAGTTTGACATAAAGTTTTTATTTTTCTATCATACAATACATCCCAACTGGTTTCCCCTCCACTCCTCCAAGGCCTCCCCTGACCTTCCCTCTCCCCTAGATCTATTTCTCCTCAGTTTCCCTTCAATAAAGAGCAGGCCTTCCATGGATCCCATAATCCCTGAACACAACATAATAAGAAACAGTAAGAGTAGACACCGAGCCCTCATATCAAGGCAACACAGAATGAGGTAAAGGGTGCCAAGTGCAGGCAAAAGAGCCAGAGACACCTCCACTCCCACTGTTAGGAGTCCCACAAAAATAAGAAGCTAACATCCAAAGTATATAAGCAGAGAACCTAGCACAGACCCATGCAGGCTCTGTGATTGCCCCTTCACTCTCCATGAGCCCTAGGAGCCCAGTTTAGTTGATTCTGTAGTCTGTTATCCTGGTGTCCATGGGCCCTCTGGCACCTATAATCCTTCTCGTCTTCCACAGGTTCCCCAAGAACCAAGGGGAGGGGCCCAATGAAGATCACCAATTTGGGCTCTTTCCATATAATGTTTGCCTGTGTGTCTCTGCATCTGTTCCCATCAGCTGCCAAAGAAAGCCTCCCTAATGACAACTGGGCTCAGCACCGACCTATGAGTAGAGTGGAATATCATTAGAACTCATCTTATTGTTTGTTTGTTTTTCTTTTTTCCCAATCTGTCCAATCCTAGGTCTGTGTTCTATCAAGCCTCCAGTTCATAGTCTTCAAGGCAGTGTCTGGCAGGGGCTCCCTCTCCTGGCATGGACCTGAAATTAGAGCAGTCTTTGGTTGGCCACTCACACAAGTTCTGAGCCTCCATTGATACAACACATCTTGCAAGCAGGAAAAATTGTAGGTCAGAGGTTTTGTGGCTGGGTTGGTGTCCCCAGTCCCACCACTTGCCTGGTTACAGAATATGTCCAGTTCAGGCTCCATATCCTACTAGGAATCTTCATGAGGGTCACCACATAAAAATCCTAGGATTTTCTTCTTTTTTTTTTTCTAATGAACGTGTAAAAGTTCTTTTTTTTTTCACTTTTTTTATTAGTATTTTCTTTATTTACATTTCAAATGCTATCCCGAAAGTTTCCTATACCCCTCCCCCCCCACCTCTGCTCCCCTACAGGTTTCCACATCGTCTGCCAAATGTCCCTCAGTTCCAGTTGTCTTCCTGTACTCTCTCCCTCCATGCCTCCCTGACAACCTGATCTTTCCTATTCCTATTCCCACCCTCTCACCATCCACTCATAAAATCTATTCTATTTCCTCTTCCCAGGGAGATCCATGTGCCCCATCACCACCTAGAGCCCCCGTTGTTACTTAACCATTCTGGGTCTATGGGTTGTAGCATGATTATCACTTACTGATCAGCTAATATCCACTCTAAGTGAATACATAGTATGTTTGTCTTTCTGGTCTGGGTTACCTCACTCAGCATGATGTTTTCTAGTTCTGTTTGCCTGTAAATTCCATGATGTCCTTCTTTTAACTGTTAAGTAATACTCCATTGTGTAAAAGTACCACATTTTCTTTATCCATTGTTTGGTTGAGGGACAACTAGGTTATTTCCAGTTTCTGGATATAATGAAGAAAGCTCCTATGAACATAGTTGTGCAAGTGTCTTTGTGATAGAATGGAACGCCCTTTTGGTGTATGACCAAGATTGGTTTAGTCTTGAGTTATATAAATTACCAGTTTTATGAGGAACCTCCATATTGATTTCAATAGTGGTTATGCAGGTTTGCACTTCCACCATCCATGAAGGAGTATTCCCCTTGCACTACATCTTTACTATCATGAGCTGTCACTTCTGTTCTTGATCTTAGCACATCTGACTTTGGAAAAGGGAATTTCAAAGTAATTTCGATTTGAATTTTGATTCAAAATTCAATTTTGATTTGAATTAATGACTAAGGATGCTGAACATGTAAGTGTTTCTCAGCCACTCGCGACTCCTCCTGTGAAATACCCTGTTTAGATTAGCTTGGGTTTGGTTGGGTTTGTATTTTAGTTTGGAGGCTTGGGTTTGGAGTTTGTTTGTTTGTTTGTTTGTTTGTTTTGTTGGTTGGTTGATTTCTTTTCTGTTGTTTCTTTTGCAGTGTTTGTTTGTATGTTTGCTCTTTCAAGACAGGGTTTCTCTGTATAATCCTGGATGTTCTGGAACTCTCTCTGTAGACCTAGCTAGCCTCAAACTCACAGAGATACACCTGCATCTTCCTCTTGGCTGCACCCCATTTTATAATTGGATTATTTGGTTTGTATAATGTCTAGTTTCTTGAGTTCAATATTTATTCTATGAATGATATGGAGTTGGTAGAAATCTTCTCCCACTCTGTAGTTTGCTGTTTTGTCATATTGACAGTGTACTTTGCCTTATAGAAGCTCTTCAAATTCATGAGGAACCATTTAATAATTGTTGATCTTAGTGCCCACGCTACCGATGCTGCTCAGAAAATTGTCTCTTGTCCAAATGTGTTCAAGGCTATTCCCTACTTTCTCTTCTATCAGGTTCAGTGTGTCTGGTTTTATGTTGAGGACTTTGATCCACTTGGACTTGAGTTTTCTACAAGGTGATAAATATGGATCTATTTGTATTCTTCTATATGTAGACATCCAGTTGGATTAACACCATTTGTTGAAGACACTGTCTTATTGCCAGTGTATATTTCTGGCTTCTTTATAATAAAAAAAAAAGCTATGTGTCCATAGGTGTATGAATTTATGTTTGAGTTTTTTATTCAATTCCATTAATCACATGTCTGTTTGTATGCCAATATCATGTAGTTTTTATTGCTATTGTTCTATTGCACAGCTTGAAATAAGGGTGGGGATAATAATCTACAATATGGAAGTTCTTTTATTGTTTAGGATTGTTTTAGATATCGTGTAGCTTTTCTTTTTCCATATGAAATTGAATGTTATTCATTCAAGGTCTGTAAAGAACTGTACTGGAATTTTGATGGGGATCGCATTGAATCTGTGATTACTTGTGGTAGGATGGTCATTTTTGCTATGTCAATCCTATGGATCCATGAGCATCTTTTCATCTTATGATAGCTTCTTCAATTTCTTTCTTTGAAGACTTGAAGTTTTTATCATACAAGTCTTTTATTTGGTTGGTTAGAGTTACCCCAAAATAGTTTCTATTATTTGTGGCTATGGTAAAAGTTATTGTACTGGCTAGCTTTGTGTCAACTTGACACAGCTGGAGTTATCACAGAGAAAGGAGATTTAGTTGGGGAAATGCCCCCATGAGACCCAGCTGTGGGGCATTTTCTCAATTAGTGATCAAGGGGAAGAGGCCCCTTGTGGGTAGGACCATCTCTGGGCTGGTAGTCTTGGATTCTATAAGAGAGAAGGCTGAGCAAGCCAGGGGAAGCAAGCCAGTAAAGAACATCCCTCCATGGCCTCTGCATCAGCTCCTGCTTTCTGACCTGCTTGAGTTCCAGTNCTGCATCCTTTGGTGGTCAACAGCAGTATGGAAATGTAAGCTGAATAAACCCTTTCCTTCCCAACTTGCTTCTTGGTCATGATGTTTGTGCAGGAATAGAAATCCTGACTAAGACAGTTATTTTCCTGATTTCTTTTTCATTGAGTTTGTTATTTGACTATAGGAGGGCTATTTTTTTTTTTTTTAGTTAATCTCATATGCAGCCACTTCACTGAAGGTGTTTATCTGATGTAAGAGTAGAGTTCCCTAGTAGAATTTGGGGGTGGCTTATGTATACTATCATATCATCTGTAAATAGCAATTCTTTGACTTCTTCCTTTCTAAGTTGTCTCTTCGTGTCTTATTGCTCTAGACAGAAGCTGCACAGACACTAGACAAGCAGAAAAGCCTCTGGCCTAGGCTTCCTTCAGTTTATGAATATTTTAGTGAGTATTTTTACATCTATGTTCATGAGGGAAATTGGTCTGTGATTCTCTTTATTGTTGAATCATTATTCAACAACATGTGAATTGGCTATCAGGGTGACTGTGGCTTCATAAAATAATTTTGACAATGTTCTTTCTGTTTCTATTTTGTAGAAAAATTTGAGGAGGGTTGGCATCATTTCTACTTTGATAGTCTAGTAGAATTCTGCACTAAAAACATCTGGCCCTAGATGGGAGATTTTAATGACTGTTTCTATTTCCTTTGGGATTACAAGTCTATTTTGGTTATCTGATCTTGATTTAATTTTAGTAGGTGGTATCTGCAAAGAAAATTATCCATTTCCTTTAGATTTTCGGTGTCTGTTGTGTCCCCCTTTTTTCTGATTTTAATTTGGATATTCTTTCTCTCTGCCTTTTAGATAGTTTGGATAAGGGTCAATCTACCTTGTTGATCTTTCTCAAAGAAACAACTCTTTGTTTCATTGATTCTTTATATTGTTCTCTTTGTATTTTGTTGATTTCAGCCCTTAATTTGATTATTTCTTGAAGTCTACCCCTCTTGGTTGTATTTGGTTCTTTTTGTTCTAGAGCTTTTAGGTATGCTTTTAAGTTGCTAGTATGAGATATCACTAATTTCTCTATGAAGGCACTTAATGCTATGAACTTTCATCTTAGTATCACTTTCATTCTGTCCCATAAATGTGAGTGCATTATGCCTTCATTTTTATTGAACCATAGGAAGTCTTTAACTTCATTCTTTATTTCTGCCTTGACCCTGAAGTCATTCAGTAGAGAGTTGTTCTGTTTCTATGAGTTTGTAGGTTTTCTGTTGTTTCTGTTTTTGTTGAACTTCAGCTTCAATCTACAGTGGTCTGACAGAACGCAGGAGGTTATTTCAAATTTCTTGAATCTATTGAGCCTTACTTTGTTCCAGTATGTGGTCAGTTTTGGAGAAAGCTTGAAGAGCTTCTGAGAAGAAGGTCTATTCACATTGGTGAAATGCTCTGTAGATATCTGTTGGGTCCATTTGGTTTATAACATCTGTTAGAGTATTTTTCTGTTTAGTTTTTGTCTGAATGAGATGTCTGTTGATTAGAGTCCTGTATTGAAGTTTCCCACTATTAATGTTTATGGGTCAATATGTGATTTAAGCTTTAGTAATGTTTCTTTTATAAATGTGGGTGCCATTGCATTTGAGGCATAGATTTTAAGAATTGAAAGATCGTCTAGGTAAATTTTTCCTTTGATGAGTATGAAGTGTTCTTCCTCATCTCTTTCATTCAATTTGGCTAGAAGTTTTTTGTTTTTTGTGCTTTGGGTATTTGTGTGTGTGTGTGTGTGTGTGTGTGTGTGTGTGTGTGTTTTAGATATTTAGAATATCTAAGCCAGCTTTCCTTATTGCTGTTGGTGGTGGTTGGTTGGTTGGTTGGTTGGTTGGTTGGTTTGGTTTTGGTCCATTTGGTTGAAAAATCTTTTTCCAACCCTTTACTCTGAGGTAAAGTCTATCTTTGATATTGAAATGTGTTTCTTGTATACAAAAGAAGTATAGATCCTGTTTAGACATCCATTCTTTCAGCCTGTGTCTTTTTGTTGGGAAATTAAGTCCATTGATATTGAGAGATATCAATGATTAATAATAGTTAATTCCTAGTTTTGTTGTTGGAACTGGTACATTGTGAGTGTGTGTCTGTGTGTTTCACTTCTTTTGGTTTTGCTGGCATGAGATTATTTCTGTTTTCATGGGTATAGTTAATTTGGGGAGGGTTTGGAGTTTTCCTTCTTCTGTAGAGCTGAATTTGTGAATAGATATTGTTTAAATTTGACTTTTTCATGGACTGTCTATGGTGATTAAAAGTTTTGCTAATTATAGTAGTGTACACTGGCATCGGCAGTCTCTTAGAGTGTTCAAGACGTCTCTCTAGATCCTTCTGGCCTTTGGAGTCTCCATTGAGAAGCTGGGAGTAATTCTAATAGGTCTGACTTTATATGTTACTTGCTACTTTTCCCTTGTAGATTTTAATGCTCTTTTTTTTGTTTTGTATGTTTATTATTTTGATTATTGTGTTGAAAAGAGACCTTTATCTGCTGTACTCTGTTAGGTTTTCTGTATATTTCTTGTACTTTTATGGACATCTCCTTCTTTACTTAAGAAAGAATTTTCTGTTAGGATTTTGTTAAAATTATTTTCTGGGTCTTTGAACTGAGATTCTTTGCTTTCTTCTACTCCTACTATTTTTAGGTTTGATCTGTTATGGTGTCCCACATTTCCTGGATGTTTTGTGCCAGGAATTTTTTCGATTTGAGATTATTCTTACTACAACAACAGCCAGATACTCCAGTCTGTGCCTTTGTGTAGTCTACCCTTCTTGCTCCTTTGGAATTCCTTTGTTTTTCTACATAAGTGTATTCATATCTTCACAGAAAATAATCACATGTCAAATAGAAATAATTTATGAGTGATACTTCTCTCTTAGCCATAATTGAGCATGTAGAGCAGAACTTTATTTTCTTTTATACTATTTTTTATTAAGTTTATTTTAACTAATATATAAAAACCTTTAAAATTATCTATTACAGTAATATGCAATATTACATACATTCACTACATAATGTTAAATCAACTTAAACATATATAGCTTAAAACATGTATTCTGTCTTCTAAAATACTTACTTCTAGATATTTGAAATATATAATATTCTTTTTATTTGTGGCTATCATACTGACAATAGATCACAGAAACATTTTTCTCATAACTATAACTTAGTAGACATTGATCAGACTCTCCATTTTTCCTTTCCTCGTACTCTCGCCAGCCTCTACCACTCTGACTTTTGTCAGACCAACAGAGGTATGCTTCACATGTGAGTGAGATCAGAGTTTTTCTTCCTCTCCATAGTTTGTTTTATTTAGCAGAGTGACAGGACTTCAATGTGTTTATGACTGGATAAGTTAACCATTTTGCACATATAGCACATTTTATTTATCCATTCATCATTTAATGGGAACTTAAATTGTTTCTTGACCATTGATTATAGTGCTCCAATAACCATGGAATATAAATGCCTCTTCAACAATTTCCTTTAAATATATACTCAGAAGAGAGATTTGCTAGATGTAGAAGATTCTTTTTGTTGTTGTTGTTATTTTGAAGAAATGCCATGCTATTTTACATAAAATTTTTATTAATTCGCACTCCCATCAACAAGGGTTCCCCTTTCTTCACATGTTATTTTAGTCTTAAGAGAAGAACTAATATCTGGTTAAGGTTTATATTTGAACTCCCATGATAATTACCATTGTGGAGCATTTCTTTCATGTACCCCTTGGCCATTCATAGGTCTTCTTTACAGTAATATCTATCTAGGTATGTTGCTCTCTTTTAATCAAATTATTGTTTTGGTTTTGTTTTATTTTGTTTTACTATTGAGCTTTTGGAGCTACTTATTGTTAGGCCTCAAACCAGGAACAAATAGCTAACTGAAGTGCACATTAATGTATCAAAGTAGATGCTAGCTGCCAGGTTCACCCAGAATCCCTTAGTCTCTACCTGTTATAAGGCCCTCCTAGATGACATACCCCAGCCCCTACCATGAACTCTCCAGCCCAAGAGAGTTCCTCCACCCTAGCTTCCTTAGCACCAACTCCTCTGGCCCCTATATCACTCAGCCATTTTGACTGTGCCAAAATAAGGGGTCTCTTGGCCAGTCTCTTGGCCCAGCCTGCCCCTCTTGGATGGCTCTCTTTCCCACCCCCTCTGACCCAGCTCAGTCTCAGCATGTTTACTCTGAACTCTTCCAAATGTCTCTACCTCTGGCTATGTTCTCCCTCATATCTACAATGAGCTTTCTCCTCCACCATACCTAAGAGAAATCATGTTCTTCCTTTTTATTTTTCCATTCACTTTTATACTCTAGATATAAAACCCCTTATTCCAGGTGTAGTTTGTTAATATCTTCTTAAACTCTATGTGTTGCCTTGTCACTTCAGTTTTTTGATTCATTTTCCTTGTGAAACGTTAGGTTTTGTTTTCTGTTTCCTTTGGAGTCTAGTCTGAAATGCCTCGTACATTCCAAGGTCCTGAAATTTTTTCTTTCTGCTTTCTTCTAGTGTTTTTATTATGGCCTCAGTTCTCAATACCACATGAAGATGAGGATCAGAAGTTCAAGGTTTCCTTAGCTGTACTGAGAATTGAAAACTAACATGAGATACAAGAGATATTTTCTAAAATAATAATAATAATAATTTTTCAAAGATTGATTTACAAAGTATCCTGCATTTGCCAAATTCAGATTGGTATATCTCTACTGAATGCTTAGAAAATAAAACCTACTAACATGTCATTTAAACAAAGGGATTTATTATCCTCAAACCAAGTGATTTAATGTCTCTCTACCTGAATTTCTTTATCGATAAATTGGAATTCATATATAACACGTTATTTGCTATACTACTTTAAAAAATATTAATTAACTACATGTGCAGTGGTTATCATATTATCTAGATTAAGTGAAATCCTTCACAAATACATATCATTATGGTCACTAATGAAGATAATATTCATCAAAAATAGAATCTTTGTGTGAGTGTTAAAGATTAGACTTCAATTTAATGTAGGGAATTACCAAGATTTATAACTCGTTACTACATAACAAATATTATACATATCCTCAAACAAGTATTATTTCACTGAGAGCTTGTTAAAAGGAAAAGAAAAAAGAAACATTCTTTCACCTCCTAGCTATGGTAATCAGCACACTTTAACAAGACTTCCCAAGTGATTTGCATATACATCAACATTTGAGAAGCACTGTTGTAACCCACTCCTTTTTAAAAATCACTGCTGAAGGAGCAAAACAAAATACAGAAGCTAAAGCAATTGTCGAAACACCTTCATCCTCAGTCCTTGAAGACTGCAGGATGAGAGTTACAGGGTGAGGGGAAGATCAATTGGCCTTGTGTACTCTTGTCTTTCCAGTGGTTTATTTTGGTGTTGAGTCTATTGGACAAGAATCTAGTCTGTTGGGCTTGTTTTCACTTTAGTAATTTCCCTTCTTTGTGAGCCATGAGTGTTGGTCCACACTTCTATTTGAAGACAATGGAATGGAAAGGTTACCTCATCTTCCAGAGAAGGAGAACCATAGAAGGGGAGTCCTGGTGCCAACATGAATGAAACAACTTATGTGGACAATGAGACAACTGTTCATTTGCACAGATTAAGATGTTGTCTAACCATGATTACCATCCATAATCTTTAGCATTGTTCATTAACATGGAGCTTCAAAATGACATGGCATGCAGGGTTAAGTTCTTGAAGGTTTATTATCATTTCACATGTGCCCGTGCCCTCACCCTCACACACACACACACACACACATGCCCTGCAAACGGCTTATCATCTGACTGTAGTGACGTGCTTACAGTGAACCAGGACCAAACCTTTTAAGGAACACTCTGTCATTTTAAAAACAAGCCATCAACACTGTCCTTTGCAATGTCAGTAATTAGTATCTCAAGATACTGACCAAGAAGTCCTTCCATGAGTAATTTATTCTACCAATTCATAAAACAGTAAAAACAAATATCAACACGGAGCAGATTTTCACTCTACTGTGTGTGCAGATGTGCACTTTGATGTTTTTCTTTCCTAGATGTAATATGGGGGGGGGTGTTAACTGCTTATTGCTTAATTTGATACTACATTATTTTTTAGTCAGTGCTCGGTTTTTTCTTAGATCTAAGTTCACACTTTATGTAAATATATATTTATATATATATATATATATATATATATATATATATATATATCCACTTTAAGCATCCAAGTGTACCTTAGCCTTTGAAGTCACTCTGTCCCAGTGCTGATGGTGTGCTTTGAATGTAATGTTGTAACTCTGATAAGCTTCAACCTATTTATTTCTTCTCTCATTATAGCTGTAATAACTGACCCATGATTTCCATTTCAATCTAAATGGAACATTTTAAATATTCTTTTTATTTTAAAAATATTTATATACAGTTATTTTCCCTTCCCCCAATTCCATTCTGATTCTCTCTCTCTCTCTCTCTCTCTCTCTCTCTCTCTCTCTCTCTCTCTCTCTAAATCATAAAACAAAAATCAAAACAAATTAAAAGAACCAAAAAAACAAAGACACCACAATAAAACAAAGCATACACACAAAAGAAACATGTAGTTTCTTGGAGTGTTGTTGATATATCTGGTGACACTCCACTGGAGATCTTTGATTGACTTAGAGAATTTTTTGCTTTATTTTTAGAGCAGAAACCTCGAGGCAGAAGCCTAAACAGGGGCCATGGAGGGATGCTGCTTGTTAGCTGGCTTCCTTATATAACTCAAAACCACCTTCCCAGGGATGGCAACCACCCACAATTGGCTGGTCCTCCCACATCAGTCAGTAATAATAATAATAATAATAATAATAATAATAATAATAATAATCACCACTAGCCAGTCTAAGTCCTGATCAAGTAAAACATAGATGTGTAGAACCCATGTGTCTATAAATTGCAACTTCATGTGAAACTGATCCCCATTGCAAAGGAATCCTACCGATGGAACAGGATTCATGGAGTGGGGAGGGATGGTCTCTCTTCCTTGGAGCCTCGTGTGATTCAAAATAGCAAAGATCACAAGGGCAATTGGCAAATACAGTCACTTTCTTATTAAAACAATACCTTTTGTCAACTCATGTCTGCACCCTATTGCCTATACAATCCAGTCTTCTAAAATACCATGCTGTATTATTAAAATCTGTTTTAGCAGCACTTCAGTTGCCAATAAATAACTCAGGATTTCTTTTGTAGCTACAATAACTTTGAAATGAGCAAGCTTTTCAAACGTACTTATGAAAAGATGTCTCGAGAACAAACTGAATACAAAGGGTTAGTAGTGACCCAGAAGTGTGTTATAAATTTCAGCCAAAACACTGAGATAGAGTGCTTAAGTCATTTTGCACATGGATTATAAAGCAATTTTTACTATTTCCTTATACATAAAAATGGAGCACTAATTACCTTATAACATCTGAGAGGATAAGGATCAGGTGAAAATGTGGGATTTTTAAAGTGCTATTTATTTGTTGTTCATCTCATTGCTGTTGTTGAGTCGTCTTCATAATCCAAACATCCTCCAGTCATAAAAAACATACATATCTTCCACCTTTAGAAGGTTCAGAATTGTGCATTCCTCCTCGCTTCGCTGTTCCTTTGGAACTATAAATGCTGGACCCAATGACTCAGACTGGGGTTCCCATTTGGGAAATAGCAGTCCATGCTTGAATGCCTCCTCCATGAATTTATGTGAGAGAGAAGAGGAAGTGTCACTCATCTGATCTTGGTTCCTGTCTTTAGGATCTGAAGAAGCCTGTCCCGGATCTGCTTGGTACGAACAGCATAGACAATAGGATTGAGGATAGGGGGAATGAGGAGATAAAAGTTGGCCAGCAGAGTGTGGATTGGAGGAGGAACCTGGTGTCCAAACCGGTGAATGAGAGAAGAAACAGCAATGGGAACATAGAAAATCAGAATGGCACAGATATGAGACCCACATGTCCCCAGAGTTTTAAGTCTAGCCTCGGGAGTAGCCAGCCCCATCACAGCCCTGAAAATCATCACATAGGAGGCAGCAATGGCCGCTGAATCCAGGATCAACACCAGAAAGCCAATGCTCAACCCATAGACATTGTTAACTCTGCTGTCACCACAGGTCAAGGCAACCACAGCCATGTGCTCACAGTAGGAGTGGGAGATGACTCGGGTTTTGTAAAGAGGCAACCGCAGGCGGATCATAAGTGGTAGGGGTCCAATGTAAAGAACTCCTCGGAGGAAGGCAGCCAGCCCCAAACGACCCACCACTGTCTGAGTGAGCACCATGCTGTGACGCAATGGGTTGCAGATGGCTACATAGCGGTCAAAAGCCATGGCAAGGAAGATGCCCGACTCAACAGTAGCAAAGCAATGGATAAGAAACATTTGGCATAAGCAGGCATCCAGGCCAATGTGGCCAGCACCAAACCAGAAAATCGCCAGGAGTTTGGGCATAGTAGAAGTAGACAGAACCAGGTCAATGACAGCCAGCATGCACAGAAAGAAGTACATGGGCTGGTGTAGGCTGCGCTCTACCCTTACCACAGCTAGGATGGTGATGTTCCCCACCACAGCCACCAGGTACATAGAGCCAAAGGGGATGGAGAGCCACATGTGCAGGGTCTCCAGTCCTGGGATGCCAGTGAGCCACAAAGAGCTGGGTACTGAACATACATTATGAAAAGTGGACATTGTTATATATAAATAATTCTCATTTGTGTCCCCAAATGTAGCAAGACATTTTCCCCTAAAAAGAAAAAAAAAAACAGTATTCTTGGGCCATAAAATAAACATCATTGAATATATAGTGCTACACAACATTTAGGAGAAATCATGAAATTTCATACTACCCGGAATTTCATGTTACACTATAGTATCAACATAAACTTAACAAGCAAAATCAAAAATATGTGTTTGAATGAATGGATGAATTCTCTGATAGTATGATCCTCAATGAGTGATATTTTGCATCATTAAATGAATCACCCTGAGGCAAATATTAATTCATTTGGTATTTGGGGATCATAATTGAACGATCTTCTAATGTCCCACTAAGAAAGCAGTCTGCTTGTCAAGACTGGTTAAGACTATGTACTGATAGGATCTTATCTGATACCCACAATAGATACCCAGCACGCTCATGGAGACAAGGAAGGGACCCTCTACAGAGGTGCATTGACGGGATCATGAAGTATCAGGATGAACGGTGAGCATGGTTATGTAACCCAGGTGTAGTTAGCAGAACACAGGAGGGGCCACTTTTCAAGATCTGGGACTTTGTATAGAAGAAAAGGACATCATCAAAACATGCCTGGTAGGAAGGGAATTTGAGAGCAAGCCTCCAGTTTTCCTTATTACTTTTATATCTCGTGCTGGTTCCTCATGTTGAAAGAGTCCCACCAGGGACAGGAGAATCTCCACAAGTGTTCACTTTCTAAACGCACTGTGCTTAGACCTGGTGGGGCAAATAGAGGATAGCCAGGCCATAGGGTAAGAGAGCTGAGACAGACTCACCCTAGCTGTGGCCCTCCCTGACTCTGCACAGCGACTTAAGAGACCAGCTGTGAAGTACCCTTCCTTCCTAGCCTTCTTTCTTCCTCTTCATGCTGGATATTCCACCTCCATTTCATCTCTTCAGGCCATCTCTTAAACACTCACTGCAGTGAAGAGGTTACTCAGGACTGGAGAGCTGCATTAGAGTAGATGGAGCCAACCTTCTCTCTAGGATCCTAGCACTAAACATATCCTTATGCCTCCTGGTCAGAGGCAAGCTATGTACCCTAAACATGCCAGGAGGCTGCAAAAGTGCCTGGGAGAGATGGTAAGAAGTGAGTATTCACATTAAGACAATCTCCTGCCTGAGACCCCTATCCAGATACATCCCCATTACCTGCCCTAGCTCTTGCTGTTCCTCACCACTTTGCCTATTGCCTTCCAGTGTGAGTGGATATTTGTCAACTCTTCATGTTCTCTTACATCTGAAGATTATCCATACTATTTCCTGGCATTGAGACAGTCTTATCTTTTTGCAATCCCCCTGCTGTGGCCTAATTATCATCTTAGGAAAGCCTGCTTTAACCCTTAATTGTCTTCTGCAATGCAGAATCCTCTGGTCTGCTGATGTGAATGTTTCTCCAAATACAATGCAAGTGCCAGAAGGCCAACAGTTTTTTTGTCTGTCTCATTCTCTACTATAAACTCCTCAGTATCACAGTGTATAGCTTGGTTGCATGAGAATAGTGTGCTATGTCTATTTAAAACACTGTAAAGATGTTTAAAAGTTAAGTATTGTGTTTGCATTGGTGTGATAAAAGATTTCCAAGTACTTTATGTGCAGTCTATCAGGCCCCTGATAGACTTTTTAGTCCACTTCCAAGAACATTCCTTCCCTCTGGTTCTTACCTTGGAGACTTAAATAGGGGCATGATGCAGAGTTGGATGCTCAGGAATCCCAGTTATCCTCATCCTCATCAGCTAGAAGTCTTCCTAGTGGTCCCTGCTTTTTTTCTTGTTTCCTCTTCAGAAGATGCTTTTGCAAGACTGGATCATGTCAAAAGAGCCCAGAACTCTACAACTGCTTCAGAGACATTGAACTTATAAACACTCTGTGCAAGAGTCTCGGGAATTCCACCAGAGAGTGGTGGAGTGTCTCAGGGTCCAGTGCAAAAGGATAACACCCACATCAGTCCCAAGAGGATGGACAGAGAATCTGCCTGTAATCACAGGCACTTCAGTGTGCCATGGCTGCTCCAAAGTGAGAAAGGGAAGGTCAGACCTTCTAAGTCATAATTTCTTAAATAGAAGACCTGCTCTTGTCCCCCTGTCCTGGCCTCCCTGAAGCTGGCAGATATATCCTGGGGACAATATGCATAAATCAAAAAGTTTTCCCAAAGTATAGGTGAGTCTTCTTGGACTCAGAAGCAATTGGAGGTCCATATTTATGAAGGCTGTAAAACCTAAGTTTTATCCCTTTACAGTATTTGGGAGAGGGCAGTAGAATCCTGAATTAACACTAAGGTATATCAAAGGATAATACCACAAAAAATAGACAGAGACCTTTTTTCCCATGTCTAGTTTACATTAAATAGGAAGGATCATGTATAATCATAAAGGAGACTCTACACTCACTCCACACTCACTTTTATGCACTAAGACTACAAAACATGCCATTCCTCACAAACGAGTATAGCCAACCTGGTGAAGCAGTTTCTCTTAGAGTACCCTAGTGGGGTGCTTATGGGTTATGAGGCATCATGTTGTAAAGCATGGGGCAAAAAGTCTCCAAAGCTCCAGAGGTTTGAATCTGTGTGACCTCAAATAGTTCCAACTCTGTCTCAAGAAGAAATTGGAATAATTACATCCTGTATTGTTTTGTAACTTAGGTTCTTATATGTAAGTTAGTGAAATACTTAAATAGAATTATCCACATCAACAAGATTCTTTAGGAGATGTTAGCTCTCAAGATCCCAGCAGACACTGTCTTCCTCCTTCAGATCAGAATCTAGTAAATTAGGAAAGAGGATGATGCAATAAAGTCATACAGAGAGGACTCAGTCTCTCCACTCTCCATGGCATCCTGCAGCTACAGAGCCCTCAAAAGAAGGTGGGAAGCTTGAAACCTGCTTCACTCCAACCTCAAACTTCACGCTCTGCATAAAATTGCCCAAGTATATGTTCATTCTTGAGTCTCTATGCATGGATATATTCAGTCAAGTAAAGAAATGGGAACATTATTCCACACAAGTTCTTATGTAGCCTCTGAGTCTTGGTTCATCATTCTGACCTCAGACACATGAACTCTAGCATTAGTAAAGTTAGTTCATCAGATGAGCCTTTTAGAACTAAATAACTTTGCATTGTATTCAAGAAGTTTTTAAGACAATAATAATTGGCATGTACTAACTCAAAACCTTTTCATCTTCCCAACTAACAGAGAAAGGTGTACACCATATGTGAAGAACTATATTAAAGGTATTGCCTTTCCTCCACTAAATGGATATATATATTTCAAAATATGCCTGCATTCAGCCTAGGAATCAGAAGCAAATCCATCATTCTAACCCTTTCCAGTAGGGGACACCAAAACTGAAAACAAGATGATAACAGGAACAACTGGGTGCTCTAATAAGGGTTTTCTGTACATAGCAGGGCAGTTGCCCCTAGGAGTTCACAGCAGCACAAGACCTGTGCAAGCTTGAGCCACATAAAATCACAATGTGAAACGGGAAGTAAACATAAAATCCCTCCCCTAGCTCAGGAGCTGTTAGCAGTTGACAACTGTTGAGAGACAAAGTCTCTGTCCTTAAAGGCACAGCTCTTCCTGCAATAAGTCACCATCCAATGAAGGCCACAAATCCAAGAAAAATGGGTAGAACAAACTTTACTTGATTGCCTGTTGTTTGTTTGTTTTAAAATAAGACATGAAGTTGAGTAGTCAAGGAAGGCAGGAATAATGGGGTAGGGTGTCTACAGTCAAAATACATTACATAAAATTTTCAAAAACATAAAAAATGAGAAGATACAAAAATGCATTTAATGATTAAATGATGTGTGTGCACGTTTTTTGTGTGTTAGAGAGCAAGACTTAGTACAGTGCAGCTTTTATTTTTGAGACAACAGTACCGTGCCCTAAAGGATCAAATGCATCGTGGAAAAGATAGTGTCTAGTTCTAAGATTAGAACTACTAACAAGTAGAAGTGGGGAATGAAAACGTATAACATTAAAAACAAAAATTCTAGGCCTTTAGACCTAGGCTTGAGAATGTGACCTTTGTGACTCAATGCTCCAAGGTATGCTCATCACAAAACAGATAGCGAGATTCCTCCACCCACCTGCTTCCTGGGTTCAGGGAGTGTTCGTTCAAAGAAAGTCACCTGACTGCTCCTGGAACCTGCTATGGAAATGTGCTATTGTTAGGAGCTCATAGAAACTGTCTTGAGAAATAACCCACACAATTACCAGGTATTCCTTGTGACTTTTGTGACTTTGCACTTCCTCGTGACTCCTAACTGGTATTTTTGGTATTTTCCCCCACCCCCCTTGAGTTGTAGATTCTTCCTTTAAATACCCCCTCTCCCAGCTACTTGGGGCCCACACAGTCCTCTACCCCTGTGTGGTGTTATGACTGTGGGCCCCATAGCACTCTTGGAATAAAAATCCTTTTGCAGGTTGCAGAGAGAGAGAGAGAGAGAGAGAGAGAGAGAGAGAGAGAGAGAGAGAGAGAGAGAGAGAGAGAGGTGACATCATTAAATGTTTTTACTTGTCACCTATATAGTGATATCATTATTATTACTATTAGTATTATTATATTTAACCTGTTTTTTCAGTCCTGTCATTATCCCCATCATGATCTATCTGCCCACTGACTGTTTCTCATCCCATACTATCTCCCCCTACCCTGTCTCCAAGAGGATGTTCTAGCCCTCACCCCACCAGACCTCTCCACTCCCTGAGTCCTCAAGTCTCTCAAGGGTTTGGTGCATCTTCTCTCACTGAGGCCACACCAGGCAGTCCTCTGCTGTCTATATGTCAGGGGCCTCATATCAGCTGGTCTATGCTGCCTGGTTAGTGTCTCAATGTCTGAGAGATCTCTGGAGTCCAGGTTAGTTGAGACTGTTGGTCTTCCTATGGGGTCGCCCTCCTCCTCAGCTTCTTCCAACTTTTCTCTAATTCAACCACAGGGGTCACCAGCTTCTGTCCATTGGATGGGTGTAAGTATCTGCATCTGACTCTTTCAGCTGCTTGTTGAGCCTCTCAGAGGGCAGTCTTGTTAGGTTCCTATTTGTAAGCACACCATATCATCTGTAATAGTGTCAGGCATTGGGGCCTCACCTTGAGCTGGATCCCAATATGGGCCTGTCACTGGACCTCCTTTCCCTTAGGTTTTTCTCCATTTTTGTCCCTGTAGTTCTGTTAAACAGGAACAATTCAGAGTCAGAGTTTCTGACTGTGGGATGGCAACCCCATGCCTCCACTTGATGTCCTGTCTTTCTACTAGAGGAAGACTCTACAAATTCCCTCTCTCCACTGTAGAGCATTTCATTTAAGGTCCCTCCCTTTAAGTCCTGGGTCTCTCACCTTCCAAGTCTCTGGTACATTCTGGAGGATCCCACCACCACCTACCTCCCCTGGTTGCCTGTTTCCATTCTTTCTGCTGGTCCTAAGGGCTTCAGTTCTGTTTCCCACCCAATGCCTGATCATATTTCCCTTTCCCCTCCCTGCCCCCTTTCCTACCTAGGTCTCTCCCTCCTACTGCCCACCCCCTGTTATTACTTTCTTCTCCCTCCCAAGTGGGATTGAGGCATCCTCAGTTGGGGACTTTGGCTTTAGCTAATGTCCACCAATTAGTGAGTACATACCATGCATGTCCTTTTGGGTCTCAGTTACCTCACTCAGGATGATATTTGCTAGTTCCATCCATTTGCCTGCTAAACATGTGATGTCCTCATTCTTAATAGCTGAGTAGTATTCCATTGTGTAAATGATCCACATTGTCTGTATTCATTATTCTGTTGTGGTACATCTGGGCTGTTTCCAGCTTCTGGATATCACAAACAAGGCCACTATGAACGTAGTAGAACATGTGCCCCTGTGACATGGTGGGGCATCTATTGGGTATATGCCTAAGAATGGTATAGGCTGGGCCTTCAAGTAGATCTATTTCCAATTATCTAATGAACCTCCAGATTGATTTCCAGCGTGCTTATACCAGTTTTCAATCCCACCAGCAATGGAGAAGTGTTCCTCTTTCTCCACATCCACGCCAACATGTGCTGTCACCTTAGTTTTTGATCTTAGCCATTGTGATATCAGGGTCATTTTGACTTCCATTTCCCTAATCACTAAGGACTTTGAACATTTCTTAAAGAGTTTCTCAGACATTTGAGATTCCTCTGCTGTGCATTATCTGTTTAGTTCTATATCCCATTTTTTATTGGATTGCTTGGCTTTTGGGAGTTAGCTTCATGAGTTTTTTTATATATTTTGGATATTAGCCTTCTATCAGATGGGGGGGGTTGGCTAGTGAAGGTTTTTTTTTTCCCAATATGTAGGTTGCTTATTTGCCCACTGACTATGACTTTGCCTTACAGAAGCTATTCAGTTTCATGAGGTCCTATTTGTCAATTCTTGATCTTATAGCCTGAGCCATTGGAGTTCTGTTTAGGAAATAACCCCCACCCCCAGGCCAATGAGTTTAAGACTCTTTCCTACTTTCTCTATTGTTAGATTCAGTGTGTCTGGTTTTATGTGGAGTTCCTTGATCCACTTGGACTTGAGCTTAGTGCAAGATGACAAATATGGATCTATTTTCATTTTTCTACATGCAAACTGCCAGTTAGACCAGTACCATTTATTGAAGATGCTATCTTTTGTTTCATTGTATAATTTTGGCTTCTTTGTCAAAGATCAAAGTGTGTAAGTCTGGGTCTTCGGTTCTATTCCATTGATCAACTTGTCTGTCTTTGTACCAATACCAAGCAGTTTTTATCACTATTGCTCTGTACTGTCACTTGAGGTCAGGGATGGTGATTCCCACAGAAGTTCTTTTATTGTTAAGAATTGTTTTTACTATTCTGGGGTTTTTGTTTTTCCAGATGGATTTGAGAATTGCTCTTTCTATCTCTGTGAAGAATTGAGTTGGAATTTTGATGGAGATTGCATTGAATCTGTAGATAGCTTTTGGTAGGATGGCCATTTTTACTATGTTAATTCTGCCAATCCATAAGCATAGGAGATCGCTTCATTTTCTGAGGTCTTCTTTGATTTCTTTCTTGGGAAACTTGAAGCTATTGTCATACAGATGTTTCATTTGTTTGGTTAGAGTTACCCCAAGATATTTTGTACTATTTGTGACTATTGTGAAAGGCATTGTTTCCCTAATTTATTTCTCAGCCTGTTTATCATTTGTATAAAGTAAGACTACTGATTTATTTGAGTTAATTTTATACCCAGCTACTTTGCTGAACTTGCTTATCAGCTGTAGAAGTTCTCTGGTAGAATTTTTGGGGTTGCTTATATATATTATCATATAATCTGCAGATAGTGATACCTTGACTTCTTTGCCAATTTCTATTCAATTGATCTCCTTTTGTTGTCTTATTGCTCTAGCTAGAACTTCAAGTACTATGTTGAATAGATATGGGGAGAGTGGGCCTCCTTGTCTTGTCCCTGATTTTAGTGGTATTGCTTCAAGTAGCTCTCCATTTAATTTGATGTTGGCTGTTGGTTTGCTGTATATTGCTTTTATTATGTTTAGGTATGGGCCTTGAATTCCTGATCTCTCCAATACTTTTAACATGAAAGGATGTTATATTTTGTCAAATGCTTTTTCAGCATCTAATGAAATGATCATGTGATTTTCTTCTTTAAGTTTGTTTATGTAGTGGATTACATTAATGAATTTCATATATTGTACCAACCTTGCATCCCTGGGATGAAGCCTGCTTGCTCCAGATCTAGAATTTTTGCAGGCAATGGGCATCTCAATGGTTTGGCATTCACTGCTTTTAAAAGAGTCAGGTTTTAATAAAGTTACTTTCTGTTATGAATTCTCTCAAATGCTTTGGGTTCTCTCCATCTTTGTTTCTTTTTGCAACTTCTTTGAAAACCAGAAGAAAAATAGTGCCATTGTCCCTACAGAATAAAGAGAGGACTCAGGTTCCTGAGATAAAAGGTAGTGATTTTACTTAACCCTCAGTTTGTTTTCTCCAAACAACCTTGTTGCAGAACTCAGCTTCAAAACCAAAGGTTAAAATGTGTTGGTTGAGGCAACATGGAAATGCCAAAACACAAGACACTTCTGCTTTTTAATTTGAATATTTGATTTCAAGTTTAGAACCTCATCAGTGGGCTTAGTGCCAAATTGTGTCTGAAACTGTCCTCTGGTTATGTGCAATTCTGGAGGAAACAGAACTTAAGCTTGCTAGTCCATATACTCACTTGAAAATATGTGTGAACATATATAATTTTAGTGATTTGCATACATCTGTAAAGACAAATGACTCATTTTTTTCATCTGTGGATAGAATTCTAAAAATGCAGAGGTAAATAATTTTTCTATAATCTTCTCTTGGGTAGAAGACTCAATATTTAGGCTCTGGTATCATTCAAAGCTGGTTCATTCCCATGAAAGAAGTGGTCTGCCACATGAATGGCTAAGTGTGGCATAGGGTGACATTGAGCATACTGACACTTCTAGTACTTGACATCTCAAAGCCTTATTTTTCTTTCTCCTCATCCCATCCGTGACATTTCCTCCTTTTCCTTGGAATTTCACTACTTTTGTGAGTTCTCCAACATCCTCCTATTTTCCTTAGAGCCCTCTAATCTACCTCTGACCTTTGGAACCTCCCCTGCTGTATCCATCCATAACCATACAGGACTGGACTATAGCTTAGTGATAGAAAGCATGCTTGCCAGGCACACGGTCCTGGTTCAGTCTCCAGATTAAAACTGGAAAGAGATTGCAAGACTGTCTTCTTGAACGCATGCCATATCCCATTGAGAATATTCTTTTCAATATTTTCTGAAATCATCCTTTCTACTATCACAAATAAAAATATCGAGAAAAGAGAAAAAATAATTATTTGCTCCAAATTCTTTTCAAATACTTAAGTGTTTAAATTCAATAAAAATAAAAGCAAAACAATATCTCAAAACACTTATATTGGCCACAAATTCCTTTCAATTATAGAAATGTTTTTATTACATAAAAATAAAAGCAAAATGTTGCCCTTTTTCTTATCTGTGAAAGGTATATTTTGCTTCAGGGACATTTCTCAGCTGAGTTTTCTTGATGCCATTGCACATAGGCTGCAGAAATTCCTTAGGGAGGAAACCAAAACAGAGTGCATGATGCGTGTAGTGTTATAAACACTCTTTCCCTTTGACCGTGGTACTACTAGCCCCTCCTGTTCCTCTTGGCTCAGCTCCAGAATCGGTGCTGCTAGCACTGACCCAGCTTCTCTTTCCTACCAACCTTATGCTGCTTCACCAGTCCACTCCTGAGACCCTTGCTCCTGGAGGAGTTGTGTTGCCAGCTCCACCCAAGACCTTTGAATCTGAGGAAAAAGGACACACACTCAGCTTGTCACTTTACGGCTTGCTTTTCATAGCACAATTGTTGGACACAGATACCTCCCACCTGAAAACATGTGCCCTTACCAAACCACCATCTCCATCTCTCTTTGCACCCTAAACTCAGTGGCCATTCCCATCAGACCCTGCCAAATATCTCTAGAAACCTGCCTGCAGCACTGATGCAGGCCCTGGATGCCCTGAGATCTTACCTGACTGCTGCTCTCTTCTTGTTCACAAGCATGGCAAAAAAGACTCCTCTCTCTTTCCCTGCAGCTCTTCTTCTTCAGACCTGAAGGTCCCACCTATACCTTCGACCCAGCAATTGGTACCCAACCTTCTTTATTAACAAATCAAGAACAGATTAGGGAACTAGACCTTAGTATCAGCACCTCCCCTTACACCATGACCCTTTGCAAAATCATCAGTTTCTGTGTTAGAAGTCTATCCTTGGATAGACTTGGATATGCTTGGACATAAATATAAAGAAATATGCCTGTGCCACTTTGGTTGGAAAAACTTTAATAAGCTTTCTCACTATCCTGAAAGAGTTAGGTGAAGTAACTTCATGTATTTCCACTTTGTAAATGAGTGGGTTTAACAAAAATGAATTGGAAAAATTAGAACTTTATAAGAGAGTAACATTAAATTTTAAGTTATTTTCTTCTTGGATGGGCCAAATGTTACATTAAGGCTTTTGAGTCTGTGCATGTGTACATGTGTGTACACATACACTCATATGCCTGTTTGCCTGTCTGTCTGTGTATGTGTGTAGGCTCAAGATAAACCTCTGATGTCATTCCTTATGTGTCATTTACTATGTTTTCTGAGACAGTGTTTCTCCCTAGCCCAAGTACACCAAGTAGACAAAACTGCCTGGCCGGCAAGGCCCAAGAAGCCATGTACCTATCCCCTGGCCCAGTGCTAGGATTACAGGCATGCACTACCACCCCCAGCTCTTTTACAAAGATTATGGCAATCAAACTCAACTCCTTATGTTTGCAAAGCAAGAACTTTACCCACTGAGCTATTTCTCCAACGATGACTAATGTTTTTTCATAGAAGTGGTAAGTACAAGAGCCTACATGAGTAACATGAAGGTCTAGTCGTTTCCCCCACACCTCTCTTGTGAATTCTCTCATGAGGTATGACCCTGAGAGTCTGTGAGTACCCCAGGCCCGAGGAAAGGCAGTCAAATCCAGCACTAGCTATGAGCTCACCAGAGGATAAGAACAAGCCTCTTTTTCACTCCTTGGAGCTAGAGTGGACAGGAAGTGAAGTCTGCTCCTAAGAGGGATTCAAATCCAGAGGGAAGCATGCAAGTTTCTCTGTGCAGCCCTTGGGAAATAACCAGTTATTTTCAGACCCTACATAAAGGAGATGAAAGAAAATGATCAGGGGCACGGGCTTCCTCTGGCTTCCAACTACATTTTTTTCAAGTATCAGATAAGAGCTAACCACCACAACAGAGGCTACAGCTGTGTGGGCATGCTCCATGGGTAAGCACATTTTATGATGATTGGGAGAAAACCATGGGAAGCAGTCTTCCAGAGTCAGAAACTGTTTTCTTCCTCATAGGATTAGTGAAAAGCATCAGGGAGCTGATATTATATTTCCTTGGTTGAGTTAAAGAAAAAGAAAACTAGAAGACAAGGTTGCCTAGTGTTTAGGAACAGCAGAGAAAAGAATGGACTCCTGCAGCCCATTTGAGGATCTTGTCTTAAAATTCCAGGATCAGGCATCTCTTTACCCTGAGCTGATCCCAACAGAATCAGTCTGTCTTTTCAATCAATAATATTCATGATAATGAAGCTAGCCATGGCATTTCAAAGTAAGACTCTTACACTTCTAACTACATGAAAGCAAGAAGGATAGGATATGCCAATTCATTAAAAACTGAAAGAAGGGGGAGGGGAGGGGAGGGAGGGAGAGTGTGAGGGGGAAAGGAGAGAGAGAGAGAGAGATTATAATCACTTAGTTGACAAAGAAGATTCTAGACTCGCTGCTGTCCTGGAGATGCAGCCCCAATTGTTCCCAATTGTTCAGTGGAAGGGAGCATGGAGGCATCAGTGGGTGAGGTGAATCCAGCACCTCAGCAGCTTGGAATCCTAACCCTGATAGAAATGATAAACACGTGAAGAAATGCTCGGGCTCTCCACAGACCAGGAAACAAAATAAAAAAAGACAAACACAGATTGCCTAAATTTGTACAACATCAAAAATAGAGTTAGGGAACAAACCTAAGTTGGTCTTCTTTCTAATGGCCTCTTATGTCAGCAGCACCTCTCTCAGAAGCCACAGACCATCAGACCATCTCTCCCTGGACTTTCAGGCTTTTCACCACAGTGCAGGTAAAAGTGTGATCTCTGTGGTGTGCAATGCTCTAGATTAAGTGAGGTAATTAAGGTGCCACAACCTAGTTAAGACTGACACTTATGATGACAACTGTGAATGTGAAATGGAAACATAGCATGGGTATTTTTTCAATATTCTTTGTCCTAGCCTAAAGCTCAATTAAAGCTTCATTGGCTGAACTAGGTCAGACACAAATCAAAGAAAGAGGCTACAGCTAAGACCATCCCTGGACTCAGAGTCTTTCGTGACAAGTAGTCACTATTCTGATGTTCCCGGAAATTAAGTAAATGAGCAGCTCTCTGCTTTGATACGTTATACATTTGAAGTACACATCAACCGTTTCCCAGTTTTAAAACTCTGTTATTGATTAAGCACTGTCTTAAATCTTGCTCCATCTAACCTATTTCTTCACTTTCAAAGCATCCTCTGAGATGCAACAAGCACAGAGAAATAGTCCCTATTTGCTAAATGTGCATATTTCAGTCTGCTGCTCATATTGAGTTTCAGGGGAAGGCATCTGCTGTCATATTAAAGCCCCTGACTTCTTCCCATACACCTTTCATTTGCAGTAAACATTTTCCTGTTTTACATATGGAATAGGAGGCTTTAAATAAATTGCTGGGAGTACAATAAAGGTCTGGGATGACAAATCTGACATGTTAGTAATTTAGCGCCCTGAGCAGCCTCCTAGACCTGCCTTCCATTTACTAACAGGTTGATCTAAGGCAATTGTATATTTATATGACCCCTGAGGAAGCAACTTTACT
The DNA here is from genome assembly GCF_900095145.1 of Mus pahari. Lineage (NCBI taxonomy): Eukaryota > Metazoa > Chordata > Mammalia > Rodentia > Muridae > Mus > Mus pahari. Next base: position 73,474,983 of record NC_034590.1, on the reverse strand, counting down.
GTCAATACTCATTTACACATTCAAAATATTCAATTCAAAGATTTAATATAAAAAAATATTGCAAGCTATTTTAAGATTCACCAAACATGATTGTAAGATTCTACCCCACATCTGCCCAATGTCTAGCTACTAAGTAAGCAAAGGAGCCCTTAAAATGAACTGTATATCAAAGCCTGAGGCAGTAGGCTCACAGGCTACATAGGGTCTTAGTCCTGCTTGGTGTAGAAATGAAATGGCTAGTCCTATTTTACACAAAAACTAAAGTGTATGTGAGGTTTTTTGAGACAATTTGAGAGTTTGTAAGGGTCCAATGCAAACACACACACANACTAGGGTATAGATTAAAGACGTCACAGAGGGCTTTGGAAAGAGTAAACTCAAACTAGCCTCAAAGGGTGGGAAAATATCCCTAGGTGGAAACAAAAGCAATGAAGAAACTTCCCAGGCAGAGCAGCTATGTGAAAAAAGTCACCATGCACACATGGGTGTGGTGAAAATTCACTAACAAGTACCTGAGGAGAAGGATCAGGAGGGCAAGCCTGAGACAGGGAAGGGCATCAGTGCTGCTCTGAGCTCTCAGACTGAACAATGAGGAGGTAAATAAGGAATTTTAGCAGATGCATCTGAAAGTCAAAAAGCAGACAAGACCTGCATAATCTGGTGCTTTGGTGCCCAAGAGACAAGGACGCTGATGTAAGGAGCATGTCCATTATCCCCTTAGTTCACTCTATTCTCACGACTCTCCACTAGTAGATGGTACCTACAAAACCTTAAGGAAATTTACTCTAAGAAAAAAAAAAATGGACCTCTTCAGTCAAATCACAAGTGGTACCCAGTACTTGCCAGGAAAAATTACTAACAGTAGGTCTTTCCCTAGGGTAACCACTCGCAAGAAATTGCATCTGTTCTTCATCCTGTGTAACCGTAAAGCCCAGCAACCTGAAATAATGTGAGATCTTTTTCTGTATGAGATTAGGTCCCATGTCCTGTGTGTGTGTGTGTGTGTGTGTGTGTGTGTGTGTGTGTCTCATTGTATATAGTGAAAGTCAGAGAACAGTTTTCATTCCACCTCACTACAGTAGTTCTGGGATTACAACTCTGTAATTCTGTGCCTGGTTGAGAGCTGTGTGCTAAACACATCATTTATTATTTACATTTAATTATTACCTGGAAACCATTTCTGTATTTCCTTTTTGTTTATTACTTTTTAGGAAGAATCACCCCAAAATAAACTTCCTTAGTCAAGGAGATGCATAATATTCGGCATTTCTACACCACATTTATTTTCTTTTTATTTTCTTTTTTCCATTTTTTTTTATTAGATACTTTCTTTATTTACATTTCAAATGCTATCCTGAAAGTTCCCTATACCCTCCCCCCACCCCTGCTCCCCTACCCACCCACTCCCACTTCTTGACTCTGGCATTCCCCTGTGCTGGGTCATATAAAGTTTGCAAGACCAAGGGGCCTCTCTTCCCAATGATGGCCGATTAGGCCATCTTCTGCTACATATGCAGCTAGAGACACAAGCTCAGGGGGTACTGGTTAGTTCATATTGTTGTTCCACCTATAGGGTTGCAGCCCCTATCAGCTCCTTGGATACTTTCTCTAGCTCCTCCACTGGGGGCCCTGTGTTCCATCTAATAGCTGACTGTGAACATCCACTTCTGTGTTTGCCAGGCACTGGTATAGCCTCACAAGAGGCTGCTATATCTACACCACATTTTTAAAAGTCAACTGTAGAAACCATGAGCATACCTGTTTCTGTGTTGAGAAATGGTGTCATCGTAGATAATTCTTACAAATTAAGTGACATAGTGACCTTTCAAGTTGACTTTCTAAATTCTTCTAGGTGCCACAAGTTATCAAGAACAAAGATGAGGATCTATTCTGGAGCTGTCAGGGGCATCATCTCTCACAGGAGTAGAAACCTGGCATTAAGAGAGCCTCTGTGTAGCCCATGCTCCCAAGCATGTTCATTTCTAATAATGCCTGCGCAGTACCCAGCTCTTTCTGGCTCACTGGCATCCCAGGACTGGAGTACCTGCACATGTGGCTCTCCATCCCCTTTGGCTCCATGTACCTGGTGGCTGTGGTGGGGAACATCACCATCCTGGCAGTGGTTAAGACAGAGCGCAGCCTGCACCAGCCCATGTATTTCTTCCTGTGTATGTTGGCTGTTATTGACTTGGTCCTGTCAACTTCTACAATGCCCAAACTATTGGCCATCTTCTGGTTTGGTGCCTGCAGCATTGGTCTAGATGCCTGCTTAGTCCAGATGTTCTTTGTCCACTGCTTTGCTACTGTTGAGTCAGGCATCTTTCTTGCCATGGCTTTCGACCGCTATGTGGCCATCTGTGACCCACTACACCATACATCAGTACTTACCCATGCAGTGGTGGGACGCTTGGGGCTGGCTGCACTTCTCCGAGGAGTATTCTACATTGGACCTCTTCCACTCCTAATTCGCCTAAGGCTGCCCTTTTTTCGAACCCAAATCATTGCCCACTCTTACTGTGAGCACATGGCTGTGGTCACTTTAGCATGTGGTGACACAAGAGTCAATAATCTGTATGGAATGGGAATTGGTTTTCTGGTGTTAATCCTAGACTCCATAGCTATAACTGCATCTTATGTAATGATTTTCAGGGCTGTATTGGGATTGTCCACCTCTGACGCCAGGTTTAAAACTTTAGGAACTTGTGGTTCTCACATCTGTGCCATCCTTGTCTTCTACATTCCCATTGCTGTTTCATCTCTCACCCATCGTTTCGGCCGCAATGTGCCTTCCCATATCCATATTCTTTTGGCCAACTTTTACCTCCTCATCCCACCCATCCTCAACCCAGTTGTCTATGCTGTGCGCACCAAGCAGATCCGAGAGAGGCTTTTGCATATTATCAAGTCTGGAACTCAACACAAGGACATGTAAATATTCAATGTCGAGAGGAAGGAAGCCCATGATACTTCTAGATCCTACTTAAACTGTGAGGATAAGAGCTTAAAAGCAGCCCTAACATCTATTCTGTTCCAGCATGCATTTTCTGTCAGTGTGAATCTAAGATCCTGAAGTGGGAAAGGAAGATAAGATCATGGTCTCCTGTACTGTACCCCTTGGACTATTTAATTTATACAGTTAAGTGCAATAAGCATATACCCATAAAACCTGAGATCCTTTATATTCTTTACTTTGGTGGCATCAGATTCCTAGTTTGTCTATGACAAGTGTAATCAATCAACTCGAAACAGTAGAATTCTATTCCAATACCTTCTTAAACATAATTCAGCAAGCTTTGTTGGAAACTTTCAGACATCTGTTACAAAGGTAAACGTTTTAAATTCTCCTGAATTGCCCCTATTCAAATGATATTTATTGATGATGGAAGCAACACACAAATGAGCAATTTAAACTCTCTTAGAATGAGATTTTACCATCTATAGGAGTTAAAGTCTTTAAACCAAGCCATTCCTCCATTTAAACAGACAAGATGAACATGGAATATACGACATCTCCTAGAGCCAAATGAGAAATCCAGAAGAGACAGGAAAGGCATAGATTCTGTTTCAGAAGCCCTATGATAACACATGTGAGGGGCAGCAGCTTCACTGATTTAACAAGTGGTAAAGGAAAGGAGGTAACCATGCGACGGACATCAAGGGGGATGGGTAATAAAGGGTCAAATGTTAAGGGAATAAATGGAGACCTTGTGGTGGACAAACCTTGGAAATCTTCCATGTCATTTTGGGGAACTTTTCTTGCTACATTTTGCTATATGACTTAACCTTTTTGCTATAGTGCTTACTTATTGCAAAGTTCCATAGGGAAACTTGTTCCAAACACTTACATAAAAATTTCAGTAATGCATTTGAAAAGGCAGTCACTCCTGATTCTAGTGCTTCAGGATCATGATTATGTCTGGTTTTGTTCTAAGTTTTTTTTTCAAATTCTAAGTCATTTGGATTCAAGTTTCTGAATCATGATGAGTTTTTTAAAGGCCAAAATAGGTGATCTTAGGTTAAAAAGATATCATTTTAATATTTTGGAAAAATATATTCAAGAAAACAAATGGTGAAGCCAGAACTAGTATGTTCTGTTCATTGTATCTTTAAAAATAAAATAAATGAGAAACTTGGAATAGTACAAGTCTCCAATATTTATGTAGACCCCTGACTAGGCCCAAATTTGCTTGATAACATTTGATTAATCTTTATCCATTATCTGATCAAACTTGATTGGCTTGATAACATTTATTAATCTTTATCCATTATCTCAGCAAAGGGCAGTTGTTCTCCCATTCTTTCAAGGTCCCTGATTCCAGTGCCAAATTTGAATCAAGTTAGTGAGAAAAGATAGGGAGTTTTTATATATATATAATTTTAGCACTAAAAGTAGTTTTATATACTGGCTTTTACCTGAAAAGATACTTGTAGAAAATACGCATTTAACTTCTCAGAGTTGGAAATCTATTTTAGATTTTAGGCTGGCTCAGGCATAGGAGATGATAAAGGACTATAGCACTCAAACCCTATGGTAGGAGGAATGTTGGGGGAAATTTTGACCTAGTTCCACTATTATACTGCATGAGTTCTGCTTATACATTGTAATTGTACATATGGAAAGTTTAGACTTTTGAAATACAGCTTAATACTAAGAACTTTATGACAGAATAGTTGCACACAATCCAACACTAGGCATTTCTCCCTAGATAATCTGTTGAGACTCCCATAGGCCAAACCCGTCTCCATCATCATATGGAACTGAATGGCTGAGGATAAGGATAAGAAAAGTGGCTGCATTTATGCTCCTGGTCCACCCAGAGCTCATCTCCTGAGAGCACCCACCAGACACAATAGTGTGGCCTTAGTGCTGTTCAAACATTTAGTCCTCCTGTCATTCACGGTCTTAGCTGTATATTTTGTGGTTAAGGGGTTTGTTTCAACAGAATAGAAGGGAATGAGCTCTGAAGAAATCTCCATGGACATCTGACTAATTGGTGAATATCTTAATCCAACCAATGGTTGCCTCATCCTCATGCAACTGTGTTTCTTTCCATAACCAACACTCTGGACCGTAATAGAAGATTACCATACATTTTTGAGGCTGGTTAGGAAAAGACTGAATGAGGAGACATTGATGTGGCATTTGTGTAGGGTCATGTGGCACAAATGTCTTAACTTTGGCTGTGGAATAATAACTGGCAGAAATGGACATCCAGTAGTATGTCAGACTTTGGACATACAATCAAAGCCTGGTCCCTCTTCTTGTAAATGAAAATAGTGGTGAACATTATGGGTTTATTGTGAGGATGCAATAAGATACTGTAAAATTTTTATGTGTTGCCTGGCACACAAATTATAAAAATCAGCTTTTCTCCCAAGTACTCTGTATTGTACATGGAAAGGTCCCTGAGACAGAATATGCAGTGAGGTGAAAAGGACAGGAATAGGTGCTGTAAGATGGTAAAGACTATCCTAATCAGGGCTGCAACAATGGCTCAGGCAGTAAAGAATACTGGGTGCTCTTCCAAAGGATAGGATTCAATTCCCAGCACCCACATGGTTGGTAGTTTACTATAATTTCAGTCACAAGAGATCCATGCTCTTCTCTGGTCTCCATAGGTACTTGCATGCACATAGTAACATCACTTGTAGTACAGGCAAACATCCGGGTCAAAAACTCATATGCAAAAGATAAATAAATAAATAAATTGCCCTCTATCACCTCTGTTTCTTACGATCCTTCCACATCCTCTTCCTCATAGCTCCCTGAGTCATAGGGTGGAATTACTGAGGATATCCCACTTAGAACTGATGCTTCAAAGTTTCTATACATTTTCCCATTGTGGGAAAAAATCTTGAAAAAGAAAAGTTAAGAATTTCTTAACGAAGGCTCTCTTATAGATGTAGAAAGTACTTAGTGCTATTTTTTTTCTCTATAGAAAGCCATATCAACAAAGCCAGCTTTATTTTGTTCCCTTTGGCTCCCCTGCACAACCTCGTGACTATTTGTGGCTTCTCATCTAAGACAATGCTTTGCCTAACTATTCTTGTGATGGCAAAAGGCTAAATACTTCTCACCATTTCCCTGTGTAACAAATGCACACACCTGATTGTACAAAACCATAGCTTCAGATGCCCCAGTGTTAAGGGAATGCCCGGGCGGGGAGGCAGGAGTAGGAACAACCTCATTCATAGAAGCAGTGAGAGGGGAGATAGAATAGGGTGATTTAGGGGTGGTGGTGGGAGACCGGGAAAGGGGATAACATTTGAAATGTAAATAAAAAAAATCTAATAAAAAAACATAGCTTCAAGTTCTCTGGAGCTCAGAGTCAAACTATAATGAAAACAAGATACAGAAAATAGCCATTTACAATCAAATCTAACCAACTTTAATTCTCTTAAACAATTTTAATTTATAATTCAGTCCATTACAGGATTCTCCTGGATGTTTTTTAATTAGCCTCTTCCTTGTGTTAAATTTAAAATGTCAGTGGGTGATGAAGTGGATTTTTACAAAATTTCCATCAGGCAGTCATGGAAGAGGATTACCTGCTGCTTCCTGGTTCTCCCCTGGCCTCAAGCCTGATCCACCTTGTGCTCCAATGAACAGAACTCATTCATATTGTGACCTGTAAAGCCAGACCTAGGAGACTCGTATTGTTCATTCACTAAGATAAAGAACAATAGTGTCCCTGCAGGACCCTGGCAGATTCTGCCTGCTGTACAACCTCCTGTTGACCCCTCCTTCCTGACTCAGTACAAACCAGCCAGCATCATTGCTCTTGCTTGCTCATCCAATCACTTTGTCTCTAGAGTCCCAGGGAAGAAGTGCTAAGGATGCAAAACCCTGTGCCCCTAGGAATCTTAGCATTTCAGACAAACAGAAAATGGTCATGGTCCCAATAAATATCTCTTCTCCTACCAGACACAGAAGATCTTGGTACTTAACCTAAAGAAACCATAAAGAAAACCCAGCCTTCTGCCCAAATCAGTCTAAAACTGCTCTGTGTTCCTCTATCAAGACTAGGTTTTAAAAGCTAAGAATTTGATGTCTTTGTTCTCTGGTCTAATTTGGTAACTTCTCCCTTAACATTAAGGATAAGTCTGAGCTTTGAGTTTAACCCCAACATAAGTGGGGAAAAACAAAAGGGAAGGGAAACAAAGAGAGTGGAGGGGAGGAAAGAGGAGAAGAGGGAGAAGGGAAGTGAAGGGAAGGAAAGAGAAAGCCTTTCATAAAAATAGCCTCCAGATTAGTTCTAAATAAAAAATAATTCATGGGCACTGTTCTATGGTCCAGTGTATAAAAGTCAGTGTTTTATTTCAACAAGATCATCTTTGTTGAGAGTTCTAGTCTTCTTATCTTTTGCCCCAACTCGCATAGTCATAAAATAATACCAGTCATGTGATGTAGGACAGTAGACCATGACAGAAAGCCTGGTAAGGTTGAACCAAAAGCTTGAAGCCCTGGAGACCCTGAAGGGAAAGTAGGAGCTTCACCTGCTCCCAGCACCAGGCCCCTGTCATGTAGCCAGAGCCCCCCACATAGATTTGTGGCCATCAGTCACGTAAGGGCAACACCCCAAGCCCTTCAACACATAGATGAGGCATCCCTAACATCTCAGACCAAGACAATAGGAAAAGAGACATGGTCAGAGTCAAGTAGCTCAAACCAGAGTTCTCCATGCTAATGAGGTACCTAGAGGTTCAGAGGGAATTGTCAAAAGCGTCCCTTTTCCGACATTCCTCCCCGACAGGCCCACCCTGAGAAGTGGGGTATGATTTTATACATCCACTTTCCACCATGACAATGAACTATTTAGGACCATGGACCAAAAAGAGAAGCAGTGTCTGTATGACTGAAATTTTTTTCCTTCCCCAGAATTCAGTATGTGTATTATTTTATTTTTAATAACACAGATGGTAAACTAATTCTATCTTGTCTGGAAAATTTGGGCTATGATTTTTTAGTAATCTATGGAAATTGATTTAATTTTAATCTCCAAATTTTATATAACTGAAAACAATCCTAAAAAACCCTAGAATTACCACTAGCAGTTGTATTAGTAGTGGCACAAGCCTGCAATACTAGCATCAGAAAGACTGAGGCTCAAAGATGAGAAGTTTAAGGTCATCCTGGACTATGTAGTGAGTTCCAATCCATCCCACACAACATAGCAAATACCACACATTTTCCTCATCTATGAAATCTAGATTTACATTTGTGTATGTGTGTTCAGATAAAAACTAAACAAGGAAGAATAGAAAGGAAAGAGGTCTTAAAGGAGGGGGACAAAGGGTAATGGAGTACATGCAACATGAAAGAGGGGGTCTGTGTGGGGAGGAAATGATAAAGAAGACAGAGGGGGCAGTGGGGAAGAAAGACAAATAATAAGATATGTCTGAAAATGCCCCCATGAAGCCCACCCACAAAAAAAAAATTATACAAGATCCAAATCATTGAATTACATAAAATATGCTCATCAACTTTAAGAGGCAAAGGTGATTCATTGCTCTATATGTAAAATTTTTAAACTATATATAGGATTATATAAATTAATGTAAAGGAACATCAGAGGACTCTTGAGAAGTCTCCAGTAAAGAAATTAACCATGAGTATGAATCAAATGGGTGGCTATATTTTTTTACTTAATGAAAGTCATAATATTCTCTTAGGAATAACGTTGATCAAGTGCAGAGAGAGTAACACTGAAAGATGGGCTTAGAGAAGTAGAGGCTATAGCATTTTGAGACATTACACAAGTAATCTCAGGACTGGAAGGTGCTGATCCATGAGTTACGGAATTAATAATTCAGTTCCTTATTTGTCACTGCTCTTGAGGCAGTGGGGCCTGGGAGAGTGGAGCTGATAAACAAAATCTCATACAACAGCCAACTTTATTCAGAGTATGAAGCAATTTAAGGGTTAAGAGGGGTCACATGAATAAAATGTCCAATCACTCGGGCAAGCCTCGTGTGGAATACAAGTTGCACATGACAAAACCACAATTTTCCATAGGGTCATATAAATGAATAACAATGGCCAGTTGTGATGAGTATTCTGAAGTAAACTCACTCCTATCTGCTACAGCTGGGAGAGGCACAAAAGCATAATCCAAGAACGAGTCTGTAGTTTTTTGAAGAAACTGAGGTTACAGACTCTTTTCTTAGTCTCTTGGAGTTTCCTCACTCAGGAATCGCCCCATACATCTTCACTCTTGGCCTATGTTCCAACACTCATTTATACTCTAGATGAAATAAGCACCAAAATCTCATTTGTATGAGATTATCTTATCCAGTATGCCTACTATATTTCATGTGAATAACAATATTTACTCCAAACTTTCATTGTCTGTTCAATCATGCCATGCTCCTATGAATATGGACTGTTCCTGCTCCTGTTCCAAGTACAGACCTTATCTAATCTGACTTATGGTACAGATCAGTGCATAACTGGGTACCAAGGAGATCTCAAATGGGTGAATTGCCAAATAAGATTCTGCAGTTATCCTAAAGGTTTCCCTCTCTATCCAACACGCCATCTACTCAGTTCTGGGCCGATGGGTAAAAAGAATAGCCCTCTACACATCCTTTCTACGGAATAGACTGAGTACATGATCACGAATCTGCCGGGTCTTGACACCATAGATGATAGGATTAATCATGGGTGGGAAAAGAAGATAGAAAATTGCAAGGAGTATGTGGACATGAGGAGCAGCCCGACGAGCCACACGATGCATGACTGAGGAGATGACTACAGGTGTGTAGGTGGACAGAATAGCACCTATATGAGACACACATGTCCCAAAGGCCTTGTAGCGAGCCTCCTGCGAGGCAAGCTGGAGAACAGCACGAAGGATCAAGATGTAAGACAAGATAACGAAGAGCAGGTCCAGCACCACAATAAACATGGCCACAGCAATGCCATAGATGTTGTTGAAGCGTGTGTCCCCACATGCCAGCCTCACCACAGCCATGTGTTCGCAGTAGCAGTGGGCAATCACTGTGCCTCGACAGTAGTGGAAACGTCTGAGCAGAAAGGGGAGTGGAGTCATTAATGTCACAGCCCGAGTCACAGCAGCCAGGCCAATCTTGACGATGAGGGGCTTGGTCAGGATTGTGGTGTAGTGCAGAGGTTTGCATATGGCGACATAACGATCAAAGGCCATGGCCAACAGCACTGCTGACTCCATGATAGAGAAAGAATGGAGAAAGAACATCTGGATAAGGCAGGCATGGAAACTGATCTCTTGATTTCTGAGCCAAAAAATAGCAAGCATTTTGGGCAGTGTTGTAGAAGAAAGGACCAGATCTATGGTTGCCAACATAGCCAAAAAGAGGTACATAGGCTCATGGAGGGCTGAGTCTCCCTGGATAACAAAGAGAAGGGTACAGTTGCCCAAGAGAGCCAAGATATAGGCAAAGCAGAAAGGAATGGAGATCCAGATATGTAGATGTTCCAAACCAGGAATTCCTACCAACAAAAAGGCCACTGGATGGGTTTCAGTAATATTGATGACTGACATGATGGTCTTTCATCATTGGTGTGTATTTTCTATGAAATTCATAATAATAGAACTCTGCTATTCCAACTGGGTGGATTAGGTCCCATTCCCACTGGTACACCTTAAACAAAATAAGTTGAAAGCTCTCATGGACATATAGGAGTATAATTCATGTTTTATGCCTCAAGGAACTTTGACTCTGAATAAGAGAATATTAAATATCCATATAACTGATATCACATGGCAACCTTCATAAAGTGATGTCAAACTGGTGGTGTTTGCTGTGTTCTTAATATCAGAAGTACCTTTTGGTGGGGAAATAAAATATGTTAAAATCAGCCTATTTCTTTCTTATGATTTATTTTGTATTTGTTAATCATATGTACACATGTATGCCTATGGGTACGTGCACATGAGTGCAGGTGCCCAAAAAGGACAGAAGAGGGTGTCAGATCCTGTGGAGATGGAGTTGGAAAAGGTTATAAGCTGCCTGGTATGGGTGCTAGGAAATAGTCCACTACATGAACAGTGTATACTCTTAACTGCTGAGCTATCGCTCCAGGACCTTGGTTCATAGCTTTAACGCATACTTTTATATATTTTTGTCAAGCTAAGCTCTTAAATGCAAAAGCCAATTTCCCCTCTCAAAATCTCCAACAAATAAGTCAAATAAATGGTAATTTCTAATATCCCAATTAGTCACACAACATATATTTCCTGAAAGATTACTTTAATACAGATCCTACTAGCCATATGTGGCTATTAAAAATAAAAGCTCATAAGTCAAACAAAAACATGCAGGTTCCCAACAGCCACATATTCTAGTAGCTTCCATATTGAACCATTTAGATTAGACTCTACCCATTATTGCAGAAGATTCTGTTGGGGAACTCTACTCTAGAATGCCCTCAAAATCCTTTCAACATTTAAAACAAATATATATGTAAATGTATCACTAAATCTAGTTCCTTGAAAAAAATGCAGGGATTTTTTCTAGTTTCCTAATGACACTCGTGGTAACTTCCTGTTCATCTGGCTGACAACAAACCATCTAAAAGTATTTAGATTCAGTCTCAGCTCTTTCAAATACCCTTTGAAATTCAAATATTCCCTTCTGAATTCTATTTCTATTTCATCCCTTAAATTGCTGTCATTAGGAGGGCACACAGCTTCTGTGGTATGCCATTGGCTCTTTTTCTGCTCCATTTCTCTCTAGCTATCAGCAACTTCTATCTGAATTGACTGTGAAAACTCACTCTCTGTTAGGTCCTGCTATATTACTGTTTCTCATCTCTCTGTCTTCTTATTTCATTCAGTACATTGTTTCTATCCTGCCTCAAAGAATTGTATTTCTTTATGTCTCAAGCTTCAATTCCATACAAATTCATATTCAAATTCATATTCAGCAACTATATCTATAAATTGAATTATATGTGTTCTTATTTAATGGGTTAAGGAAAGACCTATGACTAAAGTAAACTCGTTTCTTTAATAGAAAATACTAAAAGGTTTTAAAATAATAAAAACATAGTCACTAACACAACCATGCTATGGAATTCTACTTTTTAAAAGCCAGGCATGGTGGCTTTAATGGTAATTTCAGTACTCAGGAAGGTGAGGCAGGAGGAACATAGGTTCAAAGCCAACCTGGTATATACTGTCACATTTTCTCTCAAGCTAAACAAACAAACAAACAAACAAGAACATATAGAATCTTAAAACAGATGGAAAAAGGAAACAAACGTTCTAAGAGAATTTACCCAGGGCCTTGTACACACTAGACAACTACTCTACCTCTGAGCTACATCCATCCTAGACCCAACGATTTTTAAATGAAGAAGCCAGAGTAGGCTTCATTGGAAAATGATTGTGAGCAAAGAATCATAGATGAAAAGTACAGTAGTCTGGTTTCTTTAAAGGCAGACCTTAATATTCCATGAAGATGGTTTATATTGACCAGTGAACAAGAATGAAATGAAAGAGTACAGTGTGGGAATGAATTCAAAGATGCATCTCCAAGCTGGAGAATTGTGTCACAGCTCTATCTTCTACCAGTGAAGAGCCACATATAAGGAACCTCAGGAATGTCCTCTGTAGACATAAAAGACGAAATGTTGCTTTTAGAAACATCCTACAACATTGCCCCTTCTAGGTTTCTTTTGTTTGTGTGGATTTTCCTACCACAGTCATTGACTTCCACTCACTGCCCCTAACACACAGTCAGGGATTTATCCAAAGAGCGTTGGCTTCCTCAGTCTCCTAGGCTCACAAAACACCAGAATCACTGCACGTTTTCCCAGGACAAAACACTGGTGAGTAAAGCTGTGGCTTTTCCATTTAGTTTCCAAAGCAAGGGCTAAGACAGAAAATAGAAAGTGACAGCGTATGAGACAGGCATGAGAGAGACAAGATGCATAGAATTATCCTTGATAGAAGAATGTCCTAAAAGAAAAAAGTAGCCAAAGGAAATGTCCTAAGGCTTATATATGATCAATGTTCAAACCCTGGCTAGGTAGCCAACATAACCAAAAGGAGATGAGTGAGCAGAAGAATTGTAAAGACCAGAAGGGGATTGGAAATCATACAGGGCTTTGCAGAATTTCAAAGGAAACAAAACTCATTTTCTCAGACTTTGGTTTAAACAGGAAAAAAAAGACATATTTGAATTCCTAAAAATTCTTTAAATTTTTCTCTGATATCTATGAAATGGTTAAAAATTGAAAGAAAAAAAAAGCACAGGGGCTGGAGAGATGGCTCAGCAGTTAGGAACACTGACTGCTCTTCCAGAGGTTCTGAGTTCAATTCCCAGTAACCAACCACATGGTGGCTCACAACCATCTGTAATGGGATCTGATGCCCTTTTCTGGTGTATCTGAGAACAGCCATGGTGTACTCACAAACATAAAATAAATAATTGTTTTTAAAAGGCGCAACATTTTAGAGGTTAAAAACACTGGGGACATTTATTAAGACTAAGAAAGTCTTCTCAGAAGTCCAAAGAAAGGGAGAATTTGACTCAGAATCAAGATAGTCATGAGTTATTGTAATTGGATTTGAGGCTTATTCTCAAATGGTAGGGGGTATTTTCAGGAGACTAAATATAGGCTTTGTTGGAAATTGAAGTCTAACATGTCAAGACTTTTGGCATAAGCAACCAAAAAGAAGGAGCTATGGTCTATTGAAATAAAGAAGTTTTCAGAGGAGAAGATGGAAATTTCAACTTTAAGTGCGGTGAGCTTGAAATGTCTCATCAGAAGTCTAAGGAAACATGTGATCACTGTGGATATGTGTCTTGAATCAGAAGGGGACATTTTAGTTATTGATAGAAACTTAGTGTCATTGGGAAGCAGATAGTATCTGAAGGCAGAACAGTCCATCTCAAACACGTACTGTGGGTCCACAGGAATAAGGAAAACTCAGGCATGGATCCAAACATTTAGAACTGAGATGTAGGTCCACAAAAGAGACTGGGTAGGTAACTATTAGGACAGAATGTCTCCAGAATCTGTGCTGCCTTGATGGGTTAGTCAACAATGTATATTAAGAAAGAATTATCACTGTGTGCTAACATTATCAACAAAGCAAATCATCAGAAAACCACATTGCCCTTGTACTTAGAGATTCGGGAAGTTGAGTAAATGAATAAAGCAATGTTGGCAGAATAGTGCCCTGCAGAGTCTGGTTTAAATGAGTTTGAGAGAAGGAGAATTGGAAGTCTAACAAAGGTCTTCCTCATGTAAACACTTTTTCAGGACAACAGTGGGTGGACATCAGATTCAGTGAGAAGCAAGGCCAAGAAGGGTTTGTGTTTGCTTGTTCCTAGAGAGAGCTCGGGGTGGAAGGGAGGTTTGTCCTATTGATTCCTAAATTCTTGGTGGGGTGGATCTGCCTTTGTCTGCAAAGTAATACAGAGGTGGCACTGGACTGAAAACTGACTGGCCAGACTTTGTCAGACGCACCTGTGGGTGCCTCCTGTTGACAATGGGAGGAATTGTTTTGTCAAGTGCAGGTCACAGCGCCATGGTTAAAAGAGAGAGAGAGAGAGCTTGACTTTTAAAGTAGAAAAAACCCTGAAAGTTTGTACAGATATCCTGCCTTTTCAAAGAAGGTGAATTCTCTGTGTTCACTCTTAAATTAATTGTAAAGTACATTCTGCACCAATAAAGTTATTGGCTTACTCATATATTAAAAAAAAAAAACAATAAAAAATAAAAAGAGAAATGTGAGAACTTGTGAGATGAGTCAGATGAGTGAATGTACCTGCGACCAAGCTTGATGGCTTTGATGGCTTAATCCTTAGAACACAAATGACAGAAGGCAGGAAATAAAAGAGAAGTCAGGAGAGGAAAAAGAAAGGGGGACATTGCTGTCTGTGTTGTGACCTACCCACCATACTTATACAACTAACTAACCGCATCTTCCCAGCACAGATTATCCAATGATTCAGGTACTTTATTTCATTTGAGGCTCATCTAAAATCTGCTTTTTGCAGAATGTTGGAGTCAGAATGGAACAATGACTGGAACAAGTCTTCAAATAAAATCCAGATATTGGTACTCCAAAGTCAATGTTCTATCTACTATATGCCAAAGTACTCACCCTGGACCCAGAACATTTCTCCTATGTCATTGATTCTTCTAAAAATGCTCAAATAAAACTACTAATGGACACCCTATAGAAGAGAAGGGAAAGGAAGGAGAGGAAGAA
>NC_034590.1:73447649-73459604 GCF_900095145.1 Mus pahari | reverse complement strand
AGAGAAGAGAAGAGAAGAGAAGAGAAGAGAAGAGAAGAGAAGAGAAGAGAAGAGAAGAGAAGAGAAGAGAAGAGAAGAGAAGAGAAGAATGATGAATTCACAAGATTACAACTCAGTTGCAAGGAAGTACTTACCTGAAACCCTTCAAGGATGTAATAGAACCCAAAGAAATGTGTTTCTTAGTAGTCCCTGTGACCTTTCTCATTCAGATTTCATTCTCTTCTGTGGTTGACTAATGCAGCAGCTTGCTAATAGGGAGGAGCAAGCTGGTGGAAGCAGGGAAAGCAACAATAGGAAAAGGGATGTGGCAGAACCCAAACTGACATAATACACTGACATGACCTGGTAATGGCCACAGAAAAAAAAGAAAGAGCCCTCTGTGGTGGGGAATTCATAGGATACAGAGAAAGCATTTGGGTAGAATTGTTGAGACCATTTCTCCTTTTTTAAAGTCAAGATAGAGGTAACAATGACAGCAGAAAAGATTGGAAAGCCAATGCCTAGAATCAGGACTGGTTGTGGGAAGCAACTGAGAGTGGCCCTATCCTTTACTGTTCAGCACAGCTGTGTCAGATATTTCCTATTTCTCTGATTCTAGCTCTGTTCACAGGCTCTGGGCCATTTCACTAACTTCATGCAACTGAAAGGCAGCATACTTCTAGAATAGGAGGCACCTAAAAAGGGAGAAGTTGATATTATCCTCACAAACCACTGCACTGCTCCCAAAAGAATGTAGAGTCATAATTACTCTTGAGATGAATCTTTGGGGATTCCTATAATCTCTGGGTTCTTCTCTGGAGGGTGATAAAGATATTCTTGGCTCGGATCTCACACTACAAAGCTCTCCTGAAACCCTTTCCCCACCACTCATTTGGTTCCACTAAATAATGCCTGCAAGGAGTACTGATTTACTCCTGGAAGCTATGAGCACTTTGTGTGAAACTCCAGGCTCTGATGCTTCTCCTTGCATTTACTCTTTTCTAACAGTGTCTACTGTGAGAGACAGCTTCAACTTATACACACAAACCAACTCATATCTGGGAATTGCTATAAAGGTCAGGATGCAGTCTAACCAAGACAAGGTCATCCATTAGCTGTTCTAGTTTTCATCTATAGTTACATCACAGTGAGATTCTTAGCTATGCATTATATATCATCTATGCATTCCCATCTAAGCATTATCATCTGGCAGTGACCTTTGTCACAATGATTAACTCCGAACCTCAATCTGCAACAGAGAAAATACTCTTAGCTTTTCCTGACTTGCAGGGTTACTGAGAGGATCTAACTACATGGTGATGATGACATTATGAATATAGTTGCTTACTAATGTTTATCAGACCTCTATAAATGGTAAAAGATGATCTTTCTAACTGCTTCCAACCACAGCATCTCCTGGTTTAGAGAGAAAACTCTTTCTCTGGAAGGAAGTTCTTGCTGCTAGTTGTGCCCAGCAACTTTGCCTTCTCTCATTCCTTGTAATACATTGGAAAATAAATTTCAGTCGTTTCATCCACTTTCCTCCTGTGTTGCCTGACTCCCTCTCAAATTTATGATGTCCTCTTTAATTATTATTGTTACATGTACACACAACTTATTTTATCCATTTAGTATCACTCATATGAATACATGACCACAGCTGATCACTTGAGATTAAATAACCTATGTGAAAGCTCAACCCTGGGGGAACCTTTCAGCAGCTATTGAGCATCTGTAGCTCTTCACCTAGGGATGGGATCATGTGGAGTTTCCCATGTCCATATTGGCATATCATCCAGTGATGTCATTATGTGGTCGTCTTCTGGCAGTCAAGTTGTTGAGATTTCATGGGTGCATTGTTCCTTGTCATGTCTAGGGACCACATCTAGCCACACACATCCTGACAAGATTTGAGAGTCTCTGGCTCTCAGAAATCCTTCTTCCCCTTCTCCCATAATTTTCCCTGAGCCTTAACTATAGAAATTGCATTGCAAATGTGTCCATTGGTGTAAACCCCCTGTTGCAGAAGACACCGCACACTTTGGACACAAGATTTGAAGGAATCAATCTGGAATGGACCTGGTAGCCCCCTCCATGAGAACTGGCTCTCATAGTGCCAAATGGTGCCAAGCAGGCTGTCAAGGAAGAAGAGCAATTGGTAATCCTATCCAGCTATTAAAGTCTACAAACCACAACAATGAGTGGACCTCCAAAATATCCACAACAGTTCAGTAGTGACAATATTACCTCGTGAACAACCAACTGCTATCTAACCAGATGTAAGGACCACATGATGAAAAGAAGTTCATTCCTGGTATTGTAAATCTAGATAAGTATCTATGGCTAAGGAGAACAAAGACTTAAGAGGAGAATAGGAAAACATTTAATTAATTTTTGATAGTAAGGTTCTCAATCATCTTTATGCATGAAAGATGATTTCACATGAAATAAAAATTCTGCAGGAGCAACTAATTTCTTTCTCCAACTCAAATTCAGTCTATTGCATCCTGCCTCCCCTTGCTCTTTGCTGAAGTCAGTGGTCAGTCCAAAGTCTCTTAAACAGAAAGTGTTGTGCACTCAACAGAGGAGCTGCTAGGAATTTTATTTTCTCATTTTTTTCACACTTCCATTGTGTGTCTAGGTGTAGCTCTCATTGTTCTCACTAAGTGGAGTTAGCTAGGAGTCTGAATCACATGGGCCCTTCTAATGACGTACAATGTTTCTTCCTTCCTCTCAAAATAAAAAGCCCATGTTTTATGTAACAACATAACTTAGTATTTTGCAAAATTTCAGGATGCTGTTAAACTTTTTTCTTTATTTGTTGAGACTTGTTTTGTGTACTAATAGGAATTTTTTTGCAAAGAGTTCCACAGGCTGATAAAAAAAAAAAAAAGAGAGAGTGTGTATCTTCTATGTGTGAATGGAAAGTTCTGTAGGTGCCTGTTAGGTCTGCCTGATTTATAATGTGTTTCTACTACAGTGTTTCCCTACTTAGTTTTTGCCCAGATAACTGCTATATTGGTGAAAGTGGGGTGTTAAAGTTAATCTATGGTTTCGCATATACTTGTTTTCTTTTATAAAATTGGGTGCTCCTGTACTTGGCATGGATATGTTTGGAACTGCAATGCACTCTTGATGGCTTGTTCATTTAATGAGTATGAAGTAACATTTCTTAACTCTTCTAACAAGTTTTGGTTTAAAGTCTATTTAGAAGGAAGGGTAAATGAAGTCAGATAATTTAAGAATTTGTTTAAGGGCCACAGATAAAGCGGTTGAGCTTTGTATGATTTGAAATCCCTTTGGTTTAACACTCATCACCATGAAGGAAGTCTATTGCATTCTATTAGAGTATGGTGTCTCTGAAGCAAGGTGGTAACAAGGAATGTAGTGAGAAATCACTGGGATTTGCACAACTGACAAAAGTATCAATGGATCAAGAAAGAAATAGGTACTGATGTGAGAGAAAGAGGATTCCACAGCAATGCCAAGACTTCTACTTTGAGCAGCAGAAAGAGTTCAAGGTTCCATGGGAGTCACTAGGTAGCATGTCTTAGTTAGGATTTCCATTGCTGTGAAGAGACACCATGACCAAGGCAACTCTTATAAAGGACAACATTTATCTGGGGCTGGCTTACAAGTTCATAGGTTTGGTCCATTATAATCAAGGCAGGAAGCATGACAGCATCCAGGCAGGTGTGGTGCTGGAGAAGAAGCTGAAATTTCTACATTTTGTTCCAAAAGGAACCAGGAGAAGACTGTTTCCAAGCAGTTAGGAGGAGGGTCTCTAAGACCACCCCAACAGTGACATGCTTCCTCCAACAAGGCCACACTTCCTAATATTGCCACTCCCTGGGCCAAGCATATTCAAACCACCACATAGGACAAGAACCTTGAGTTAAGCACAACCGCAACTACATCATGAGTAGCACCTGCCTATGTGTCATAATTGAAGATATATAGTTGGAATACCCCAGTTATCCAGTGATTGGAAATGTGTAACCAAGCCAAGACTTCACCATTTTCTTTTTACTAATCTTACCTTATTTTCTTTGAGGGTGAAAATATATGTGCCTTAATCTGATGTTTTTCTTGTTTATGCTTTATGGTCCAGCATCAAGAATCTAATGCAGAATGTTCCTTTTATTATTTTGTGACTAGCCCTCATGATGGTGGGAGAGGTATTTCCAGGATAGGGATGCTGACATTACTGGACTTGTGCTATAAGCAAAATTCTTCTCTCTTTGTTAAGGGTATATCTAGCCTGTAGAATGATGGTATTACTTGTATAAACCAACCGAAGAATAATCACAGATTTTGTTAAAAGTAATTTCTTGGGGATGGAAAGATAATTCTGTGGTCAAAAGCACATTCTGCTCTTGCAGGGGACCTTAATCTAGTTCTGGGCACCCCAGTCAGACAGCTCACAACCACCCATGAACCCAGTTTGAGTAATCTGATGCCCTCTTCTGGCTTCAGAAGACACCTACACTCACACATGAAAAGACCCACACATAGACATGTACATACACACATAAAACATTCTTTTTAAGAGGCATTTCTTTTGTTTCATGCTACTCTGTTTATATGTCAGTATTTAATGCTGTTTTAAAACTTCCCTTATACTCCATTATACTCAGAAGAATCAATTAAGTTTTTATTACTTTTGCAATAAATGTAATATCTAACTCCATACAGAAAAGCATATATAATTCCTAAGTAATGACCTGAGGAAACAAAGAGTTGTAAAATAAAACAGATACGGTACATTTGTGGAGACATGTATTAGGGCTTGCCTGAGAAGGTCTATGTGTGTTGTCAGGATTAAAAGTAAGAAAATTAGCCACCAAGTTTGCATGAGACAAAGGAAAAGACAGCTTGATATTCCTCTCTTCTATGTTTCAGCATTCTCATTCTTCTCTCATACCCTAAACCCTGGGATTGACATGGGGCAGAGGAGCACAAAGAACAGAATCTATTGCAATTATCATTTCTTTCTCTTCCTAGTACTTCTCTATAAATCCAGCATCCCAACTTTAAGATGCTTGATGTGTTCCAAGCCCCTAGACCAGGAACTCTCAACCATAATGTTATATCATTGCTACTTCATAACTGTGATTTTCTACTATTATGAATTGTACTGTAAATATCTGATATGCAGGATATCTGGGATGCAACTCCTAAAGGGGTCACAAGCCACAGATTGAGAAGCGATGCCCTAGACACTCTTGTCTGAATAAATAAATAAATAAATAAATCACATTCTTATAAGAAAAAAATAGGGCTTTTTTGCATATATACAAAGAAAGAGCCATATGGCATAAGGAAAAATCAGAAGAAATGTCACATGCTATTCAGAGTGTTTAATGAGAAAAGCTGAGGATGGCCTTTCCAGGCATCAATGGGAGGAGAGGCCCTTGCTCCTGTGAAGGCTTGATACCCCAGTGTAGGGGAATGCCAGGGCAGGGAGGTGGGAGTGGGTGGGTGGGTGTCTCATAGAAGCAGAGGGAGGGAGATGGGATGGGGTTTGGGGGGAAACCAGGAAAGGTGATAACATTTGAAATGTAAATAAATAAAATAGCCAATTTCAAAAAACAAAAAAAAAAGCTGGCTGTAAAGACACTGAAGTGAAAGGAAGTCAAAGAATACACAGGCTGGCTAAGGTTTAAAAAAAAAAGAGCCATCTAGTAAGCAAGACTGTCTGGAGGTTCCTGTGACCCTGGGATTGTAGAAACCCAAACAGTGGGAGAGTTCTGTCTGAATCTGGACCCCAGCTGTCAGTGAGCAGTGAGGATTTCTTCATTGGATGCTTATCCAGGTCCTAACTTGATAGATTATGTACGGCTTCACATTCCATGGACGGGGCTAGAAATCAGACCCTCAGCTTCTCATGAGCAAGTGAGCTTAAAAAACGTCATTGTCACTATCTGAAGACTGAAGGAGGTCATAGTCCAGGACTCTGTCACGTTACTGAAGGCAGGAGTGAGAATTCCAAAATGTCGACAAGTTTGAATCCAGGTGGGTGTCATTTGTCAATGGCTAGTCATTTTTTTAAGATCACATCAAGATAAAAGTAAGCATGAAGATCTTGGCAGCCCTCTGCTTCCTAACACCATTTCCAATTCCAACAAACAGCCCGCTCTCTTCATCTGTCCCTCCCTCACCTTGTGGTTTTAAGATTTACTTATTTATTTTATGTATGTGAGTACACTATCTTCAGACATACCAGAAAAGGGCATCTGAATCCATTACAGATGTTTGTGAGCAACTGTGTGGTTGCTGGGAATTGAACTCAAGACCTTTGGAAGAGCAGTCAGTGCTCTTAACTTCTGAGCCATCTCTCCAGGCCCCTCACTCACCTTTTAAATCCTTTCTGAGGAATAGCCCTAAGACTCGCTCTCTAATCTGCTTAGTCTTCACACCATAGATGATAGGATTGACCATAGGTGGAAAGAGCAGATAGAAATTAGCAAGGAGTATGTGGACATGAGGAGCAGCCCGACGAGCCACACGATGCATGACTGAGGAGATGACTACAGGTGTGTAGAAGGCTAAGATAGCACCTATATGAGACACGCATGTCCCAAAGGCCTTGTAGCGAGCCTCCTGCGAGGCAAGCTGGAGAACAGCACGAAGGATCAAGATGTAAGACAAGATAACGAAGAGCAGGTCCAGCACCACAATAAACATGGCCACAGCAATGCCATAGATGTTGTTGAAGCGTGTATCCCCACATGCCAGCCTCACCACAGCCATGTGTTCGCAGTAGCAGTGGGCAATCACTGTGCCTCGACAGTAGTGGAAACGTCTGAGCAGAAAGGGGAGTGGAGTCATTAATGTCACAGCCCGAGTCACAGCAGCCAGGCCAATCTTGATGATGAGGGGCTTGGTCAGGATTGTGGTGTAGTGCAGAGGTTTGCATATGGCGACATAACGATCAAAGGCCATGGCCAACAACATTGCTGACTCCATGATAGCAAAGGAATGGAGAAAGAACATCTGGATAAGGCAGGCATGGAAATTGATTTCCCGATCCCTGAACCAGAACAGGGAGAGCATTTTGGGCAGTGTTGATGAGGAAAGGACCAGATCTATTGCTGCCAACATGGCCAGAAAGAGGTACATGGGCTCGTGGAGGGCTGCATCAACCCGAATGATGAAAAGGAGGGTGCAATTGCCAAGCACAGCCAAGGTATAGGCTGAGCAGAAGGGGATGGAGATCCAAATATGTAAGTGTTCTAGGCCTGGGATACCCATCAACAAGAAGGCCACTGGGTGGGTTGAGGTGATATTATTAACCAGCATTGCTGCTGGGAATTTTTTTCTTCTTCCAATCCACTTCCACTATCAGCAGAGTCAGTGTTCAAATTCAAATTCCAATCATTTATGAAAGAAATTTAGCCTTTCTTCTCTTGTGTGAGTCTTCAAATAAACAATTAAAAAAACACATATCAAAAAAATTACACAAGAGATGTAATAAAGTCACCTACTGTCATGATACCTAATATACTTAAGATGATACCAAAATCATCCTTTTTAGGGTCATTAGTTAAAGGTCATCTGGAATACAGAGGGCGTTCAGAAACATCTCTATTAAAGATGTGGATATCTGCTTTTATCTTACAAAAATTCACTTGTTTCCTCGACTTCTTGCTGCCTTCTCAACTCAAACTACACTCTAAATACAAAAGGTTCCTTTCTGAAATAACAAACTTAACTACATAAAAAATAAACAAACTTATCAGTTCTTCCTTAATTTACTTATCTGCAAGTGTTGGATGGATGGATGGATGGATGGATGGATGGATGGATGGATGGATGGATGGATGGATGGCTTGCATTCGTTGTGCCAAGGATTAAACCTAGGGCCATGCACAAACTCAGCATACACTCTCCCATTGAGGTGCATCTTAGATGCTCTTTTTACATTTTACTTGAGATTTGATGTCACTAAATTGCCAAAGCTTTACTTGAACCTAAGATCCTCCAACCTCAACTTCTGTAGTAGCTGGGCTTTAGACCTGATCCACAAGACCCAGCTCCTGCTATATAAATTCTATAGATTCTATTGAACATGCAGAAATCTCTGCAAACACTATCTTTCCTACAGCTAAAAAGAACATGAGGAACCGTTTTGTTCCTTTTTGTGTGCCTTGATTTCCATCTCTAGTTCTTCCTTTCACCCCATTTCTTGCTAGATTTCAAGACATTCAGAAGAAATATTCTACCCCACTGATCTTTGACCTTGACACTATTATTCTTCCTACTGGGACTCCTATTCCCCTCTTTTTTCTCTCCATGTTTATTATCTCCTTTGAAAAATGCTAAACAGTGCTCAAGTGTGATGTCACATGCCTTTAATCTCGACCCTCAGGAAGTAGAGGCAGACAGATTCAAGGCCAATCTTGTCTACAGTATGAGTTACAAAATAGCCAGGGTTAGACAGGAAAACTCTGTCTTGAAGAAAGAAAGAAAGAAAGAAAGAAAGAAAGAAAGAAAGAAAGAAAGAAAGAAAGAAAGAAAGAAAGAAAGAAAGAAAGAAAGAAAGAAAGAAAGAAAGAAAGAAAGAAAGAAAGAAAGAAAGAAAGGAAGGAAGGAAGGAAGGAAGGAAGGAAGGAAGGAAGGAAGGAAGGAAGGAAGAGATGGAGAGAAAGGAAGAAAGAGAGAGAAAAAGAGAAAAAGAGAACGAGAAAGAGAAAGAGAGAGAGAGAGAGGAAGGAATGGAGGGAAGGAGAGAAAGAAAGAGAGAGAGAAAGGGAGAAGGGAAAAGGAAGAAGGGAGGGAGGGAGAAAGAAAGGAGAGAGAAAGAGAAAGAAAATGCTCAAACACAGCTGAGAATTGGTCGGGTACTAGCCTAGCATGGAAAAGGTGCTAGGTCCAATTCCCACTACCAGAAAATTCTTAAACATTTTATCAAAACACATGGTCCCTTTTCACCTTTTAGGGATAGTCTAAAACATGTCTTTTGAGGATTTTGAGATTATCATGGTAAAATACTTAGCATAAATATAAGGCATTGAGTGTGCTCAGCAAATGTTGGTACCTTTTTAAGGAAAATTAATGGTTCTTACTCATTAATGGTCACATAGCTGGAAATTGTCAATGTTAAAATTTAGGCAATTAGAGCTCAGTTGTAAGGAATTTAAGTGAAATGTGCAGGAAAATGGATGATTCTGGAAGGTGTTCTAGTAAGTGAGGTGTCCAGTTTCAGAAAGACAAAAATCTCATTTCTCTCTCCTATGGAGATCGTGGCTTTTAAGGTCTGTATGATATCAATTAGGTATTGTGAAAGTGGGTATAGAAAGCCCAGAGGTGAAGCTCAACTTCCCCTCAACTCTGTTCCCCTCCACAGCAAACCTTGTTTAAATTTCTGATTGCTAAGTTATAATCAGGTAGGAAATCCTCAGACATTGTCGTCAGGGTAAGAGAGCACAGATAGTGACCATGTACTGCATTTCTTAAAAACTAGAAGAATTTTTAATCTTTAATGTTTACATCATAAAGAAATGATAAATGAAAAGTTTGAGGAAATTGGTGCTCTTAATCTGATTTGAACATTAGTCAATGTGTATGCAGTCTGAAACGTCATATAGTTCCCCATAAGTATCCATGTTGGTGGGGGGGGGGTGAAGAGATGAGTTAAAATAAATTTTAGACCATTCATTCTATATTTCCTCATCTCTCAATCTCTCATTTTCCTCCCGATTTATCTCTCCTAGACAATCTTGCCTTTGTTTTATCTTCTCACATTTCTCTGCTTGATTTCTCAGAAATTTCATCATGTATATTCAGGGAATCTGAGTTCCAGAGGAGTACACCCTTCTCCCATTAGACCAGCCACTCAGACATTCCTCAGGGGCCCCAAAAGGAGCCTTGCTATCTCCCTGCCAACTGTCTCCTCTGCATGTGCTCCTAGATCCATGCACATCACAGCTACGCTCTCCACAGCTTGTTGGGAAAGTCAGGGGTGAGCCTTTACATATTCTCCTCTTCCTCCCCATCATGTAGTCATGTGACAAATGTGTCTCCGTGTCCAATTTTCTCCTGCCAGTCCTCTTGCTTAAATCACCATCATCTTGTATCTAAACAAGAAAAGCCTACTAACTGGTCTCTGTGGTATGACTTTTGGGTCCTCTATAATAACCCTTTATCTCTACTGTAATCCAAAAGACCATTTTAGAAGGCAAATTATGTCACCCTTGGCTTTGGCTAGAACCTCCATCAGCTATCATAGGACTTAGGATGGACTCCCAAATCAGGCTATAAAAACCCTGCATTGTCTGGTCACTCCTTCAACCACACTTCTTCCCACTACCCTACAGCCATGTACCCTCCTGCAAGATGCCACACCCTAAGGATCTCTTCCCGTCCAGACAAGACCCTCTATCCCCTCTCACTGCTCCTCTCCCTATCTCCTCTGTGTCTTCCTTCATTTACTTATCATCTCTTGCCTTGGTCACTATTCATTCTCACCTCCGTTTTCTGCCCCTACTCAACCTATCCATTGCAATGTTTTTTATTTCCAAGTTAAAGACTGGTTTCAGGGTCCCATTGCTACAAAAAAAAGATCAGAACCACTAACCACACCTACAGATGTCTTCCTGCCAGCACCTACCAGCCTCACTCCTGTTTTCTTAAATGTTCATCCTCCGTTATTCAACCAAACCGGATTCTCTGCCCTCTGCTCAAATGTATAGTTGACCAGATTGAACTGCACCGTTTTCCTTAGTCCTCTCTCCTACCTGGCCAAGATCCTGCCACCTTCATAGAAACACTCTTTTGAGCTCCTCCAAGGAGACTTTCTCAGTCATTTCAATAACAACTTGCTACATCAGTGGTTCTCAACTGTCCTTAAGCTGTGAGCCTTTAACACAGTTCCTCATGTTGTGGTGATCCCCAAACCATAAAATTATTCTCATTGTTACTTCATAACTGTGATTTTGCTACTGTTATGAGTTGCAATGTAAATATATGATATGTAATCCACATGAAAGGCTTGTTTGACCCCAATGGAGTCACAACCCACAGGTTGAGAACCACAATATTAGATGCTGTATCAAAAAACACCATGGGAGTGCCATGGTTATTAGCTTTGCCTGTGTCTGTAGATCCACAGTTGGCTGTAAGGTTCATAACTCACAGCCTGAAATTCGATTCAGAACTCACAGACTCTACTGAAAATAGTTGGTACTTAAAGGACATTTTTAAAGAAATGCATGGGGGACTTCCTTTTCCTAGAGAAGCTTGCTTTCCCCAGGCATTACATAATATAATCTGCCCAATCCTATGCCTACCTCCACAGCAGTTTGTCACCTCAGTCACAATGAAAACCAAACTTAATTACCTACTCCACTTCTGTGTGCGCAAATGTGTGTGTGTGTATGTACGTATGTTTGTGTGTCTGTGTCTGTGTGTGTCTGTGTGTCTCTGTCTGTGTCTGTGTGCCTTTTCTTAGATTCTTTTTCTGATGTTTGTTTGTTTGGTCCTATCTGGTTCATTTGTTTTTTATTTAATCTTATTTTATTTTATTATTATTATAGATGCCTGCTGATTTTTTAGTAAGAGAGCAGAAGAAAGTCAGGGTGTGTATGGCTTTGTGTGGAAGAGGAGGAGAGAGGATTTGGGAGGCATTGGAGGATGGAAAACTATAATCAGATTATAGTATATGGAAAAAAATCTAAAAAAGAAAAAAGAAAGAAAAGGCAATTCCTTATTCCAAGGCTATGTAGATCTGTGAATTTTCCCAAAACACAAGTTAAGGCTGGACCTCATGAGAGTCCTGTGATGACAGGATTATCTTCTGTATATGGGCACCTTGGGCCCCTTAGGCTCTTTTGTATCTATGGACACCTTGGGCCCCCTTAGGCTCTTTTGTATCTATGGACACCTTGGGCCCCTTAGGCTCTTTTGTATCTATGGGCACCTTGGGCCCCTTAGGCTCTTTTGTATCTATGGGCACCTTGGGCCCCTTAGGCTCTT
>NC_034590.1:73444375-73447594 GCF_900095145.1 Mus pahari | reverse complement strand
ATGGGCACCTTGGGCCCCTTAGGCTCTTTTGTATCTATGGGCACCTTGGGCCCCTTAGGCTCTTTTGTATCTATGGGCACCTTGGGCCCCTTAGGTACTTGTCAGATAGTTACCAACTAGATGAAAGCGTGTCCTCTTACATCTCCTGTGTCACTCCATCCTAAATGAATGTGCTGCTTCTGTCCCAGGCAGGCCTCCACTCTCCCTGGGTGACTTGTCTCCCTTACATACTCCTGATGCCTCCCTATACACTCCTGATGACTGCCACTCGCCCTCCTGTCTCTTTTCTCTCACAGCTCAGTCTCAAATCGTGCCTGTTGTGTCTAATATACCACGAAGTCTTCAACCTTTGCTCTTTTTGGTTTTGAAGAAAACGTACCTCCAGTTCCATTCAGTCTTTGCCAGTCTCCTCCTGTTTAGAACACTTGAGTGGTTTTTTTCCAATCCTTCAATGTCACTGGGAAGGCTGTCTTCATTCCCTGCCTCCTCACCAAGGATATCAGCAAGGAGCCCAAGGAAGCCTGTGTGGTTTCTTTGTCTCCCCCAGAACCATAGCTGAGAGCCATAAGGCAGAACAGTTGTCTGCCTCATTCATTTTGCCTTTACCTAGAGAAAACCTTAGAATGATACATTTGGAGAACTATATCATCATGGAGGAAGCAAGCTTCAGATATAAGCCTCCTTTCCACATCTTTAGACTCTTCCTACAGTATTCCAGGGCTGCGGCGACTGGACCACACTGTGGAGACACAGCGGCTTGTGACTGAACACTTTAATAAACCAGATGTCCCACCTGTCCTGCCCAGTGTCTTATGTCAGCCACTTTGCAGCAGCTATGGGTGGGACAGGGCCTGAATGTGGAGAGGAAGGCAAGCAACAGTGACAAGAGGGGAGAAATTATAGGCACGGGCTGGGTAACTAAGCCAGAGGTTTCTGGTGGTGGACTCTACAAAGCATCCCAAAATGGACACATGCCTGGGAGGCAGGCAGGGGCTTCTTCTCATAAAGGCATGAGGGGGGATCTGAAGCCCATAGAAGATAAAGCACAAGAAGATAAAGACGTCGTCCTAGTAGCCAGAGGTGTGCTGGGATGGGTGACAACAGGGAGGTGAGGTAGTGCCTGAGGCTTGGGTCTGAGAAACTAGGAAGGGTGAGGTGAGGCTCTGTCACTCTGTGGCACCGTCCCTAGGCCTTTGGGTGCTGTTTCTGCCATTGTTCTGATTGATCCCATTCTCTGTTCACATGCCCTGGCCTCTTTCCTTCCTCTGTTCTGACCCCTAGATAAACTGCCCAAGCCCCAGCCCCACCCCTGGTCCCAGCACAAGTAGCCCTCCCCATCAGCCTGTGTCTACTGCCTCAGGCCCAGCAGGCTCTCACCCTCAGCCTGCAACTCTGCTCACTTCCTGGGAGTCACAGGAAAGCAGTGTCATGCTCTTCTCTCCATGAGAGGAGATGCACAGGAAAGCCTGGATATATCCTCAGTCAGCTTCCCTTGTCCCAAAAGAAAAAGGGAACAGTGGGCCCTGTCTCTGAGGAACAAGCTAAACAGACCTCAAGATAGGCACTGACTCCTCCTCTCTGGGGATGATTCGGGGCTTTCTAGGCTTTGCCTTCAGCTTCCTACCAACCCCACATTCTGAGCGCTTTGTGGCTGTCACATTCCGTCTTGCTTCTCCCTGGAGGCAGTGGCTGGCCTGGATGCAGTGAGGTAATGAGTGTGCCTCTTTCCACCATCCCTTGGTGCCTGCTGAGATCTGCAGCCCCTTCAGAATATACAAAAGGCTTGCTCCTTGAGGCTGAAGAAGGGAGGGTTGTTTGTTCATAAGAGGAAGATTTTCTTTGGCTGTTTTATTTGATTCCTGGTTTGGGGGTTGGTTGGTTGGTTGGTTGGTTGGTTGCTTGCTTGCTTGCTTGCTTGCTTGCTTGCTTGCTTGCTTGCTTGCTTGCTTGCTTGCTTGCTTGCTTGCTTGCTTGCTTGCTTAGTTGGTTGGTTTGTGGCATGGTTGTTTTCTCCACTGAGCTATAATTTGAGGTTATTGGTGGGAGACCTGGGTTTGAGTCCTAGTTTGTCACCTCAGCAAGGCATTTAATCTCTTCATTCCTTGGATTGTTTCATTCTTGTGATCTCAGTGCCCAGTCCTCTCCACTTTACAGGACTCAAGGGAGGATCCAGTGCCATCTTTATTGAACAAAAAACTATGCTATTAATATTCTATGATCATTAATCTTTAATATTATCAAAGTATTAGTACAGAAACACATCCAGGACTGGCCTTGGAGTCTGCTACTGTGCCATGGTCCTAAGAAGAGAAGTTGGGGTTCAAATGAGCCTCTGTACACCTGTATTCCTCCCAAAAGCATAGCAGCCACTTCTACTGAGATTGTGTCCTGCTAACATCCACGCTCCCTGCTGACATCCACTCTCCCTGCTGACATCCACACTCCCTGCTGACATGCACTCTCCCTGCAGATGCCCTAACTTCCACCCCATGTGTACTCCTTGGGTTGGTGGTTTAGTCCCTGGGAGTTCTGGGGGTTCTGGCTGGTCGATATTGTTGTTCTTCCTATGTGGTTGCAAACCCCCTCAGGTCCCTCAGTTCCTGCCCTAACTGTTCCATTGGGGTCCCAGTGCTCAGTCCGATGGTTGGCTGTGAGTATCTGCATATATATGGTCAGGCTCTGGCAGAGCCTCTCGGGGTCAGTCAACCAGGCTCCTGTCATCAAGTGCTTGCTGGCATCAACAATAGTGTCTGGGTTTGGTGTGTGCAGAAGGGATGGATCCCTAGGTGGAGTAGTCTCTGGATGGCCTTTCCTTCAGACTCTGCTCCACTCTTTGTCCCTGCATTTGTCTTTGACACAAGGAATTCTGGATTATTATTTTTGAGATGGGTGGGTGGCCCCATCCCTCAACCTGGGCTCTTGCCTATCCACTGGATATGGTCTCTACAGGTTCTATCTCACCTTTGTTGGGTATTTCGGCTAATGTCCTCCCTGTTGGGCCCTGGGAACCGCCTGGGTCCCTGGCATCTGGGACATTCTAGTGGCCAGTTCCTTCTCTCCCACTGTTACACACCTCTTTTCAAATTCCCGACCCTCTGTACTTCTCCCCCATCTCCTCCATATCTGAACCAGTCCCCCTTTTTCTCTCCCCAGCCTCTCTCCCTCCCAGAATCCATTCTCTCTCTCTCTCTCTCTCTCTCTCTCTCTCTCTCTCTCTCT
>NC_034590.1:73420102-73443770 GCF_900095145.1 Mus pahari | reverse complement strand
CCCCATGAGGAGGTACCCTGAAACCAGTTCCCCATGAGGAGGTACCCTGAAACCAGTTCCCCATGAGGAGGTACCCTGAAACCAGTTCCCCATGAATGGCGCAGACGAACCTCACTTGGGTCCTCGATCCACGGGAAAAACTCGGGTTCCAGTTACAGGTGGGCACGGAGTTGGCAAGAAGGGAGTGACAAACAGACATGACACAAGGGAGTGTGGATCTGAATATAATTTGTCTCAAAGCAAGCACCAATCTTATAAGTGACTTTTACACAAAACAGAGGAATTCATACAAAGGACTGGCAGGAGCCAACTGGGATAAAGTTCAGTGACAACAACTGGGATCAAAAGCAGCCTCACCTAAGGTCAGCTTAATCTTAGAAGTCAGGGGCAAGGGCTTAGTGCCTTTGCCAGCTATCTATAGTTCTAAGTAACTACTCTGGTTCCTCCTTAGACCACAACCTTTCTTCTTCCTAGATAATGGTAAATTCCTGCATATGGGAGTAGCGTGCCCTGAGATTTCTAACACTTATCCAATAAGATAATGTAAGAAAGCATTCAAGACCCTCCACATTATCGCAGAGACAAACCTGGGGCATTCTAGCTATGGGAATGCCAAATTTCCAGGAGACTAAGTTTCTGTGAACTTTTTACTTCAGGACTGCGTCCAGGCTTCTCAGCCTATCACACGGGTCACTACTGGGGTGGGTGTAGCACATGGACACCAAGGAATAACTGTATGGCATTCTTATTCAACATCTCTGCTTGGATGTCTAGTGTTCATATCTAAGCTTAAACGCCTTACCCAGAGCTCAGGTCATCTGTGCTTCCATCCTGTAAACCTTTTTCATTTCCTATGGCACTAAAGTATTGATAGTCACCATGGAGGCTTTCCAAAAGCCTATCATGTTCTCATAACTCCACCTTCAACAATCTACCAACAATTCTATCTACCTTCTAGTTTATACTCTAAATATCAGCTCTTTTTCTTGCTCCCACTGTTGTCATTTTGGTCCAAGCCATCATTGCATCATTCAATTAATAATGGCTTTGAACTCTTTCTTTCGCCTCATTTATCCTCTCTCCCTCATTTAGAACCTAAAGTAGATCTTTCAGGGCTTAGGTCACAGTGTTACAGGCTCTTGTTCAACTTCTTTGTTTTAGTTAGGCTCTATTACTGTGAGGAGATACCATGACTACAGTGATTCTTGTGAAAAAAGACATTATTTGGGGCTGGCTTACAGATCAGAGGTTTAGCCCATTATTTTCATGATGGGAAGCATGGCAGCACACCAGTGCACATGGTGCTGGAGAGACAGCTGAAAGTTCTACATCTGGATCATCAAGGAACAGAAGGAGAGAGAACCACTGTGCCTGGCTTGGGCTTCTGAAACCCCAGTAACACACGTCCTCTGACAAGGCCACAACTCCCAATAGTGTCACTCCCTATGAGCCTATGGGGGTCATTTTTATTCAAACCACAACATTTCACTCCCTGGACCCATAGGCTTGTAGTCGTATCATAATGCAAAAGCATTCAATTCACTTTCAATTGTCCCCATAATCTGTTAGTGTCAACCCTGTTTAAAAGTCTAAAGTCTCTCCTGAGACTAATGGCAATCTCTTAACTAAATCCCTATAAAATCGAAATTAAACAGGAGATCATATACTTCCATCAACTTCCAATAATGGCAAAGGATAGATAGATAGATAGATAGATAGATAGATAGATAGATAGATAGATAGATAGATAGATGGATATAGATAATTGTTCCAAAAGAGAGGAAAGAGGGCATAGTGAGCAAATACTGAACAAAAACATGACCAAATTTCAGTTGGGCAAATTCCAAACTCTCTATCTCCATCTCTGATGTCATGTGCTCTTCAGATCTCCAATTTCTTTCTGCTTTGTTAACTATAAACTGCTTCTCTCTTTTGGACTAGTTCAACTCCATGTTAGTAGCTTTTCTCAACAGGTACCTCATTACTCTGGCATCTCCAACTCTTGGGGTCTCCAGGCTTCACTTTCACAGTTCCACAAAGTGGCCTCTCTAGACCTCCATGCAGAGACACCCCTGCCACATGCCTGGCCCCAGTGGCTTTTCCTGGTCGCCGAGGAAGATTCCATAACCCTTTTCTTGTATCCTTGACTCTAAAGACAGAACCACATGGCCAAAGCTGCCAAGTTCTGCTGCTTTCTGAGGCTGGGACATGACCTCTTGTTCAAATATACTTTCACCAGCTCGTGGTTTTGATGGATTCCTTCGCTGTCTATGCTTGGCTGTCCTGGATCTCAATTTGTAAACCAGGCTGGTCTTGAACTAAGATCTGGCTGACTCCACCTCCGAAATGCTGGGATTAAAGGCATGTGCCACCATGCCCTACCCTACATTTTTCTTTAACTCCTTTTCATAACTTGGAAGCTTAGTTGGGTGGGTTCTTGCTCTGAGGTAACCACTCCTTGTACTACAATTAGTGTTAGGCTTTTCCTTGCTCTGTTTAGTCCCTTTTCTCCACAAACTGTATACTTTCTCTTTTTCCTTGCTCAGCTTACTCCTTTTCAATATAGATCTGCATAAGGTTAGCCACTAATGGCCACACAGACAGGTTGTTTTGAAATCTCCTCTGCCAAAGCTATTAATCCATAACTCTTTAGTTTAGCCTTGGGCAGATTTATTTTTGGACAAAGACAGAAAACAGTCACGTTTTTCACCAAAATATCTCAAGCACAATCCCTAGTCCATTTGCTAATAGTCTTCTCTGAAACCTGTGAGCTCCCACAGTTCAATTCACCCTCAACACCTCTGTCATTTATGTTCCTGCTATTATGGCCCATTAAGTCCAGCTTAAAGTGTCCCATGGCTTTTCTAGTCCAACCTCCCCAAGTGTTCCATATTCCTTCAAACAAAAGTATGGTCAGGTCTATCACAGAAATACCCCACTCCTGGTATATACTTCTGTCTTAGGGTTTTATTGCTGTGAAGAGAGATGCCATGACCATGGTAATTCTTATAAGAGAAAACATTTCATTGGAGCTGGCTTACAGGTCAGAGGTTTAGTCCATGGTGAGAAGCATAATAATACCCAAGTAGACATGATGCTGAAGAGATAGCTGAGAATTCTACATCTTAATTGGCAGGAATCAGAAACACAGAGAATCATTGTGTCTGGCTTGGGCTTCTGAAACCCCAAAGTCTTACTCCCAGTGACACACTTCCTCAAACAAGGCCATACCTCCCAATAATAATGCCACTCCCTCGCTATGACTTACTGTAGCCTTCATCACAGTGACCATGGCCACATCTCAAAATTCATGATTACCATCTTCTCTGTCATTCCACTTTAGCAACTGGTCTAAAGGTGACTTTCAAATTTGTAAATGAAAACCAGAGACCTCCTTATCTACTTCTCTTAACAGTACACCTCACAGACCTGCATGCCTTCCTCACTCATGTCATCAAGATCCCCCATTTAACCAACTCTTCATAGTTCCTCAATTGCACTTCCTAACTTTTTCTACCTTATCATGTATGGCAGGCATATTGTCTCAAAATATATGTACTTTGTGGCATGCATACATAAAGCTACCTTAACATGTATATAATCCCACATTAAAGGGAAAGATTGCTTGCCTAAAACATGCAAGAACTGAATTGGATGGCCAAAACTGAGAAAAAATATGTTAATTGTTGTTAACTAAGATGAGAGCATATACAACAATTCTCTCTTAAACCTATCCCTCAATTAACTTCAATTTATGTGTCCTTTGATCTACCTCTCTCCTTTCCCACCCTGTGATCTCTGGTAATGTTTTTATATTACACAGATAAATAGAATTTTTCTCTTTGTGTCTGTCTTATCTATCTCCAGGTTCATTTGATAGCATCTTTTTGTTATGGCTAAGTAGTATTTAATTTTGTGTATCTACTACATCTTCCTCATACACCCATCTATTGCTTGACACTGAAGTCTATGATGCTAGTTGTGAGTGAACACTGGGAGTTCAGATATCTCTTCAACATATTGATTTCATTTTCTTTGGGTGTACAACCAGTAGTGGAATTGATAGATCATGTGACAGTTTCATTTGTAAATAAATAAATACCAGGCTGGCAAGATGGCTCAGCGCTTAAGAGCACTGACTGCTCTTCCTAAGGTCCTGAGTTCAAATCCCAGCAACCACATGGTGGCTCACAACCACGCGTAATGAGATCTGATGCCCTCTTCTGGTGCATCTGAAGTCAGCTACAGTGTACTTATGTATAATAATAAATAAATTTAAAATAAATAAATAAATATCACATACTAACACAGTAACTGCCAGATGGATGCCCTGGATCTTAGACTTACCAGCCTTTAAACCTTAAATTTTTACTATTTAGAATTTACCCTATGGTATTATGTTACAGCAGAAGGTGGATTCACATGTTCTTCCTTCCTCCAACAAGGTCTAAATTTCAAACTTCAATTTGATGCCTCTTTCCAGTATCCCAGAGGCCTCTTTAGTATCCTTTTCCCCAAGGAGTTTCCACTGGAACTTAGGGCCCTAATGACAGGATAAATACTGGCACTCTTATGCTTCCAGTAGTCTAAGTCCTGCAGGACCTGGAACTCCACTATCACCCCCTTCCAAGACCTGGTAAGTCTGGCTGTTTGTAAGCTCGCCCATGCCCCTGCACTACACATACTATATGCTGGCCACAGACCCAAGTGCCACTAGGGTCATTTCTCATTGAGATATTTCTTACTCTCTTCTGCCAATCAACACAGCCACCTACGAAGTATGAATCTGCCTCTCTAGGTCATAGGGAAGCAAGTTAACAGAGCTTAGAGGAGATCACTGAATCTACACATGTGATGAGTTTCTGAACCAGGATTTGAATTGCACTGAACTTGGTCTTCTATAAAGGAGTGGTAAAGGCTGGCTAGTGGCTTTCAGGTGCTCAAGAGGGGTGAACAGTTTGCTCCTTTACTCATAGCAAAGCTCTGTTCCTGACGCTTGAATACCTATTCTAAAGTGTTCTAGGTATGGCCTATCTTCTAGCAAATGCTAAAATGAGTCAAACAGGATAAATGGATGGGAGACTACGTGATAGTCTGAGAAAGTTATTTGAAAGAGGCTAGGGTATGTTAGATTGACTGCAAGATGCAGATGAATCAGGGGGAAAAACATCCACTAAGGTATAAAAAAAAAGTCAGCTACAGACATTGAAATAGAATGCTGTAAGGGCATCCAGTACCATCACCATGAATGGGCTCAGCGAACATGCTGTTCAGCCCTCAGGCTGGATGTCCTTAATCAGACAGCAGAGGGTCACTGTGAATGCTGATGACAGTGGTCTAACTTTGGTCTTGCATCCCTGCCTACAATCTTCCCACCCTGGATGTTTTTAATGAATTCTAACTCAAATAGTAGTGACAGATAGGAAATGAGGAAACCGTGATCTATACTTCAGCCCTGACATCTTTCTCGTAATCTAAGCACAGTATGCTCAGTGCCTGCACTTCCAACCTCACTTCCTCCCCTCTGCAAATGCAGCCTAGGTGGGGGGAGGGGTGAGTGTAAGGACATTGAGGTATGTAGATCCTTGAAGGATGGGTGAAGTTCTTTGAGTGGACATTCAAGAGAAAAGTAAATCTGATGTGATGATTAATAGCCTAAGGGGAAAACAGAAGCAAAGAAATGGGTCTGTTTCCTTCATGCCTAGGTTATTTAGCCTTCCGCTCTCTCTTTGTCAAAGAAATCATATCTGAGAAGTGGGCCACCGAAGAAAGTGTCATATAAATATGTGAGTCTGAATCTTCCGGAGGCAGTCTTGCCCGTGAGTCTTTTTATTTCCTGCATGGGAGGGGTTATTTGGATTATACTTCCTTATCACTGTTTATCATCAAAGGAAGTCAAAACAGAAACCCAAACAGGGCAAGAACCTGGAGGCAGGAGCTGGTGTGGAGACCATGAAGGAGTGCTGCTTACTGGCTTGTTCTTCATGGCTTGCTCAGCCTGTTCTCTTATAGAAGCCAGGACAACCAGTTCAGAGATAGCACCACTTACAATGGACTAGACTGTCCCCCATCAATCACTAAATTAAAAACTGCCCTACAGGCTTGCCTATAACCTGACCTGATGAATTGCCCATGAGTCTTCTCATGTCTATATGGATACACAAAATCGCAAGCTTAGACAGCATGCTCACGCCATTTTACAAGGCCCCACACACTCTGATTTCCTCTGCCCCTGATACATTCAGTCACCACTTGGCTGAAATTCCCTGTGGAGATTATTGGTTCCAGAATAGATGCTGGAACACAGAAGATTATACAGGAAATAATTAAATATGGATAATGAGATAGAAAGGGACAGGAAAGCTTACTGCAGAGTGACATCTACAGTTAACACCAGGATGGAAAACAGACATTTTGCCATAACAATACTCAAAAGCTCTCGACTTCCCTTCCTGCCTTTCTCCAAGAGAGTTTCATGGGCCCCTTGGTACAGGTAGCTGATATCAATTGCATGAAATACTGCATCTTTAGGTTGGGGACACAACTGTGGTACCTCCAGATGATCTTCCTGGTCCCACTCTCTGTTTCAGTTAGCAACAATTATGCTCCATCGTGTCATGAGTACTTCTCTCCTGACCACTGGTTTTGATGCTGATCTTTGCTTCTTTTTCATCAGCATCTCTCCCCCACTGTCCTCTTCCCACATCTTTCACTTGATCTCCACACTGCCTTAAATTCTCAAACATTGCTGGCTAGAATATAAGAAAAGTGAGAAGAGCTGTGTAGGTGGAGGAAGTTCAGGGAGGCAGAAAGTGTGGAGTAGAGATCAAAACTCATCATTGACTTTGAACCAAATTAATCTCTGCTTGCTTTGGGTATTGTGTGTTGTTGAAGATTAAAACTCACTTCCCATCCTTTCAAATACTTTTACTTCTTATTAGAAGATATATTTGTAGACAATTATATCTCAATGACCTCATCAAACCATCTATTATGGCTAAGTCAGCCTGTTACCTGCCACTACCAATCCTGCATCATCTCACTTGATTCTGCCAACAGTTTTCTGTATAGGACAGATGAAGCAAGTCCAGGATCTTACCAAATATGAGCCAGGAAATCTTCTATCCATCAAAGTCTACAAGAGACTCAGCCCTTTACCTGTGTTTTGATATTCCTGATCAAGACAAGTCCTTATGTACAAGTTGTTACAGGTTCGGTGATTTGGGGCAAGATGTCCTTATTCTCCATTTGTTTTTCCTCAATAAAAATGTTCGCATCTTGAGGCTTCCCATCCAATCCAACTGACTCTGTATTATTAACATCACCTGTATATTGTCACATAGCAGATGAATCTGAAGAAAACAATACTAGAAACTTGCAAAAAAAAAAAAAAAGGTTTATAGGCAGAGAGAACTACCACATAAACATCTCTAGTTCTTACTTTCTCCATAGAAATGGTTCTATAGCCATGCCCTTCACCCCATCCTACAGTAAAGACATTATTAAATTATACAGAACTGAAAGGGGTTCCTTTGAACCTTAGTGATACTAACCCATCTTCTATTTTGTATATTTCCTAGGGCCTTACAATCTTATCATTCCCAGATGTTCTTTTGTGGAGTTTAACTCAAGTGTTTCTGCTGCCATTAAACTACAGCATAAAGATGATCTCAGCTGCCCCATCTCTTTAAGGCTTTGTAGAGCTCAGAGCTTAGATCTTCCATATGTACTCTTCTTCAGCCTGACCATGCAACACACAAACCACAGCCATCAGAACCCAAGCTCCTTCCTGCTCATGGGGATTCCTGGCCTGGAGGCATCCCACTTTTGGATTGCATTTCCTTTCTGCTCCATGTATGCCCTGGCAGTTCTTGGCAACATGGCAGTCCTGTTGGTGGTGCGCTCTGAGCCTTCACTGCACCAGCCCATGTACCTGTTCCTGTGCATGCTGTCCACTATTGACCTGATACTCTGCACCTCCACTGTCCCCAAGCTCCTCGCACTCTTTTGGGCAGATGCAGCTGAGATTGCCTTTGGAGCCTGTGCTACCCAGATGTTCTTTATCCATGGTTTCTCGGCTGTAGAATCCGGTATCCTGCTATCAATGGCCTTTGATCGCTACTTGGCCATCTGCCGGCCATTGCACTATGGGTCATTGCTGTCCTCAGAGTCTGTGAGCAAGTTAGGAGCTGCTGCTCTGCTCCGTGGCCTGGGGCTCATGACCCCACTTACTTGCCTACTGGCAAGGCTGAGCTACTGTGGCCGTGTGATAGCACACTCCTACTGTGAGCACATGGCTGTGGTGAAGCTGGCTTGTGGGGGCACACAACCAAACAACATATATGGCATCACGGCAGCCACACTGGTGGTAGGAACTGACTCCATTTGTATTGCCGTATCCTATGCACTCATCCTCCGGGCTGTGTTGGGCCTCTCCTCCAAAGAGGCCAGGGCAAAGACCTTTGGCACTTGTGGCTCCCACCTGGGTGTCATCCTTCTCTTCTACACACCAGGGCTCTTCTCATTCTATACCCAGCGCTTTGGTCAACATGTACCCAGGCACGTCCACATCCTCCTGGCTGACCTCTACCTCGTTGTACCGCCCATGCTCAACCCCATCATCTATGGGATGAAAACCAAACAGATCCGAGATGGAGCGCTCCGACTACTCAAGAGGGGTCCTGCCCAATCATAGTGATTCAAGCAGACCTATGCAGGTTTTCTCAGACCCTGTGCTGGTTTTCTCCAGACCTTGAGTGATGTTTACATAGATTTCTACATGGCTGGAATGCGGAAACCCACACTCAGTGGTATCCTTACTTTAATATGGAGATCTATCACTTGTTGGAGGAGGCATCATCTGATGCTTGCTCTGTGTGGTGGAGATAGGGGTCTCAATGCTCAGGAACATTTACCTAAAGGGAGCTTCCAAACTGATAGTGGTATCCATAGAAATGTCACAATGTAACATCTCTCCTATCCTCCAAAGGATGCTAATTAAAGGAGACAAATGTGGCTACCGACATGATAAGGAAAATAGTTCCCACCCTCGGACTGCTATGCATATCAGCTAACTCCTTCCTGTTGCTGACTAATATTGCATCTTGTTTAACCATCTGATCTTAGACAGTGGATTATTTTCCACTTTGGGCTATTAGAAAATAAAGCTGCTATATTTCTTAACCTACAAGTACAATTTCTAGGACCCCGCAGAGCCCGCTGAATGGCTTTGGTCAACACAGTTGTAGCATGTTACAATCTCATCAATGATGTCAAACAGTTCCCAGTTGTTCCCCATCTGCTCATGTTTGACAGTGTTATCCCTCTTTTCATTTTAAGCACTCCAATGAGTTTAACCTAGAAGGAATTTGTTGCAAAGTTGCTTTGCATTTTTCTTACAACTAATTGTGCTAAGCAACCTCTCTCATGTTTACAATTAATGAATATTCCTTTTATGAAATTCTTTAGTCCTGTGTCCATATTTAGACTTCCTTGTTTAGTCATTTTTTTAATACTGCCATTTTGCTCTGGATCCAAGTTATTTGTTAAGTATACTCACTGAAAACGTTTGTCCAGTTTTGTGATGCATTTTGTTTTCTTAACATCTTAAACTTAAAACATGAGTTGTGGTGAACTACAAATCATTTTGTTCATGCCTTGTTATTCATTTCATAGACCTACTTTTTAATTGAAGGTGTATGGCCAGACACAAATAACAACTATTATGGCATAAAGTAGAATTTGAAGTTTGTTTTTCACTTGTGAATATCCTGCTGCTCCTGCAAATTTTCTTAGGAATTCTTCCTCTGTCAAATTGAGTTGCACTGAACTTTGTCACTTTAGTTAAAGCAGAAGTAAGGAGGTCAGAGGACATACTGCAGGAGTCACTTCTCTCCTTCCACCACAGGGGTTCTTCAGATCAAGCTCAGGTTATCAGGTTTGATCATAAATGAGCTGAGTCATCTCATCTACCCTGTCCTTTAAATTCTTTATCTATAAAGTATTCAATGTTAACAACATGGTTCCAAAATAGTTCCTGTGTGACTTTTCTCATTCTTCCTATAAATAGTCTACTTCAATATGTGGTGTGTCAAAACCTGCTTTCTACATTGGTACAGTATTAGGGGTTTCTAATTAGTGTATAATATTTGTGTGAAATAATAAGCTATTGAATGTCATAGTGAGTCTGAATATTCTGTCATCTCTCTATTGAGAAACTTTCATAATATATATAAAATGTGATTAGATCATATTCACCCCCAGTAGCCATACATTGTCCCTGCCCTGTCCCTCTAGTCTCCTTTTTGGTCCCTAGTAAAATCTCTGCTTCTTCTATATATCTGGAGTTTAATAAACCTACTTTTAATCAGATTTTCTATTTTCACTATATTTCAATTGACTCCAAATTTTTTCTAAAATAATCGGTCAATATAGGCATGAAATTGTTCATAGATTACATTTGTCTTTACAGTTTTCTGTGATTTTTTTTTAATCTTTTATTTCTGATATAGAGTGCATGTGCCTCATTCTTTTCTGTCGTGTTTTGGAGAAAGGAAGTCTACCCATGTAGTTACTGTTTTTAAAATCAAATATAGCTTTCTTGATTTTTTTTTCTTTCTACTCATTTTTGTCTTTTACTGAAAATATCCACGTTGGTTTCTTTTCATCTCTTCATCTTAATTCACTCGTCTGCCTTCTTAAAGTAAAAGCAGACCAGCAGTCTAGATGCAAGGAGGAAGAATAAACAGGATCTTGAAGAGAACAGTAAATGCCTCTTGCAAGGCACCTGGCTGGCATGTAATTCCATGATTCCCAGACAATGGGAAACTATTCTTCTCTGTCATTAAAAAGAAAAAGAAAAGAAAAGAAAAGAAAGATAGTATTTCTTACAAGACTGAAAAGTACAGAAACAGTAGAAGATCTGACAGTTTTAGGCTCATCAAACCAAATGTCTCATCACCAACAGTGAAGGACCAGACTTTCACAATCAGAAAATTTGACCCAGGCGACCTTTTGATCAGCACATTCCATTGTCTCAATATCTCTGGCACCTCTCACATGCATATTCTAGACCTCAGGCTCAGTCTGCCCTTCAACCATCGGGAAGTAAAGTCTACTTCAAAGCCTTTGTGGTGGTGTGTTGTAAGTTAGAATGTGATGAGCTCATTATTTCCCCTTACAAAGACATTTATCTATGAGGATGCAAACGCCATCTAAACCAGACAACCTATCATAATCCGTAAGACTGGCATATCCTCAGTACACCCAAGCATCGTTTTCCCCTTTCCTTATCTTCCACCTTCATCCTAACAAACAAGCAAAACAGGAAGTCTTGGGTACTGGGACGTCACTATGATGGATGTTATCACAACTTGCCAGCAGCTACGTGGTCCCTCTTACTCTCAAACTACATCAAATGACCAGATCATATCCTTAGAGTTTCTTTTCAAAGCTGTTTATTATATCTACTGTCTTTCTTGGCTCCTCTAGAAAACACAACCTGAGGCCAAAAAAAAAAAAAAAAAAAAAAAACAGTATGTGCAAACACTGTATTGCATAGTGTGATATTTTCCCAGGAGGAAAGAAAAGCACGAGTGAAGAGAGAAGACCCGGCTGTCAGCTGTTTGTTTAGCAGGCTAGATGTCCCCCTATGGGCTCTGAGGGGCTCCTGCCTTGTGACACAAACTCCATGGAAGGAGATGAAAGACAACGTAGCTTCATCTTCTTTGGTTAAAGTTCATGTCTATTCCTTTGTACTTTGAGTTTACAAATGTAAGCAGCAGCAGTAAAAATGAATGGGAGATAAGTCATTGTGCTGCAGAGGGTAGAGCCAGAGAACGCACGCCCCTTGGAGGAGCCCAGAGGATCATGAATAGATCCCAGATACTGACCACTGAACTATTTATACTGTTGGGGTTTGATTTTGCTTCGACTGACTGTGACTGTGCCCCTGTTCTTCCCTCTTGAATAAAGAAAGTATTTCATTTATTTTTCATTTTACAGGAGCCCACAGTTGAGAGACTGAAATATTAAGTAGATTCCAGGTTTTAAAAGAGACTTTGGGTTTTT
The DNA here is from genome assembly GCF_900095145.1 of Mus pahari. Taxonomy (NCBI): domain Eukaryota; kingdom Metazoa; phylum Chordata; class Mammalia; order Rodentia; family Muridae; genus Mus; species Mus pahari. Next base: position 73,431,701 of record NC_034590.1, on the reverse strand, counting down.
AAATGGACTGACTTTTAAAGTGTTTGAATTTGTAAAGACTGTGAGACTTTTTAAATTTATAAAAATGGTTTTATTGTGATGTTTATATTGATGTGTAGTGCTAGGGATAAACAAAAAAGAAAGTTTTTAGCTTAACAGTGATATGCTTGTGTGTCAAGTTGACAATGGGTCAGTTGTGCTGACTAGCATAACAGAACCTTAGTAGACTCCCAAACCTTAACACAACTGACTCCGTGATAGAAGTATGTTCAGGCCGTAAAACTTAGCACATAGACAGCACCACTTGCCAAAATGAAAACAAAGACCCAACACATCAAAGTTCATATTTCTAAGAAAGTTTATAAACATTCTAATAATTATGCTTTTGGCTTCTGTAGTTCTACTTTTGGGTAGTCCTTCTTGTAAACTGACTTATGTCAACCCAGGATATGTTTTTTTGTGTTTAAAAGCTCACCTTGAGAAAGGCCTGGGGCTCTGCTGGGATCCCAAACACCCAGTGCAGTCACTGACTGGCTCATAAAGACTTTTTATTGATTTAAATCCATATCCAAGTTGTCTCTGTAGTTTTGACATCTTGACACAAGGTACAGTCATCTGAATGGAGAGAACTTCAATTGAGAAAATGTCTCCATAAGATAAGACTATAGACAAGCCTATGGCATTTTCTTAATTCGTGATTATTGGAGAGAACCCAGTCCATTTTAGGTGGGGCTACCCCTGGGATGGTGGTCCCAGATTCTATGAGAAAACAGACTGAGTAAGCCATGATAAGTGAGCCAATATGCAGCATTCCTTCATGGCCTCTGCATCAGCTAGTCTCCAGCTTCCTGCCCTGCTAGAGTTCCTGCTCTGACTTTCTCTGATTATAAACAGTGTTGTGGAAATGTAAGCCAAACAAACCCTTTGCTCCTCATTTTGCTTTTGGTCATGGTGTTCCATCACAGCAAGAATAATCATAACTGAGATGCTATGTTGCTATTTTTAGTGTCCAAGCTAACAAATGCTGGTGCACAACAATGCATGCAAAGGCATGATAGATAGAGAACGACATAAGAGCCTTGCAGCAGTCACTGCAGCAGGCCCTGTAGCCAAAAGCAAACATGCATTTAGCAGCAAAAGCAGATTCCCTTTCAACTCCAAGAGCAGCATTTACAGCCCCTGGGAGCCTCTGCTGTCCCGCTAGCCATGAAGGCATATGGGTGGACCCAGGTTATCACCATCCGAATCTGGTACAATGAGGAAGCAGTCAAAGAACGTGAGAGTTAAAGACACAGCGGGGTGATGGGGTAAAATGAAAAATTGTCTACTGTCTTAGAGGAAGCTGAAGGAGGTTTCAGAGTGGAAAGACTCACTGTTAAGTGCTGATAGCAGACAATGAGTGGAACCTTTTTAAATGGTTTTGGTTTTTGAGATTAATAGAATTAAACCATTTTCCCCTTCTCTTTTCTCCCTCAAAGTCCTCCCATGTACCTTCTACCCTCGCACTCAAATTCATGGGCTCTTTTTCTTGAAATGTATATATACATTGCTAAATATATAAATCTAACCTTCCCGGCCCATATAATGTTGCTTGTGTGAATGTTTTCAGGGAATAACCAATTGGTGCATTTTTCCCAGGGAAGACGACTTCTTCCACTTTAGCCTTCCTTGACAAGTCATTTCAACGGAGTTAATGGAGCCATAAGCCTGATGTGAAAGCAAGAGAGAATATGAAGGAAAGAATTACTGGTAATGAGTATATTCAACATTTCTATTTTTCCCATCCTTTCTGAATAAAATTCCCACACCTGTGTGAGTCATGACAAAAACTGCATTCTCACAGGAGGAAAATTTAACCCTAAAAGTTAACAAGGGCTCTGCCCCTGGGTTGCCATGGGTACCAAATTGTCTTCTTTAAGGACTGAAAAGTGTATAGGTGCTAACCATAGAGCATGGTCCTATATGAAGAGAGGGGAGTGACTGGGTATTGCTTGTTTCTTAATACATTTAACTTAGAGATTTGTTAGGATCCTTATGACTGCATGATTCAACTGGTAAAGTACAGATATCCCTCTTAACCCACCCCATAATAAATTGGGCCCTTCAGAAGTATAATCTTGTATGTATGGGCTTCTTATACTATAGAGAAATGAAGATGACTTAAGCAGTTCCCTCCACTGAAATGACTCTACAAGCCTACCCATCCTCCTGAGATATAAGTTCTTCAGTCAATCTCACATCTTCTCCAAAGGAATGAGAAGATGATACAAATTAAAATGGATCCATAAAGAGACATAACCCCCAAGGAAGAATGAGATCCTGAGAATGGAAGCTGCCGAGCTACAAGAACTTCATTCTCTGTTTCATGCAGGAGACCAACTGGATGTCCGGCATAATGACTGCTTAGAAGCTGAGTTTCAGAAATGAAAACTGAGCCTTAAGGCCAGACATGGTGACATACCTTGTCATTCCAGAATTTAAGATGCCAAAGCAGAAAGATTAATTTGAAACCAGCCTGGGCAACATGATGAGAACCTGTCATAATAAATGAAGGAAGAGGGAGAAACAGAGGAGGAGGAAGAGGAGGAGGAGGAGAGGGGGTGGAAATGGAAGAGAAAGAGGAAGAAGAGGGAATGAAGAAGGAAAAGTGGGAGACAAAAGCTAAGCTTGTAACATCTTTACAAATTACTCCTGACAGAGTTGGCAGTTTGGGAGGAACAGAAATTTAATCTAGGCGCAATATTTTCTTAAAGGACAAAGTCTTGAAAAATATTACTAAGTGTGGACTTTTCCCTCATACAGGCTTGGAACATGACTCTAACCTCTTAATTTAAGGCATTCAGTTACCTAATGACAAGAAAACCCAATGACAAGAAAATCTTCACTTGGGAAAATTTGCATCCATTCAATAACATGTTGAGACTTTATACAACAACAAAATGTAGAATAAGTTGATAAATGATAAGATTTTTCTCAATGTAAAATTCCACCTCTCAACAAGTGCAACAGTAAATTATAATCAATGCTTTATAAATGCCTACAGAAGATGTGAAGAAGTATAGGAGGGGCAATATAGACAGGGCCTTGCATGAAAAATCTACAAACCTTTAAAAACAGGAGCCCAGGACCAGGAAACTAGTTCAGTCAATAAAGGTCAATAAATGTCATTAGAGGAATGACAGCCAGTGCTGTTCTCTAGCCCGCATATGCATGTATGTATACACACACACACACACACACACACACACATGAGCGCGCGCATATACACACACCACCATTCCTTTCAGGAAGACTATAAAAACAATGAGAAATCAAGTCTCTCCTGCCCCAGTTCTGGGTTGTAGCAGTTTTCTTCCTCCATAAAAAGGAAACATCAATTCGAGCCTCCTCTACTAGGCAAGGTTTAAATGTCATTTTTATAAATACTTCTAAAGCATATGTCAACATTCTACTTAAGCTTAGCTATGTTGTGAAATTGTGTTTGTGGTAAAGTGATGGGGAGTTAAACAACTCTCATATCTGCTCTCAAAGCTATGGGAGGTCTCTAGGGATTCCTAGAGCTTGGGAGCAGGAGGAGGATAATTAAATTGAACATCTGATCTTGGTGTGAAGAAGCTGTTGGTAGACAGCTAGGCAAGGTCACTACCTCAGATATATGAGGTACAGGGGACATATGACATTAAGTTATACCAGACCCTTACTTTGAGAAACTTTGTGTCCTCATTTTAAAAAGAAATTAACTCCAATTTGTGATTCTCATATATTTGTGGGTATGCAGCCATTCACAAGCATGTACTTGACCTACCAGAGGCCATGGCCTTAAAAAGATGGACTCTCTGTCTCCCAACAGTTACCTCTGGCCCTTACAATATTTCCATCATCTCCTCTACAAGGACCCCTGAGCTATGAGAGGAGAGGGTGTGGTGTAGATGTCCCATTTAAGGCTGAGCATACAGACTCTCTGACTCTCTACTCCTTGACAAGTTGTGGGTGTCTGAGTTAATCACAGAGGCCATGGGTGATAATAAGAAAACAATGTTTCCCAGACACAGCAGGATAGTCAGTCGAATGTGGACTGACAGCACCTGAGGAGGCATGCACAAGGTCTCAGCGGGCTTAGGCCAGATAAAGTCTCACCATGGAGATGGGAGGTGGGCACAAGATCTCAGCAGGCTTAGACCAAATAAAATCTCACCATGGAGATAGGAGTTGGGCACAAAGTCCCACCCCTAGTTGAGGAGCTATTGGCAATTGACAGCTGTTTCTGGGAGCCAGTTAATACAAAAATTTGGGGAAGACATAAACACAGCTTAGCTCAGGTGTTCCTTACTTATGCATGAAATGCAAAGAGGAATCCAGGAAGGAGAGATGCCTGTATAGAGCATGTACAATTAGTTTTAACTGTCATTTGATACAACCTAGAGTCATCTGAGAAGGGAGTCTCCATTGCGGTACTTCCTAGATCAGATTGGTCTGTGTGCATGCCTGTAGAAGGTTGTCTTGTTTGTAAAATGACCCATTCCACACTGGGTGGCACCACTCCCTGGGCGAGAGATCCTGGGCTGTATACGAGTAAAAGGGACTGGCTAAGTACAAGCAGGATAGTATTCATGTGGTTTTTTCTCTATGATCTTGTCTACAGATATGACACTTCAAGTTCCTGTGTTGACTTCCATTCAATAGCAGACTATTTGTAAACCAAATACAGCTTTCCCTCCCGTGTTGCTTTTTGTCTGGGTATTTTATTACAGTAACAGAAATGACAATAGAACAGATTGATACTAACAGCAGATTAGCAACCTGGGTGAACTTTCGCAGCATGTATGAGTCTAGGGTAGTTCACCTCTGGTTTAATAAAACATGGAAAGGATTATCACTGCGGTGCTCCAACATGCTCAGTGTCTGAAGTCTGTAACTATAGAGGTCAGGAGGGTCCCACAAAGAGTTCAACAGTTAAGACAAAGCATTCAAAGGCCTCAAAAGTTGACTCATTCTCTACACCTTCCCCTCCCCCAGATTCACAGTGGTCCACTGAGGTCATATATTTCTGGATCCTTCTGTCTTAGGAAATATCAACCCTCTTCTGCTGGAAACGCCTTAAGAAGCCCTGACGGATCTGCTTCGACTTGATGCAGTAGACCACAGGGTTCATGAAGGGTGGCACCAAGAAGTGCAGGTTAGCCATGAGCACTGCCAGAGCTGGGTAGCTGTGTTTCTCCACTCGATGCAGCACAGAAAGCCCCAACTTGGGCAAATAAAAGATGAGAACGATGCAGAGGTGTGAGACACACGTATTGAGTGCCTTGAGCCTTTCCCCGGGTGATGCAATGCCCAACACAGTCCGTAGGATCAGAGCATAGGACAGCATGATGAGGGAGGAGTCTAGACCCAGTGAGAGGAGGATGGAAACCAGGCCAACCAGGCTGTTGATGCGGGTGTCTGAGCAAGCCAGTCCCACGAGGTCACAGTGCAGACAGTAGCAGTGGGAGAGGATACTGATCTGAGGAAAGATTAGACGCCGCAGAAGGATGGGTCCGGGAAGGTTGAGCAGGATGGCCCTCACCAGAACGGCAGCCCCGACTTTGGCCACTGCTGAGTGAGGCAGGATGGTCGCATAGTGCAGAGGATCCCGGATGGCAATGAAGCGATCAAAGGCCATGGCCAATAGCACACCAGATTCCACGTAGGTGAAGGCGTGGATGAAAAACATCTGTGCTGCACAGAAATCGAAGGGCAGCTCCCGAGTACCCAGCCAGAAGAGCCGCACCATGGTGGGGAAGGTGGAGGCACAGAGGCCCAGATCAGAGGCTGCTAGCATGGACAGGAAGATGAACATGGGCTCATGTAAGGCTGGATCCGTGCGGATGAGGAAGAGGATAATGCTGTTGCCCAGGATGGAAACCACACAGATGAGGTTGATGGGAATGGAAACCCAGTGATGGGAGGCTTCCAGGCCTGGAAAGCCAGTGAGGAGGAAGGTGGAGTGGCCAGGAGCGCTGGTATTGCAGAACATAATGACTCCGGGAGGAAACTGTCCACCCTACGCGAAGGAGACATTCATTCATGTGGTCACGAAGCTAGAAGCCAAGAGCTGACTCATAGCCGTTAAAAACTTCCCTCTCTGAGGAGTGCTTGCTGCTCTGAACACACTTGTGGTTGGATATCTGAGTCCATCTCTGATTACTGCTCACTGCCTGCTCTTTAGCCAATCAGCAGCCACCTCCTTTGGGCCTGAACAACTTCCCTCTTTCACCTACGTGAAACCTAAAGCCTAACCTTCCAGAGAGCCTTCTTAGACTACATACTGAGAAAAAAAAAATTCTCCAAAGAAACAGAATGAGGGAGGGCCTGGCAAGATGGCTCAACTGGTAAAAGTGTCTTTTGCCAAGCCTGAAGCCTAAGTTGGATCCCTGGAACCTACACAGCAGAGGGAAAGAATCTTATATCTACCATTTGCCCTCTGTCTGCCACATGAACACACGCACACACACGCCAAGTGTCTTAAATACTGTTCTTAACCTTAGGATAGATAACAATGCAAACAGAACCTACGGAATGCAGTCTTCCTTAGAGGAGGGCTTCCTGTCTGATATCTGGTATCAAACGTGCCTGAAAGGACAGTCCACCATGGTGTGTGCAGAAACGTCCCTTAGGGGGCTGCTTGCTCACTTGGCTGACGCTGTTATGTGCAATTTCTGCATTTCTTTCTGAGAAATGCATTAGGGAAAGAAAATAGGCCCTTTGCTTAGTTACATCTCGTTTTTAATTGCTGCTATTTGTTCAAATGCATGGAGTTCTTTGTGCCAGTTAGTATATACATTATATAATAATCAAACCTGATACCTAACATTTTGAATATTTTTTAATTTTTGGTTCTCTCTCATTCAATAATTGTACACATCTATGGGTAACTGTGTGATATTTCAGTGCATACATGTAATGTGTAGTGGTCAAAATAGTCTCCTCAAGTGTTTACACTGGTGACAAATGTCCAGTGAAATTGAGTTGGCTTCAAGGAAATGGTCAAGGTTCCCTCAGAGTCTGATAAACAAGGTGCGAAGATGCCAAATGCATTCAATTTTACCAGTGTTTCCCCAGTCCTGTGCCCACCTCATGATCTAATTAAAGCTTCCATGTGTGCTTCTGAGTCTACCGTCAAGATAGGGCTCTGGGGACAGACTCAACTAAAGAGCAGTTTTCTCTTAAAGAGCCCCTTTTCAGCCCTCTTTCTACACAAGCTCTCATATGGAGTCAACTAATTTGAAGCTCTCCTTAGCTGGGAACAGAGTGCTGAGGCTAACAGCGCTATCAGGCAAGGCAACAGAAGCTTCCAGAAGCTCAGAATGAATAAAGCTCTGCTGAAGAACCCACACTGACAGATGTGAGCACTCCTGATCTTACAAGCTCACACATCACCTTCTCCCAGCTTCTCTCCTCACAACACAACATACCTTCCCTTGTCCACAAAGCAAGCACACTGGGCTGCTTTGGGGATGGAATGAAGGAAACACTAATCCCTCCGTCCCTCCCCCAAACCACACTCCATTTCCTGTGGGTTCCTGTCCCCTTTCTTTTGTTTTATCCGTTAAACACTCAAAAGACTTTTCCTTTCTCTCTGGAACACATTCTCCTAATCAACTAATCTTTGACCTGTCTCCTGTCTTCAGATCCAACAAAACTAACCATGTCAAGCCATCATGATTTCTCTGAGTAACGAAATGGCTCCTTTGTCCCACTCTCTCCGATCCTTGTGTATTCCAGCTTGTTCTCAAATTTCCAATTGAATTTGGATCCAGATATTTATGAAAAGTTCAGTATGAATACTTAAATCATTACATATACAGTCAGGAAGGAATAAATGAGTAAACAAATGGAGAGAGAGAGAGAGAGAGAGAGAGAGAGAGAGAGAGAGAGAGAGAGAGAGAGAGAGAAAGTTGGTATTTGGCTTTTAGCGACTTTGTTTTGAGNTCAGTATGAATACTTAAATCATTACATATACAGTCAGGAAGGAATAAATGAGAAAAGAAATGGAGAGAGAGAGAGAGAGAGAGAGAGAGAGAGAGAGAGAGAGAGAGAGAGAGAAAGACAAGGTTGGTATTTGGCTTTTAGCGACTTTGTTTTGAGCAACTCTGTCGTTGTGTAATGAGCATCAAGATTTCCCTGGTGCACAGAGGAGCAGATCTAAGCAAAAGCTCCATAAAGAGTCCAAAGGAGAGACTTTACCCATCTTACATCTCTAATCTTTTCAATCCCCTTTCTCCTAAGTATCATGAATTATTAAGATATCCTTCTGCTCATCGGATTTGCTATGTTTGGTCATTTAAAAATATCTTTCTTGGGGTATAGTGAGTGTACAAGTCTGCATATCAAAAATGCAAAGCCTGATGAATTTCCACAAAGTGAATATATCTATGTAGCCAAATATTGAAGGCCAGAAAGATGGCTCAAAGGGGAAAGGTGCTTGCTGGACACGCCTGATGACCTGAGTTTACTCCACAGAGCCCATATAAAGGTGGAAGAGAAAAATAATCTCCACAAAGTTATCCTCTGATGTCTACAGTTGTGCCATAGCACGCTCTGTATGTGTATGTGTGTCCCTCTCCCTCTCCCTCTCCCTCTCCCTCCCCTCTCCCTCTCCCTCTCCCTCTCCCTCTCCCTCCCCTCCCCCCACACACACACACACACACACACACAATACATTTTTAAATAAGAAACTAAATAGTTTCAGAATCTCCAAGTCCTGTGACCCCTTCCAGTGATTCCCATCCTCCCACTATCCTGATTTATGACACCAAAGATGAATGTTATAAATCTTGGAACTTTATGTAATTGTGCTCCTAGAGTATGCACCTGTCTGTGTCACTTTTTTATCTGTGACACATCTTCTCATTCAGTGAAAGTCTGGGAACCTCAGAGTTCAGGAAACCCATAGAAAAGAAGGCAGAAGGAGTGTAGGAGCCAAAGGGGATGGAGGGCACCAGGAGGACAAAGCCATCTAAATCAACTGAGAAAAGCTCATATGAACCCCAGACTTTAGCCGCAAGCATGGGGCTTGCACAGGTTTGTGCCTGGTCCCTTTCGCTTTAGCACTTTATGAGACTCTTGACTGTGTGAACAAGTCTCTGCCTCCTGACTGTGTGAGCAGGTAGGGCTCTGACTTTGCGCCTGCTCTTGTAACCTTTTTCCTTCTGTTGGTTTGCCTTTCCAACTTCAAGGTGATGGTTTTTGTTTTATCTTATTATATTTTATTTTGTTATTAAAAACCATATGCTTTAATAAAATTCAATAAATTGCTTTGTAGACATCAGGGTATTCTTTTTGCTTTGCATTTCCATCAATGCCATATTTTAGATTATACTTTAAGTGTCTTTAAGTGCTTTTTAAAAATAAAAAAATAAAGTTTGAGAGCACACTTAAGTAATGAAAACCCAGACATATAAGCCCTTAGACAGTATCAAAATCCCATTATTCCCTCTTTGCCCTTGGTGTTCTCTGTGTGTGTGTGTGTGTGTCTCTGTCTCTCTCTGTCTCTATCTCTCTCTGTCTCTCTCTGTCTCTCTGTCTCTCTGTCTCTCTCTGTGTCTCTCTCTGTCTCTCTCTCTGTCTCTCTCTGTCTCTCTCTCTGTGTCTCTGTCTTTCTCTGTCTCTCTCTGTGTCTCGCTCTCTGTCTTTGTCTCTGTCTCTTTCTCTCTCTCTGTCTGTCTGTCTGTCTCTCTCTCTAGCACATCTTGTTGGAGAAGTATCATAGTAAAGAGAATAAAGAAGGGCTCATATAGCAGGCACCATTTTGCCTGTCTGAATCCTACAGTCTCCCCACTGAGTGCATGGCTGTGTGCTCTGCCTAAGAAGCTCTGTCCCACATGTCAACCCATACATGGGAATATGTATGCACTGTACATAAATATGAGCAGCTCCCCAGTCAGGGCCACAGTGCACACCTACGAGGGCTGCCATCTATACTTCAATCCATTGCGTGTAGACTTTAGGAGTTGTGTTTCTTAGCCTGAACTGTCATTGTGTCCTTTTGTGTAATAAAGGACTATTTCCGACATCACAGGAAACTGCACACCGTTTTACACGTTAAAGACACTGATAAAAGTGTAATGTTAGCCATGCCCTAGACTAGGATTTTACAGCCAGCATCTCAGGAAGTCTCCCACTTTCTAAAGCCTTTGAATGGCATTTTCTCCTTCCTAACAATGAAAAACAATCTAAGAGATAGAAAATCCCTGTCCACGCTCATTAAAGGCAAGCAGAAGAAACAATACAATTTGACATCAATACTCATGTGCCTGTCAGTCAGCATTCTCCCTCCCCAAATCTTTTAAAAATAATTATCTCTTGTTATAGCACACACACACACACACACACACACACACACACACACACACTCACTTTATATGTATGTGGTTTAAAACAGTGCTTGGTGCTTGAACATGGAAATGGCTGCCACACACATACTCCATGCATGTTCCAGTGCTGAAGCCCACCCGCAACCTCCACGCACTGAAAGCTGGGATAGGAAGGTTGTAAGTTTGAGGCCAGTCCAAGCTCTGCAGTGAACCCTGCTCTCAAAAATAACGATAATGAATAGTAATAATAAATTTATTATGGAGGACTCACTATTTTTGAAGTGGATAAAAGTTAGTCCCATTTTACACATAGGAGAACTGTCCTACCCAGTTGCCTAAGTTCCTGAAGTTAAGAAGTTACGCAGTGATTAGCCAGAAAAGAAGTCGAGACAGTCCGATTCCAGAGGCTGCTTAAGTGCTATGTTAGAATGCTTCTTCTGTTACCTAGCGTGCCTATTAACGTGATTAGTGCTGAAAAGGTCTGTCGCCAAAAGGTTGACATAAAGTTACATATTTGAGAGTGTTCCTCATCTGTCACCCCTACCTCCTCACGACCACTTAGATGTAGCAGGCCTCAGTACACTCGTATTTCAACAGCCTAATCCCAGTGGGATTCCGTGCTTCATGACCATCCTGGACCGCAAACCATGTGAATTTAGTTACACAGTTAAGGCTTAGGGAGAAGAATGTTCTCCTCAAAGCAGTAACATCCTGAGAGAACAAATGACAAACTCGATTGAACTAGATGTGGAAGGGCTGGGGATAGGGAGAGAAATGTTTAAAGGGTGAGGAATAGATAAAACAGATAATGAAATATGGATAGAAGGCAGGGTAGATAGGTAGAAAACTAATAACAGAGTCAATTCTGGAGATGGGAAAATTTAAATTATATTCTCTGCCCTTCCACCATTTTACTTATCTAGGGTCGAGAAGATCATGAATAGCCTACGGTCTATTTTGTTTTGTTAATCAAAGAAGTCTATCCCCAGTAGCTTAACTATAAGTTTTTTAAAAGAAATGGCCCAGCTTAGAGAAAGTTGGAGACCCCAAGAAGGTTTCTATGGCAACCAAGCATCACTCACCAACACTCTCAAGGGAATACAAGGATTTAAGCCTCTGGTTTTGCCAGCTGGGTCCTGGGTCCAAAAAGGAAGACACAGAAAAATAGGCTGTCAAACTTTATATGACCCAGCACAAGGCAAGGCCTGGGCCAAGTAGTGGGAGTGGGTGGGTAGGGGAGCAGAGGTGGGGGGAGGGGTATAGGAAAC
>NC_034590.1:73400050-73420087 GCF_900095145.1 Mus pahari | reverse complement strand
AAAAGAAAAGAAAAGAAAAGAAAAGAAAAGAAAAGAAAAGAAAAGAAAAGAAAAGAAAAGAAAAATAGGCTGTCTGCACTGAACCCTGAGCCTGGCAGAGTCTGGGATGAGCCGAGAACCCAGTTTTCCTCAGGTCATGATATCGATGAGTCTTAGCTAACATTAAGACTAAACGTGCACTATTCAGAGATAAGCTTGGCATCAACTCTCTCTGCCAGGTACCGGTGACAAGGGAGTCACAGACAGCATGCAGGGTCTGGAAACAGCCACACTCTTCCACCTCCTCTGCTTCTGGGCTGGCTGAGTTTTTACTAAGTGGTAGAGAGGGTGAGTGAGGAGTGACCTGCTCCACAGCTCCTCCCCCACACCCCTTCAGGCTGGGACCCTCAGAGTCTGTGGCTGAGAACTGATCACAGACTCAGATCTGATGCTGTCGGTGGAGGTACAACGCAGGCCAGTGAAAGGATGGGAACTGCAGAATCTGTTAATAATCTGTTAAAACATACATTTCTTATTAATTCATGATCTGTATAGGAAAGATCTAGTTTTTAAATAAATCAGTAAACCCTTCTATTTCTTTTTTATTCTGACTTATATGAAGTCTCTTTAGATGTTTTAAACAGTTGGCCTTCAAATTCTCACCATATAGGTGTTGTCTTTGCTAAAACAACTAAAATATTGTATTTAACTGGTGAGGTTAAAGTCTAGAATAGAATAGGTCCAAAGTATGTCTAATATTAAGGTGTTATAGATACAGACACATAAATTATAGAGAGGAAAGAAGAAAATAAGAAAGGAAGGATGGAGGAAGGAAAGAGGGGGAGTGGAAAGGGAGACAGAGACTGACACAAAAGCCTCGTGTAATTCATAAGCAGATGTAACTATTTCACAGCCAGTGCATTGGGCTCTTCCCTCCCATATTAACACAGATAAATCTAAGGACGTCTGAGCTCTCTGCAAATGTCATCTCCCTTTCACTTCCTTGAGTGTCTTTGGTAATATGGATGATATGTATTTTCTATTAAAAGCATACATCTCACAGTGGCACGTCAGAGGTTGGAACATGTTGCCATATAATGTATATTATATTCTAGGCAGGCATCATAGGATTCCAAGTGCACACTCTAGGGGCTGAAGAATTGGCTGAGTGATTAAGAACACTCGTTACCCAATCCTCATGACTGATCTCAACCCTTTGAGAGTACATACAGTGTACATACACACAGTCAGGGGCAAAACACTCTCACACAAAAGGTAAGTGTTAATGTGACCAGTCGTCGCATGGCTAACAGCCTCCTCAGACAGAACTAGCTTAGTAGACGAGGGGCTGTCAGGTGCCCTGCTCAAACTTGTCAGAAATTGATGTTTAAATGGAAGTTTAGTCAAGCAGCTGAACCTCAGACTGAGGCAGAGCCTATGTTGTCACTATCTTCACCCCACAACAGGCTGCAGAATACCCATCAGATTCTAACTGGGCCTGAAGCAGTCACTGCAGGAAGTCCTGAGGAACCACCCACACACCTCTAGCTTTTCCCAGATATAAGCGGGTAGTTGAAAATTGAAGAATATGGTTACTCTTCATCCTGAGTCCCTCATCTTCTCATGATGGTCCTTGGTCCAGACCACCTAACAAAGTCAGATTTAAAGAGGGCTTCACAGAACCAAACCCCATATGTTATAAAAGGAAATATTAGGAAAGGCCTTCATTCAGTCACTATCATGTCTCAGACTGACTGACCCAGGGGGAAGGTGACTGCCCTAGATGGATTTCGTTCTGCTCAGTAGCAGAAATGATGATGCAGGCAGTTGGGGCAAGGCCCTGGTACCCACTGCCCTCAGTCCAGACATAGCACCTCATCCATTCACTCACCACAGCTCCAGAGCCTGTGTCTCCTCTCATCTGTTCCTGTGTTAGGAAGAAGCATCTCTTGTTCTGCCCATGAAGTCCAGTACTTTATAATCTTCCTGTTAGAAGTAGAGACATAACAGGTCTGCTGGGAACCAGATGCAAATCCAAGAGATTTACGCAGCTGACCTTGCTGAGGTCCCTGAGCTCTTAGTCAGACAGCTCTGAGACTTGGTGGGAAGTACCAGGCAAATGCTTCCGTGCCTGCTGATTTCCTGCAGGAGGGTGCTCAGATACCTCATATGGAGTGGCTATTTTTCCAGAAGATCCAACCCCATGAATTACAGTGACAGATGGAAGCAAGCGGATAAAGACTGAGGCACACCCTGTCCTTCTGGCGAAGGGATGTTGAAGAACGCCTACACATAGAAAGCATCAGCACAGAGTCTTGCTGGATTCTGCCAAGAAGGAAACAGAGTAGCCAGAAACAAACATCAGTGCTTTAGTCCTGGGAAACTGGCAAGAGAGGAGGAAAAAGGGTTCTCCTCTTAACCCCAAGGTGCTGCTTAGGAAATGAGTGTTTGAAAGCGAAGGAACATCCGTGAAGCAAACTTTCTCTCAGTAACGCCCTTGGAGATTGTTTGCCGCCAAGCATGAGGTAGTGGAAAACTTCAAGGGTATTTATTTCTAGATCTGTCACCAAATATGTGATTACAACCAAGTGACTTCCTTGATGTTTGGTCTTTATTTGTATCTTATAGGTGATGATTGGACCATAATTATTCATAGGATCGCTAATTATGATTAAATTACAATATATGGTACGAGGAGACAGTGTTCTTCCAGAGGACCAGAGTTTGGCTCTCAGCATTCACATCTGGCAACACAACTGCCTAATAACTTCAGCTTCAAGGCATCCAACATCCTCTTCTGATTTCCATGCGTACTTGCACACACACACACACACACACACACACACACATATGCAGGCATGCATACACACCATAAATAAAATAAATCTTGGGGTTTTTTTCAACACTCAATAATCTTGTTTATTTCAGAGATCTTTACTTTATAAAATGACTTTCCATGTTTTCTTTTAAAATGCAAACTTTGTGTGATTTTTTTTCTTGTTTATTGTTTGAGAACTTCCTACAAGCATATACTATGTTTGATCAACTACATACCCCATTCCCTTTCCTTCAGTCCTCCCCTATTCCCTCAATGTTTTCCCAGCCAAATTCATGAGCTTAAAAAAAAAATTAAAAACCACTGAGGCTTTTAAAACTTAAATAAATTAGAATATATGAAGCTCTTAGGAAAGGACTTATAAACTTTACACACACTCCTTTAAATATCCCACAAGAAGTTAAGCACTGGCTTTGGTGGCCTGTCAAGCCCCCTCTGTAACAGCATATCACATTAACCTCCTCCACTCCATGGTCATAGAGGACTTTTAATATGCTTTGTATTGTGGACTTTATCAAACTAATTCAAAGAGATAGGTGCTTCACCAGCTCTCCAGGTCTACCTCAGGCCAGCTGGTTGGCAACTGAAGATAATCTCAGACTCCTTGGACTCTTGCTTATGTCATTTTGATCCATTACGGAGTCTTAAGATTTGGTTAGTCCTTTGGTCCTATGGAGGCTTGATGACCTAGTGTAGGGGAATGCTACGGCTCTGAGGCAGGAGTGGGTAGGTGGGTGGGGGAGGGGATAGGGGTTTGTGGAGGGGAAACTGGAAAGGGAATAACATTTGAAATGTCAATAAATAAAATAACCAATAAAATATTTTTTAATTAAAAAATATTTTTAAAAAAGAATTATGCCAATATTCCCTACCCTATATAAACAATGAAATAATTCTTGGGGGTGGGGTCTCTTAAGCATTAGCTAAAGTCATACTAATAGAAAAATAAAGACTTTCTCTTGAAAAAAAAGAAAAAGAAAAGATTGGCAATGGTTTGCCTACCAGTTGCGCACATCCCTCCCCTCTCTGAGAGCTGTACAGTGACATCCTGGTGAAGTCCTCAGTGCTGACACTGCAGAAAGATGGCTGAAGACGTGGTGGTGGTGGTGGTGGTGGTGGTGGTGGTGGTGGTGGCCAAATTTTATTATGTGGCACAGCAGGAACAAGAGCCGGATATCAAGAAGAATGAGAGATTATGGCTCCTAGATGACTGTAAATCTTGGTGGCAAGTTGGAAATTCCATGTTTTGTCCCTTCTAACTATGTGGAAAGAAAAAGTAGTGCTCAGAAAGCATCTATTGTTAAAAACCTTAAGGATACCTTAGGTCACATGGATTGGGTGTGGGAAGTTTCAGTGTTACAGAGCACACCAGGAAGCTCACTGAAAATGATCCCAAGAGCTGTGTCAACAAACTTTGAAAAGAGAACACAGAACTTTTATTCAAAATATATTGGTTAAATAACTTTAAAGATTTTTTTTTTCAGCATTGGGTGTTGGGAAAGTGAAAAGAAAACCCAGTGTTCCAGATACTGCATCTCCTGCTGATGACAGCTTTGTTGATCCAGGAGAACGTCTCTATGACCTTAACATGCCTGCTTTTGTGAAATTTAACTACATGGCTGAGAGAGAGGATAAATTGTCATTGATAAAAGGGACCAAGCAATGATGGATGATGACGTGGCAGCTACAACCTACAAACTGGATGGTTTCCTTCAAACTATGGAACTGAAAAAGGTGACAGTCCTTTCAGTGATCATGTAGGTTCTCTGTCAAAAAAAATTAGCAGCAATTGTCAATAACCTAAATACAGGTCAAGTATTACATGTTGTACAGGTTCTTTACCCATTCAGCTCATCCAATGATGAAGAACTCAGTTTTGAGAAGGGTGATGTAATGGATGTTATTGAAAAGCCGGAAAATGACCCAGAGTGGTGGAAATGCAGGAAAATCAATGGCATGGTTGGCCTGGTGCCAAAAAACTATGTTACCATTGCGCAGAATAATCCACTAACCTCAGGTTTGGAACCATTGCCTCCACGACGTGATGACATTAGGCCTTCACTCCCTGGGAAATCTGCTGGCAATCCTTGGTATTACAGCAAAGTCACCAGGCACCAGGCAGAGATGGCATCAAATGAAAGAGGGCATGAAGGAGACTTCCTCATTCGTGACCGAATCTTCAGCAAATGATTTCTCAGAATCACTAAAAGCAGAAGGGGAAAACAGGCATTTTAAAGTCCAGCTGAAAAAGAATGTTTACTGCATTGGGCAGCGGAAATTCAGCACCACAGAGGACCTTGTAGAACATTACAAACAGGCACCGATCTTTACAAGTGAGCAAGGAGAAAAATTACATCTCGCCCATCATGTGTCTTGATAGTGCTCGTGAGCCGTGACTGCTACACAGCTTTAACTCATCATCATGTAACTGGAGACTGAGAAAGTGCGGGGCCAATTGCACTTGCTTGGAAAGTGCTGTTTCTAACTGTAGGAGAATTGGCTATATATAATACGCGAGTACTTTAGTGATAACTCAGCCCATACGTATGTCTATACTACATAGGCAGCGCATCTCTGTAGCAGGGTTCTTTATTCTTGGTCTTCTGTCTTACTGTTTCCTTTACTGTTTTTCTCTTTCCTTCCAACAATGAAGGTTTTGTATTTGGAAAGGAATAATTTGGTTCAAAATTTTTATATGGAAGAATTCTTTTATTGTTGTTTCTTTATTTCCTTGTAAAGATAGCCTGTTCTCTCATAGCTCCTCTTCACATAAAATTATACCTATATGGCATATTATAAAGATCATGTCTTGTAAAGTATTAATCTTTTCTGTGACTAAATAGCAATAATAAACAAAAAATAAGAAATAAAAAAAAGATTTAAGTTCCCTTCGCTTCCTGTGGGAAGTGAAAGGAGGAAGTTGGTGGTTCCTGGAGGAAGTGGAAGTGCTGCCATAAATAATATATATAATAAATCATGTTATATGCTATATCATTATATATTATATTACTTTTAGCCTGCTTTTTACTGTTTCTAAGAAAAATCTGAGCAGTTTTCTAGTGAATTTTTTAAATTAAATATTATTTATGTTAAATAAATCAAATTTTTCTAACAAAATAAGTAATATTCCAGCATATCTGTTTTCTCTCCTACATTGTATCTACCAAGCACCACCATTTTTAGCCTTGCCCCATTAAGCTCTTTCCAAAGCATTACCTGTAACCAGTAACTGTTTTATATTTAAGTCCTAATAATGAAGCTATGGAAACCATCATAGGTGGTAAATAGCAAAACAGACATTGACTCTACCTCTGCCTTATTTTGGGACCCAGGTTCCTTGCCTGCAGGAGATAGCAGCAGACCTTCAGTGGTAGAAGCAGACTCATGTTCTGATGTTTACAGTTGTCTTCGTCCTTTCAGATGCTTGACTCGTTTTTATTCTGCGTTCTGGGACCGTTGTGTTCCAGGAATCAAGTCCCAGTACAACAGCACAATCTAGACAGTAGGTGTTGCCTGGTGGCCTTTCACTAAGAGAGATCTCTTAAACAGGACTGGAAATTTCAAATCGCAGAATGGTTTTGTTTCCTAAATATAATAAATAGCAAGGAAAATTCAACTGCTGTTTTTAGCGCAGGTTATAATACAATATCAATTGTCCACAAGTCTTAACTCCCTTCACTGGTACAACACATACCTTGACATCATAAAGAATAAATTTCTCACCCCAGACTATTTGAAAAGAGGGAAGCAAAATCAGAAGACAGAGTGATGGGAAATAGGTATACTTCAAGTACTCTGTACAATTAATGTATGTTAATAAAAACAGTGGCGGTGACGGGATCTTGGGGGAAGCTATCCATCCCTGTAGAAAACTGATGGTGACTCCTCTCCCACTCAGACCTCTTCTCCCAGATGCTCCCAGGTACGAAGTAAAGACCAGTGTCAAAGATCGATATCCTGTAGATTGCATTCTGTTAAAGGGGACAAGGAGGCCTTAGAGAGAACCAGGAAGACAGGTACTGAGTTTTTCCCTGCCTGTGGCCTTGAGTCAGTTTCTTGCACCTCTGACCTCTCTCCTCCCACTCTCCGCCCAGTCTCCGCCCTCTCTGCCTCCAACCTCCTCTTGCCACTCAACTCCCCGCTCCTCCCCTTGCTCCTCCCTCTTCCTTCTAGACTAGCCTCTGAGAGGAAACTGAAAGTGAAATTTAGACTGCAGGCTTGCAAAAGCAAAGCTGGGAGCACATCGCCAAAGCTGAGGACCCTGGTAAGGTGAGTGAGGCTGGGACCCCTGGCCGGCCGAGGTGAACTCTTTTCCCCCCAACACCAGATTCAAGGAACCTCTTCCCACCAGCGCCCCACACTCGGGAATTTGAGAACCCACCTGCTGCTTCTTTTCAGCAGAGTTGTCTTGTCCTAGCCCTGCAGAGCTGCCCATGCTGGCCTGTGGAAGCTGGGCTCTGAACGTGACTTTCCTAGTGCCCTGGACTAGCTGAGACGACAGTAAAGGCAGTAAAGGCAGGAGAAGCAGAGCGGTGACTTAGTCCAGAGGGGAGCTCAGGGAAACCCCTACCCCTTGAAGATCCCTGCTTGAGGAGAGTGCTAGCCATATAGAAATTTCTGTGGATTTAAGATACTCCACACCCTAAAGGAAATTGAAACTAGGTTTGGAGCAGCTTAGAGAAGAGCCCGGGGAGTGCTCCCCACAAATGTCCACAGCACATGTTCATATTATGTACATAGACATTTATAGAGGGGAACGTATAGGCATGCCTATAATGATGCATTTGTGCTTAAGTATAGTTTGCATATAAAAACATATCATGGTAAATAAAAACATCAATATATATGTACATACATATATAAATATATGCATATACACACATGCAACCCCAATAACTGGGCCATATACTCTTAGACAATGTTCTCAGGATAATGAATGACATCTTAAAGTGTTCTTACATGAACCTGAGTGGGTTGCTAATGACACACCTAGGCTACATTGTGTCGCCTATTGCACAACCACCACATGTGCAGCCTGTCATATTTGACAAAATGTCAACTGTGATGTATAGCTGCATAAACCTTGACTCCTAACGCCTGACCCCTGAGGTTTCTGCCAAGATTAATGAAGACTGGTATGAGCTAACACTGGTTGGAATACGGAGGGTCTGTGGTGAATATGGTAAATGGTCATTACTGCCATGAGTGACGTCTCTGGGCAGTATAGGCATAAGATGACAGAAAGGATGTGGGAGACGCCTGGACAGTGAGGGTTAAGCAGGGATGGGTGTGGTGACAGTGGAACTGTTAGCAGCGTTATCCCTGCCAGTTTTCTCTGTCTCTTCTGGAAACTCGGTTTCCCCTTCTGCCCGGCTGGCTCAGTGGGTGAGGCTGGAGGAGAGGTTCCTGTCGTTCAGGCTGGTGCTCTTGCCTTCTGCCTTTCCCTCCCATGCCATCACTTGTTCGCCTTGGCATTATTTGGGGGAGTTTGGGGGTTGCCTTGCTTTTGCTTTTGTCCTGCAAACTCTCATTTTTTATCTCTTCCCTCTTCTGCCTCCCTCAAGATCCCACGGCAGATGTCACCCTCTACAACCTCAAAAATGTCTCTGGAAAAGATGTGGGAAGAGGTCACCTGTTCTATCTGCCTGGATCCCATGGTGGAGCCTATGAGTATCGAATGTGGCCATTGCTTTTGCAAGGAATGCATTTCTGAGGTTGGGAAGAATGGGGGCAGTTCATGTCCCGAGTGCCGGCAACAGTTTCTGCTCAGAAACCTCAGGCCCAACAGACATATAGCCAACATGGTGGAAAACCTTAAACAGATAGTCCAGAATACCAAGAAGGGAACCCAGGAAATGCGCTGCATGAAGCATGGCGAGAAACTTCACCTGTTCTGTGAGGAAGATGGGCAGGCCCTTTGCTGGGTGTGTGCCCAGTCTGGGAAACACCGGGACCACACCAGGGTCCCTATTGAAGAGGCTGCTAAGGTATACCAGGTAAGGCCTTAGCACAGACTAAAGAACATAGCCACTTTGTCCCCCAGAAGGGTGGCTGAGAAGTTGGGGAGTGGAGGGGTACTTTCTTCCTTCATTGAGAGGAACTTGTGTATGGAATACAACTTTATTTCTCAGCAGCAGAGGCAAAGCCATGGGAGAGGCGACATGCTTCCTCGTGGCTCCCGGGTGCATTAGAAATGCAGTGGCCCAGATCCGATCACCCTATTGGCACAGCTCTGTTTTTGTTAAGACATACTAGATTTCTTCCAAAGTCTTCCCATCTGCCTCTTCCACATCTCTAGCTGGGGACTACCCTGACATCTTTTTCTACAGGAGAAGATCCACGTGGCTTTAGAAAAACTGAGAAAAGGGAAAGAGTTGGCCGAGAAGATGGAAATGGATCTCGCGATGCAAAGAACAGACTGGAAGGCAAGAGCTGTAGGCTGGGCTATGTCCCAGGTCTTGACCTCAAGCAAGCCTTAACCATAACTGTGCCTATCCAAGGGGTGGTAGAGTTATTATGTAGGTCACTCTCCAAGACCCATCCACACACTGTAACTCCAGATAGAGAGAAATTGAAAGAAAGGAAGGAAGAGAAGAGAGGGAGTGAGAGATGGAAGGGAGGCAGGGATGAAGGGAGGGGAGCAGGGAAGGAGGGAAGAGGAAAGAAGGAAGCTTAAAATCAGATGGGATTTTCCCCAATCTGGCACAAATATCAAGAATTACTGGAGAAAGTTTAAGGTTACATCATTCCTTCTGACCCTGTCTCAGGGGACAGCAGAGTCAACACTAGTTTCTTGGGTCTGTGGTAGGAAGTCCACCTGATCTGGTGGCTGCTTGATGGTGAGCAAGTTATTAGTCCAAAGTCTGCTAGAGAACTAAAGCCTGTCACAGTGAGAATTTGCTGTTAGAAAATGAAATGCATCTGAAACTGGGTAGGAATGCAAGAGGCTCACAGCCAATCACAGACCCCAAATGAGTAGCAAAGACTCCACCCTCCCAAGATGGCAAAGACTGTTTTCCTGGGACCACTGCTTTCCACCCAGGGCATCATTGGGTATGGGAACAGGTTTTCTGCTCTACAACTTGCTGAGGTAGCAAGACAGAGGAACTCACATGGGTGTTAGTAGCTTTGGGAAGAAAGGTTGAGAAAATATCTGGTTCCAGAAGCATGCATAGGTGGGGGTAGGGGTGGGGGGTTTAGGGAACAGAAACGCCTTCACTACCCAAGCTTAAGAAATTTTTATGGAAAAACTCTTGATGGTCCCCAATGAAGGAGCTAGAGAAAGTACCCAAGGAGTTGAAGGGGTTGGCAGCCTCATAGAGGGAACAACAATATGAACCAACCAGTACCCCCAGAGCTCCCAGGGACTAAACCACCAACCAAAGAATACACATGGAGGGATCCATGGCTCCAGCCGCATATGTAGCAGAAGATGGCCTTGTTGGATATCAATGGGAGGAGAGGCACTTGGTCCTGTGAAGGCTCTATGCCCCAATCTAGGGGAATGACAGGGTCAGGAAGCAGGAGTGGGTGAGTTGGTGATCAGGAGGAGGGGGGCTAGGATGGGGGAGGTGGAGGGGAAACCAGAAAGGGGGGATAACAATTGAAATGTAAATAAAGAAAATATCTAATAAAAAGAAAAAAGGAAAACTCTTGTCTTCCCCTTGCCACCACAGAAGAACATTGACACCCAGAAGTCGAAGATTCACGCAGAGTTCGTACTTCAGAATAGCTTGCTGGCTCAGGAGGAACAGAGGCAGCTGCAGAGGCTGGAGAAGGATCAAAGGGAGTACCTGAGACTCCTAGGGACGAAGGAGGCTGAGCTGGCTGAGAAGAACCAGGCCCTGCAGGAGCTGATCTCAGAGCTGGAGAGGAGGATTCGTGGTTCAGAGCTGGAGCTACTGCAGGTGCGACCCCTACACAGGCACAAGCTATATGGAACGGCTCTTAAAACAAGTGCTGCCTTAATTTTTAGGATATTTTTAAATAAGCTGAAATGTGAACGCTCGAGTGGTTTCCATTCCAGAACAACAGGGTACAGACATAAGAGGAAGTATTCCATGTAGCAACCAATAGATAGATATTCCTGGGAGATGCCCGTGGCAGCAGGTGCAAGGGGTGGGAGTCATATGTCACTGGGATACACAGAATTACATATCATAAGGGATGTTTTTAAAAAGAATTAAAAGAGGAAATCCTTTCAAGTGCTTAGACAGGTAGCCATGAGAATGGTTTTAAAAGTACAGTGTATAAAACTGCACTGTGCCATTTCTCTCCAGAATGATAGGTCATGGGCATAAGCTGTTTTTCTTTTCTGTACTCAGTTTCTCCATTTATGAAGCTACAGAGGGAGTGGGATCCAGAAGGGAGCCTCTAACACCAGTCAGAGCTGTTGCATCTTAATAGTTTATGTGTTTCTGTGAACTACCTACATGATCTTTAACATGCTCTAGTTCTGCAGATAGTCTCACTCTTTTCCCAAAATAAACATAACATAATTTTTTCCGAAGCATAGGAACTAAAAAAATCATGTATTAGTACTACTATTCTTTTTTCTAATTTTTCCTATAATGATGATAGCTCGGGTTCCTAAAGGGCACACCAGTGGCCTGCCAGGCTCAGGTTAGTACTGCTGCAACCCTGTTCCATGGAAGAGAAAATGTTAATGGAATTAGTGGGAGATTCCCATTAACTTACATCAGTTTATCTAAGTAGTAAGAGGCAGAAATTAAGATGACAGATTGTGTTTTAAAGTCAGTTCATACTCTAAAGCCATCTTGCATCCACCCTTGGTATATTAGCCTGGTGTTGGAACACTCTAGATTTCTCTTCTCATACCTGTGTCCCTGTCTCAGTCAGATGCATTCAGACATGTCTTGCTGCTTTGTACAGAAAAACTGATTGTATTGATTTGACTTGGCAGGCTTTCTCTTGCCTGTCACTGAATTGGGCTTCCTGATGCCTTTTTACGGAGCCTAGGAGGCTGCCAGTTCAAATGTTATGGCTGTCACTCCCTGAGTATGAATATTCTCACTTGAACTCACTCTAAATAGTGAGGAGGATTAGCCACCGCACAGGACAAAGCTTTTAACCAACTAGCCAATCCTCCACAAACAGCTCAAGCCCCAAAATAGCAGGGAGCCTCTCTGGACATCTGCCTAAGCCATTCTCTGCCTGAAGCTACCTCCACCAGGTTGTGTTGTTTATTTTCCTCTTCTACTGGCTCCATAGCCAGCACCCCCTCCTCCAGCCCTTGTAAGTTGCTTTCTCTATCAGTCTTTAAATCCCTGGTCATGGCTAAAGGCCATAGCCATGTTGGCTTCCGAGATATTCTGTGAGCCATCACATGCCATTTCTGGTAATGACTTGTCAGAGTTTTCTTTGGGGCCTTGACCCAAGGGGATAGTGCAGAACAGAGCCCAGGGGAAACCCAAGTGATGTCACATGGCCCCAGGAGTGGCATCTCAGTGGTCAGTCAGAAAGTCCAGAGTTGACTGTCTGTCTCTTCTCTCCTCAGGAGGTGAGGATCGTCCTGGAAAGGTAAGGAATGGGACCAGGAAGCATGTGTGCATAGAAACCTGGTCCACTCTAAGATGTTCTCCGCTTTCAGATGGCTAACGAACATATCAATTGATGAATTGCCCGATGTAGCTAACGAATATCATCTTTGTACATTAAAAGTCCCCCACCAAAAGTGGTAATCTGAGTCTGCTAGAACACTAATATGGAAAGACATTCATAAGTAATGAGTAAAACCCACAGCATGGCCAAGACTCCTCTTCACAGAAGTCATTCCGCCTGTTACATGGTTCTCTGTAAAATTAAATAGAACCCACAAGGCCATGACCTCAGGTTCTGTAAAGAGATGGCGATTTATTTGAGATTCCTAGAACTTGGAACTCCTAGATAGAAACTATTTTTTCCCCTTTCCCGAGGACATTGAATGCACGTGTATTTGTACGTTTGTATTGAGTTTAATTATCAGAGCCATCCATGAAGGAGAGCACTGGGGTCTGAGGTAGAAGATAGGAGCAGGAAGTAAGATTCTCAAACTCTTTCCTTAGGAGTGGATCCTGGAACCTGGACATGTTAGATGTTGACGCCCCAGACCTAACAAGCACATGCCGAGTGCCAGGGCGGAAGAAGATGCTGAGGACATGTTGGGGTAAGGTGACATCTAGGAATTATAGGCTAGACAGAAAATGATAATGAGAGTGTGGAGTGGACAATCATGGGGAGCCCAGGGTGGCAATGTGTGGAAGAGGTGGCAATTGGTACAGGTAGAGCAGAGAACATAGGTGAGGTTTTCTCAGAGGAAGGGCAAGAGTTATTATGGGTCATTTCCTCACATGATGAGATTCAGGGTCACCCCTCACCTTTGAGTTTACATGGATCCCCTCACTATAGGCAAAGAGCTGCTGGCCTCATGCATCCAGTCTTACTTATGATCTTCTTTCTGCAGTTCATATTACTCTGGATCGCAACACCGCCAACTCATGGCTCATCATCTCAAAGGATCGGAGACAAGTGAGGATGGGAGACACCCGTCAGAATGTGTCTGACAATGAGGAGAGGTTTAATAATTACCCGATGGTGCTAGGTGCCCAGAGATTCTCCTCTGGGAAGATGTACTGGGAGGTAGATGTGACCCGGAAGGAGGCCTGGGATCTGGGAGTTTGCAGAGATTCCGTTCAGAGGAAAGGGCAGTTTTCACTCAGTCCTGAGAATGGCTTCTGGACCATTTGGCTATGGCGAAAAGACAGTTATGAGGCTGGTACCAGTCCTCAGACCACCCTCCACATTCAGGTACCTCCATGCCAAATTGGGATCTTTGTGGACTATGAGGCTGGCATTGTCTCCTTCTACAACATAACTGACCATGGCTCCCTCATTTACACCTTCTCGGAGTGTGTTTTTGCTGGACCTCTGCGACCTTTCTTCAATGTTGGTTTCAATGATAGTGGGGGAAATGCAGCACCTCTAAAGCTCTGTCCACTAAAGATATGATGGTCAGGAGACAGTGCCTACTGACAGTACTTCCCGGACACTTACCTCCTCCCTGTCCTGATCAAGATCCAGTGTCTCCTGGGGACCATTTCTGGATGTTGCTGCTCACTTCCTGTTGGTGTTCTTCAGCCATGCACTTTGTCATTTTGACCCATCTAGTTGGAATTACCCTAAACCATCATCTCTTTAAAAGAGTCAGGGTCCCAGAATGAAGGCGTCAGCTGGACATAACTAAAAGTCAATGTCAACTGACCGTCACTATCAATATACCTGACATAGATTCCGCAGTGATTCCTCAATAAAACAAACTCCTCACATTGGACCCAAACTCATCTAGCACAGACAAATGCACATTTCTGCCTTTGTGTGACTTCCTTTGTTTTCTCTGTCCTTGGTTGTTACCTTTGGCCGGATACCTGTCTATTCCTATATCTTTTGTAGCTTGCAGGAGGACTTCCTAAAAATTGTGCTTGGACTATCCTGTTCAGTTATTATTGGTAAAGCTCAAAATATTTGTCTTAACATCTTTTGGTTTGGTTTGTTGTTTTGTTACTGGGGGATTTTAGGGTTTTATGGTTGGTTGGTTGGTTGGTTGGTTGGTTGGTTGGTTGGTTGGTTGGTTGGTTGTTTTCCCTCCCTGGAATGTTCTATGCACTTCTTCTGTGAACCAAGGTCAAGAATATCCTCCATGGTAACAAACGAAAGGATAAAGTAGGGAAAGTGGTTCAGACAAGAGCTGAATGTTACAGACAGTATACTCAGTATCCCCAGTGATAGCCAGAGTCCAGGTGCTATGCCGGGTCTGGTCAGTGAACCCCTGCTGTTGACGCTCACAAGGCTACAACAGCTGTGCTCAGCTGCCTGCTGACATTTTGTGGATATGCTGGTTCCGGGTTCCATTGCCTTGAAGAAAGTGAAATTAGTAGCTGAACCAGTATGCAAATATTTTGAGAGCTTTAAAAATACTACCTGGAGATATATGTTACATAGATAATAAACCCCTTATTCTCCACTGAAAGGAATTTGGAGGTTTCATACTATCTCAGCTTTCCCTTTCAATAACGAGTGGTCTGGACACAAGTCTCTTTGTCACATAAAAGTCACCTTGAGAAAGATCTCCAAGTATTGATTCCAATTCTGACTAACATGTCTTTTAAGATCAAATAAAGCCTGTTGATTTTCCTGAGCTTCTCTCATTCTACCGCCACCTTCCAAATGAACAGACATAAAGTATTAAAGAAACATTATCTATTCTGGCTCAGGCCAGACGGAATCGCAGAAGAGAGTGAGATGGGCACAGAGTCCCTCCCCTGGCTAAAGTGCTTTGGACAATTTCTGAGAGAAGGAGAGTCAGCTTTCTTTCAGGGTGTGGGCCCTCCCCCAGTGAAAGCCCCGTCTCCAGGAGTGTATGGGCAGCATAAACAGTGCTTGGTGGGTTATTTCTAAAGAGGAGGACAGGGAGGAGGAGGAACGATACAAAGTAGGGTTGGAAAGGGCATGGGTTTTGGGACATGAGGCAGGTAAATATGATCAAAATACATAGAAATTCTCAATTTTAAAATGAGACTAGAAAGGAAGCATTCTGTCAAAATTTTGAAGACACTAAGAAAAAGATTTTTAAAATATACCTATAATTTATTTTGCATTATATGTAACAAAATTCCTGTTTATAGGTCAGTCGTGCTGTAGCTAATGATAGACAAAGCACAATTAAGAAGTATGAAGATTATGGCAAGCCTCCATATTTGACTCAAACTAAACTGATGTTTTGACAATAAACATTTATTAAGCTGTAATGTTCACAATGGTTTAATTCAGTTCTTAGTCAAGTCTACAAAGATTTCTAATACCAAAGCCAATGACTAGTAAATAAGAGGAATGTATCCATAGCTTTGCAAAAACAGTAACAGTAAGCCTGATTTTTTTTCCCTGTAAGATATAGAGTTCGCTTCCCAGCTAAGGTGCGTGGATACACTCCCATCCCACTCCATTCACACAGAATGACACCACTGCCATCATCAACAAAGTCAGGATTCAATCCTGACCCAAAAGTCCATGCTTCCTAAACGCTACACTTCTCTGGTCACATGGCAAAGTGACTTTGAAAGTCAAGGCAAGTCACTTTGTACACTATCCATGGAAGTCTTGATTCATTCTTCAGTCTTCGCAAAGTAAAGTTCTGTATGGAGTATATGCACCTAGTTAATCAAACTCAGCATCATTTCCAATGTGAAGACAAAGAGCTTAGTACACGCTCACGAATCTGTCTGGTTTTGATCCCATAGATGATGGGATTCAGCATAGGAGGGGCCAGCATGCAGACATTGGCCAGAAGGATGTGGGTATGGAGAGGAACGTGCTGCCCAAACCTCTGGGTAATGATGGTAAAAATGCCAGGCAGGTAAAACATGGAAATAACCCCAAGGTGGGATCCACATGTGCCCAGGGCCTTTTGCCGGGCTCCTCTGGAAGGGAGACGGAAGACTGTGTGAAGAATGAGACCGTAGGAGACCAAGATGAGCAGAGCATCGAGCACTACGGTAGAGAGGAGGACAGACAAGCCGTACCAAACATTGACACGAATATCAGCACAGGCAAACCTTGCAACAGCCATGTGTTCACAGTAGGTGTGTGGCAGCACATTGCTACGGCAGAAAGGAAGGCGTTTCACCAGGAACACATCCGGGAGGATCACACAGAAACTTCTCAGGACCACAGCCAAGCCAATCCTAACAATTACCACATGACTGAGCACTGTGCTGTAGTGCAGTGGGTCACAGATGGCCACATAGCGGTCAAATGCCATGGCCAGCAAAATCCCCGACTCAGCAATGAAGGTAGCATGGATGAAGAAGATTTGAGTGACACAGCCATCAAGGGAAATCGCTCCAGCATGGAACCAAAATATAGCCAGAGCCTTGGGCACAGTGGTAGTAGACAGGATGAAGTCAGCCGCAGCCAGCATGCAGAGGAAGAGGTACATGGGCTCATGGAGGCTGCGTTCAGCGATGATTACAAGGATGAGAGTGATGTTTCCAAAGAGTGCCACCAGATAAGAAATGAAGAAGGGGAAAGAGATCCATGAGTGCTGCTCTTCCAGGCCAGGGATTCCCAACAGAATGAAGACAGAATGGCTGGTTCCTGTGTAGTTAAAAGGTGCCATACCCAGGCCAGGTCATTTGTACATTGGAGTACAGGATATGACAGTCACTTCCTCTTTCCAAAAAGCTGAATGGGGTTGAGAAGGAGAGAACAGAATAATTTTCACTGGATAGAACAGCAAAAAGCATTCTGGTCAGCAGTTTTGGCAACCCCATAACAGGTCTCTTGGTGAAGAGATGTAGACAAACCCTTGCCATTCTATGTACTATACAAACAACAGTAAGTTGCTGTCCTGCCCTAGGCTTCCCTAATCATTTGAATCTGAGGGAAAGATGGGGTCCATCATCTTTAAGACAGACCATCCCACTCTAGAAGGCCACAACTCTGAGATATGGATTGTTCTAGTTACAAGCTATGAAAAGCAATTTGGAATATTACTTCTCAAAAGAAAAGTCGTAACAGAGTTGCCTATCAGTTCAACTGGCACACTGGGCACCAGCTTTGCTCAAGGGATGGGTATTTGAAGAACAGAAAAAAACCAAGTACAGTATCTATTTACATAAAATAAGCAATGTATAAGAAAAAGCCTAACCTGCAAAGCTTTGGGAGGAGTCCTGAAAATGCTTTCTAGAAGTGCTTCATAACCTTAATCTTGAAGAATAAGTAAGGTCCTGCCAATAAAGACATGTGATAATGGAGGAATATGAGCCACATCGAAGACCTCTCAAAGGATGCAGTAAGGACTTGCTGCAGCTCCAAGGCTTTAGAATGTATACTGAAGTAGAAGGAGCCACTGGAGACTCATTACCCCCCCCCCACCGGGGTGCGGAGTTGTATTGGAAGGAGAAGAACACTGAAACAACTTTTGAAAATGGAACTAAGCGTCCAGAGAAGGCATTAAGGGAACAAGTCTTGTGCACATCACACACTATTCCCTGAGATATCCCCCTTTGACTTTGAGCATCTATAAAGGCCTGGTAACTGCATGGTGGTAAATACAGGAGTTATCAGACTTGTCCCCTTAACACTGCCATCCTATTTGCAGCCCCTCCTCCCTTTTTTTGCACTGTGCTGTTAGAAATCAAGGCCAGGGTATTGTGCACACTAGGCAAGTGCTCTACTACTGAGCTGCAGCCTGGCAACACCTTGTTTCTTGAGAGCTTCCTGTGATGTAGTGGTGGTGGTGGTGGTGGTGGTGGTGGTGGTGGTGGTGGTGGTGGTGGTGGTACATACCTGCTACACATGTACTTTACCATTGAGCTAAATGCCAAGTTTCTCAGTATTTCAGCAGATATTGGAATCCCTACAGAGGAATTCTTATCATTTTGTAGTTAGTCAATACTGCCTATCTAAGCTCTCTGTCTCCTGCTTTCTTTGAGATGCAAGAATTCTACCACTGAAGCATGAGTCACCACCCTACCCACCACAGTCCTTCTTGGCACGCTGTCTTGAACCTTTGTTTCTCCCTGTGATCTCTTGCAGTTTCTGAGTCTGTACTGATGGACGGGCTAAGGAGTGGTGGGTAAGTGTGCATTTTAAGTAGCTCTCCTTGAAGAGAGCTGCATCTTGCTCTATCAGACACATAGAGAAGAGAGGGTGGAGTGAGCAAGGATCAGTTATGGCTAGCTGTGCTCAGGGCTTTGTGTCTCAGTCACCGTAGCTCAGTTAACCGTGGTAGCCTTCCCATTCACTGATAGAACAAACAGAGCAGAGGTCACCAGGTTGTCCAAATGGTCGGCTAAAAACTGGATCCCCAGAACAGACTTGAATCCATTCCTGTCTGTCCTACACCACCCTGTCTCAATTTATCAGACAATTATAACATTCAGACTCCTTGTTCAAGGAGGAAGCTAGAGTTAGAGCTCTCACCTCCTCTACCCTCCCTTGGCACCTACAAATTGATTCATACCCAGCATCTGTTCCCTCTTTCTCCTCTGCAAGGCTGAAGCTTCCATATGTGGACATGACCCCAACCCTCTCTTTACCCCTCCACATTAATCCATTACTAGTGACTTCAACTTCTCCCTCTCTGGTGACTGATCCAGCTGTGTACACGTTTCGATGTCTTGTCTCCTTCCCATTTCGCAAAAGCAAGGTTTGTCCTCTGCTGCCTTTCTCACTCCCTCCTCACAGTCACCCATTGCCTGTAACTCAAAAACTGCCCTGCATCTCATTCTACAGAATCATGTACGGTGTCATGATCACCAAACCTAATGTAACCTTTCATCTATGTTTATCTATAATCTCTAATTACTTATATTCTTAATTTTATAATAGTAATCATTGAATGCCAGAATATTAAACATTCTTATTTCTAATACTCACACCAAATACATGAAATTGAAGCTATCACAAATTTGTACAAGGAACTAACAGTTAAATAAATATTTTTTCAAACAATCTGTTAGTAGCCAGTCTAATATCTAAGTTTAAGTAGCATCAATCTTCCTTTAATTTTAAAAAACCTTCACTGGGCCAGCAAGATGACTCGGTATATAAAAGATGTCAAGCTTGATGACGTGACTTCATTTTCTGGAATCCACATGGTGGAAAGAAAGAACTGACTCCCCCAGGGTTTCCTATAACCTCTACATGTCATGGCATATACATAACTGCACACACATGCATACCAAATAATAAATAAATAAATAAATAAATAAATAAATAAATAAATAAATAATAGCATGCAATAAAAATACTTCAAACCTTCATTTCCTCATGATGATCACCCACACCATCCATTCCACAAATTCTAGTTATGCTATAACTTCAGAGATGTGGCTGACAGTGATAAAGGGGAAATAATGTGAGCATTGGATTCACACTGTCCTATGATGTGTTCAGTTCCTTCTCTGTCGGCTGTGCACACACACATACATACATGCACTCACACTCACACACACACACGCACATGCACACACGCACATGCACATGCACATGTACACACACACACACGTGCACACAGGCACATGTGC
This sequence comes from Mus pahari, assembly GCF_900095145.1. Classification (NCBI taxonomy): domain Eukaryota; kingdom Metazoa; phylum Chordata; class Mammalia; order Rodentia; family Muridae; genus Mus; species Mus pahari. The sequence continues at coordinate 73,400,188 of NC_034590.1, read as the reverse complement.
ACACAGGCACACACACAAACACACACATTTTTTTTCTTTTTTTAAATTTATTTATTATTATTTTCTTTATTTACATTTCAAATGCTATCCCGAAAGTTCCCAATACCCCATCCCTGCCCCTACTCCCCTACCCACCCA
>NC_034590.1:73357105-73399565 GCF_900095145.1 Mus pahari | reverse complement strand
TTACCTCACTAAGGATGATATCCTCCAAATACATCCATTTGCCCAAGAATTTCATAAATTCATTGTTTTTAATGGCTGAGTAGTACTCCATTGAAACACACACATTTTACCACATTCATTCTTATAGTCACCATCATATGTGTTCACTCACAAATGTTCTAATTAAGCAGTGACACTGACACACATTTTCACAGTTCACACCAGTAGTTCTTCACTATGACACTGCACAAGCACAGATAGGCTTCCCCAGACTTATACAGATAACTACTAACTGTGTCAAGCTTACTCTCACATACATCATAAGTTATCTGTGTGATGACTTACATGAGTCTTATCAGCCCATCCCCACCCAGCAATTCTGGCTTTCCTCTAAACAGAGAGCATCCTCTGGGAGCTGAGGATTGGAGCTACTCCCTTACCCCTGCCTCCAGCCTCCCTGTCCCATTTACCAGAAAAGACAGCTCTCAAAACAGGTAACTCCTAGGGCAACATGGCTGCTTCTCTACTTCCATTTTGAACTTCACAAGCTTGAGAGGGACACTAAAAATATGAGTTCTGGGAGGGTTGACAGTTCAAAGCCAGCTTGGGTGACAGGAACAGAGCTTGTCTAAAAACACAAAAACAAAACAAAACAAAAACACAGTCATTTGATCCATTTACATGTTATCTACTTCATTTTTAAACTATCCTTTTTGTTTATTAAAAAGACCATGAATGAGAAATGTAATGTGTAGTCACAAGCTACATCAAAATCATAAGATCAAAGACACCCTCTTTCTCCTAGCACTGCATAAGAATGCAGTCCATAACTCTCCACCCATACTCAGGCAAGAAACTCTAATAAACTCAGTTGTTCACGCACCAAATGAAGACATGACAGTAAAAGGGGTAGCTTGCAGTTAATCTTACTTGTTCATGGCAGTTTTTTGTAGTGTAGAATTTACTAATTCATGTGAGAAACCTAAAAGTTCTGGACCATCACAGGACAAATCTCCAAGCCCGTTGCTCAAGGCTAATTTTGTGTATGCTATTATTTATCCAGACTCCAGAATGGAGCTCTTCAGAGTTGTGAGTTCAGAGAAATGAGTTCAGAGGTCAAGAAGCAGTTGCCTCATCTCTCCCTCCACTCTTGTTCCCACAAAGCCTCAAAACTTGTGGAAGGACTGCTGGACTGACCTCTGGCTGTTCTCAGATGGATAATTCCAAACACAAACTCCACTGGATGACCAAATGACTAAGGCAGGCATCACTTTGCCTCTGTACCTCCCTCATCTTCACACTCACACCCTCGTAGCTCATGCCGTGGGCAGAGGACACAGAAGCACCAGACTCTGATGATTAATACCAACACAAATCTCTCCTCATCACAACTGTCAAGCTCTACCTGCAGTCACGCTCCATCCTTATCGCAGAGTGTCCACATGGCAGAAGACTCTACCACAGTCAGTATACCACTGTGTGGGAGGACCTGAAGAACAAAGTATTCATTCTCTGAGCATCCCCAGGGACCATGAGCTAATCCATGTGACTTTCTTCTCCCTTAGGATCTCCTCTACAGCAGGAATATAACTAGAAAGCCCTTAACTCTTTCATGACATGGATGCTGGGAGCCCATAGTGAGAAGCCTACTTGAAGGCTGCCATGTTGGATGAGATAATTTGGTGGGGAAGGCATAAGATCAGAGGACAGGAACTTAGCCAAAAACCTTCTGAAGGGCCCCAAACCTCATCCCTCATGACCCTCTTAGACGCTGACTTATAAAAGGCAAAAACAATTTAAGCTTTGAATCTTATCTTTTGAAACATTTATTTGATTGTTTGTTTGTTTTTGTTTCATCCAGTCAAACCACATCGACTTAGTGCTATGTTTGCCATATCATAACAAAATGTTAAAGACAGTCAAGTCCATTTAAAGTAAATTTATGTTGCTGTGTTTTTATCTAATGGTGGTATCTAGGGATTATCAATAAAACATTTCCATTGATAACCCTCCCAGCTCTTTCTCTGCTATTTTTGGGGCATTCATATTGTATACTGTCTACCCTGCATGTTCTGACTGCTTGTGAAAATAAATGTCAACCACATGGCTTCTTTACTTCTCCTGCTTTAGGAAACCATGCTAATTTTTCATTAGATTTTGTTGTTATTTTTAAGGTGTTGAGCATGATGCTGTGGTCCATAGAGAAAGTCAGTGGTCACTGTGGGGGAAAAAATGAATATCCTTCATCTCACTTCTCTTGTTTTGTGGCAGGAATAGAAAAAAATTCACTGGTATATCAAGAAAGCAAAGTACAGCACAATTCACCACATGGTTCTGTTACAGCCGCATCTGTCTCCAGATGAGCACAGCATCACATGAAGAGTTAGTATTCTATACGTATTTCTAGAAAGAATGGGTAACTGAATATTCTGCTATGTTGGTCTACCATGATGACTTTTTTAATTATTTCATTTCTGAGATTATAATATAATTACATCATTTCTCCATCCCCTTTCCTCCCTCCAACCTGTCTCATCTCCTCCTCTTTGCTTTCTAGGCTCCTTCTCCTGAATATTTACATAGCTTCTAGTTCATTCTGCTAACAGTAGTCTCTGATAAATATAGTTACATACAATTTTTAATTTTTAGCTTATTTGTGACACACAATTCCCTTGGGATGTGTGTGTGTGTGTGTGTGTGTGTGTGTGTGTGTGTGTGTGTGTGATAATATGTGTGATAATGTAACTGTGGGCATGCATACCATGGAGCACTGTGCAGCTCAAAGAACAACTTTCAAAATTTACTTATCTTCTTCCACTGTGGGATCAAATTCTTTGTACTCACTGACCCGTCACCAGCCCAACATACTAATCCCTAAATGACCTCCGAATTATTTGAGTTAAATATGTAGTGCTACAAAGAAAAAAGCTATAACAGAAGTATCTTCACTTCCAGGTATTTTATCCTATTACTAATAGAAAATTTCACATGTTAATGCTTTCTAGATATCTCTTTGCAAGTAAGTTAAAAAAAAAAATCTCCCATTGGAAATCTACTCCATGCCAGGCACTCACTTCCAAATGCAGGAGTGGAGAAAGACAAGTACCCTCGTGGAACCTATGTCAGAGTCGACAAAGAAAATCTGAAATGCAGTCGACAAAGAAAGTCTGAAAAGAAAAACCATCTAGTAAAGTCTTCATTTGTGGATATTTTGGTGCAATTTGTTTAAACTGGTGAGACTTGATGATACTGTGGGACTTGTTTCCAGATTAGTACTTACTGACTCTCTTGTAGAAACTGCTGTTCATCTGGGACTGTATCTTCTAACTTCTCCTCCTCGATGCTGGCGTAGACCTGCTAGATTCTTTCACAAGCACATGCAAGATGCTGGCACCTTGGAGAAACAGCTCAATGTCCTCGTAGAAAACTAATTCCTCTCTCTCTTCTTCTTCCCCAAAACTTACCGACTTATAAGTGACAAATTAAATGCATGTGTGTTTGAGGTATACAAATGGATGTTTTAATACGTATGTGCACTGAAATAACCACCATAATAAAGCTAATCAAAACACGCATTACCTCACATAATCCCTCTGGGTTTGGTTTTGTGGAGAGGTCTACATCTTTGCAAATTTCATGTGCCCTAGTGACACATCCCTGAACATTAGCTTTCCAAAGCACACCCGTATCTCATAACTAAGATGTTGAGTCCTGGGACTACCTCCCCCCTAGCTCCCCTTCCCTGGACAACTGCCATTCTATTCCCTGCTTCTGTGAACCCGGCTGCTTTCGATTCCACAGGCGTTTGTCCAGATGTGAACCTGGCTGCTTTAGATTCCACAGGTGTTTGTCCAGCTATGTATCTGGCTTATTTCCCCAACCATGATGCCTTTAGGTCCATGCATGCTGCTGCAAAGGACAGGAGTTCCTTGTTTTAAGGCTGAATAATATGCTCTTGTATGTGTGTACACACCTTTCTTTTATTCATTCCCCACTGTCCATACTCTCAGATGTTTCCTCCCTGGCTCTGTTTCTCTCCACTCTACTCTAGGTATTCATTCCTATAATCTTATCTCCTGCATAATTTCAAACATCTACTGTCTAGTCACAATTTGATTGCCCATATATTGGCCAGTTATATGTATTACATAACCTCCCCAAGATTGTATTCCATTAACATCACTATTATCTCCATAAGCTACCAGCCCACGCTGTGTGATTTGTATTCTGTTTAGTGATTTATAATTTTTAAGAATATTTCTATTTGTCCTTTGACATTCTCATATATGTATATGAAGCATCTTTTTCGTATCCACTTCAATTGTCTCCTCACAGTAGGCCCTAGACCACCCCAAACATATCCTCTTCTTTTTTGTACACAACCTTCTAGTTCAATTACTGACTCATGGATGTGGGGGCTACCCATGTTAGGACCCATGGAAAATATACCTGTGTCCACCCAAACCAAAGAAAACTTATTCCCCCTCCTTCAGCAGCCACCAATTGTCATGAGGTGTTCAACTAAAGGAGGACCCCCAAGGACTCATGCCCATCCATGCTGGAATGATACCTGCCTTGATCTTTACAGAGCTTGTGCAGGTAACTGCAGATACTATGTGTTCACCAGTATGTCATCATTTATATTCTTCAGTTTGGAAGGCATTCATCATTATAATTTTCTCTTAAACATGCCAATCTCACATTAATATGTACCCAGTTAACTCCCAAATTCATGGAGATCATGGAGATTGGAATACTATAAATAAAATTTTTGTCTACCTAGGCTATCAGCAAAGCCTAGCAACAGAAACTATGGATTTTATTAGTAACTACATTAGTAACTAATACAGCAGTATTAGTTATCAGTCTGAATGAATGTATCACACCAATGCAGGTTGTTAATAGAAGGCAAACCAGAGGAAGGGAGAAGAGAGGCCCATGCAAATGTCCTTCTTTCTGCACATTTTTTTCTGTAAAAGTAATTATTTAGTCTTACTAGCCCTTATAAAAGACCCACAATCCAGGTATTTTATTTATAAGCTGCGAGCCTGGATTGGACAGCTTTTGGCAATACTCGCACTTACGTCCCAGCCATGTGTCTGTCCCTTGTGACTTGCTGTTTCTCCTGGCCACGTGCTCGTGGTCCATCTTCTCTCATGGCGGCTTCCTCCTCTCTCTGTCTCCTTTCTTCTCTCCCCTCTTGTCTCTATCTAGGACCCCTGGCCAGGTAACTGAAAACCCGCCTACTTCTATGTACTGCCCAATCATAGGCTTTAGCCTTTTATTGACCAATTAACCGGGGCATCTAGGTTTCACACACACTTGGTGTACCTAAGGATCTCCTCATTGGGGACAACCAGATTTTTGGGAACATTTAAGATTTGAATTCATAGCAGTATCACTTCAACCCCAATGTTTTTCTGTGAAGATAAATTAAATTTTATCAAATTTTAAGTTCAATCATTGAATAAAAAATAAGATTCAATGTTTTAGTGGACCAGTTTATTAGACAGGGGTAAAGATCATTAGTAGAAATCAACCACATGTTAGGAAAATATTTCCCCATGTGATTTTTTTTAAAAATCACAAAAATAATAAAGAGGTTGGGTCTTGGAGGGTTAGGGGCAGAAGACAGAGATCTCAAATAAGAAACAGCCACGTTAGTGGAACCAGCCCAGTTGTCCATCGACAGATGATGAATAAAGAAAAATGTGGTGTATACATACACACATCATTTCATTCAGCCATAAAAGAATGAAATCATAGAGAAATGAATACAACTGGAGACCATCATATTGGGCACAATAAGTCAGATTCAAAAAGACAAATATCTCTTTTTCTCTCTCACCTGTCAATCCTAGATTTTAGATGTATAAAATCACATGTATGTGACATATATGACTATGTATGTATATGACATGAAAGTCAGTAAGAACAGGTAAATGAATTGGCTGGTGGGAAGGGCAAAAAGAAGGAATCTGAGGGGATAGAGTAAATAGAGTGAAAGTCCCTGACATACGTGAAGGAAGGTGTCTATGGAGCCTGCCACTGTCTTCAATGAGTACACGACAACCAATCCATGTATAACAAACTCAAAAGAAACTATTTTGATGGAGTTAATACTGACAACTCAACTGTGAGAAATCTTACCTTTCTCTCATCCATGACCCAAAAAAAGTGTATTTTTTATAGGTTTAGTCTGCCTGTTCCTGAACTCACCCTATGAGATATGAAGAAATGGCACTGTTCTTCATATATAGCAAGTATCATACTACATGCTATTGCAGGGAGGAAGCTTGCATCCCATGCCCAGAAAGATGCAACTGTATAAGGGACTAAATGAGCAGAGAGACATACTCAGCTTACCGATTATGCATCAGTTTTCTTTGTTTTCCCAAGGTTTATTTGTTAATGTCTATTTTTGAAAAAATAGATCTAAAAAGCAAACAATCAAAATCTAGAAGAATATCTGGATGAATAATAACAAAATTTTAGATTGAAGAAAATATCCTGAGGTTGCATGGGAATTAAAAAGTCAGCCTGAAGGAAGATGATGACTGCTAGAGGTTGTGAAGGAGAGAATGAGGAAGAAGGAGCTGGCCAATGCATGTGGTATCCATGGACTGAAACATCACATTGAACACGATTAAAATGCGTGGTGAGTGAGTGTTAATAAAACCAAAAGATGGTAATATGAATAATTTATGCTCGTAAATGTAACAGTTTAAATGTCAGGACCAGTTCTTTGAAAATCACAAACTCAAACCTTAACTAAGAAAAAATCAATTATTTTAATTTCTTTTAAATATGAAAAACTTAAATTGTTCTTTACAAATGCCAGGAAAGTAAATTTTCAGGTCAGAGAGTTTAACTGGAAATTTTTATGAAACAATCAAGAATTAATAGCAACCTTAGTGCTCATGATGGAAGATCTGGTAGACCAAAGTGTCCAGGAGTTATGTCTCCCTTAAAAATGGCTGAAACATGGATGCTCACAGCCAGCTATTGGATGGAACACAGGGTCGCCAATGGAGGAGCTAGAGAAAGTACCCAAGGAGCTGAAGGGGGCTGCAACCCTGTAGGTGGAACAACAATATGAACTAACCAGTACCCCCTGAGTTTGTGTCTCTAGCTGCATATGNAGCAGAAGATGGCCTAATCAGCCATCATTGGGNAGAGAGGCCCCTTGGTCTTGCAAACTTTATATGACCCAGCACAAGGCAAGGCCTGGGCCAAGTAGTGGGAGTGGGTGGGTAGGGGAGCAGAGGTGGGGGGATGGATAGGAAACTTTCGGGATAGCATTTGAAATGTAAATAAAGAAAATAATAATAATAATAATAATAAAATGGCTGAAACATGGAAATCATTAAGTAGCCTCAATAAAAATATATTATGATATTAAAAAAAGAATTAATAGCAAATATATAGAGTTTCAGCTAGTATACACTAAAAATACCCATAGAGGTTGTTGGTATTTTTGCATGAGGATAAGTCCACATAGCTGTACTGAGAAGTGTTGGTAGAATAAAATCTAACTTACTCATATGGATAATAGGAAATATATTTAGAAAATACTATTAATGAATATGTCTATAAGAAAGAGTAGATAATTTTACAATGATTTTTTTTCTATTATGTCATCTGACATGGGATGGGTGACAATTTTGCAGAAAGAGAGGTTTGTCAATGCTGTCACCACTTCATGTGACTGACTTATTGGCTCGTCTGTGTAGATGTTGTTTCTGAGGATCTGAAAGAATGGGGCAGACTGTAGTCTAATGTGGTAGACAACATTTCTTCAGGTTCAGTGTACTTTTATACATGAGTGTAACAACGAGAGTAATGATCCAAGGGAAGACTGTTTGAGTTCAGAAAAAAATGTAAATAAATGCCAGTAAGCACATACCTGATATTAACAGAGTAGTCCTCTCCCAGAACTTTCTCAGGACAGACCATTTTAAATACAATTGTCTGGAACATACTATAGATTATATTTAGAGAAGCACAAAAGGCCATATCCAGATTCAGGGTGCACTGCCCAGATTGAATTCATTGGATAACTATGATTTGACATCCAACAAGAATAAATATGTCGTATAAATTGAATATAAATGTTTGTCACAGGAGGCACAAAAGCACATCCAAGACCAATTCAGGGAACAAGATGCACCTGAGGGGAAGGACACTCTGCCTTTCTCCCTCAAGCCTCTCTCAGTTCACCAAGGCACTGTTCAGCATGAGACATTCATTCTTTTGACTGTGTTCCTACAATTGGCTATTTAGTACATTAATCCAGTGACATATATTGTCATTGATATAGGAGGAAAGTGTGACAGCAGGGTGTCACGAAGAATAGAGAAGACAGTGAACAAATAATGAAGACATAACTTTTTCCAGACCTTTTGTTGTGATGAGGCAATAACAAGAAGGGAAGCAGGGTGCAGAGTGAGGAAAGACAGAGAAAGTGAGTGAATTGAGAATGATGCAGAGACAAGAGACAGACACAGAGACAGAAAGACTGACTCTGCTATCATATGGTGTCCCAGAGATTTTTATCTTCTCTTGAATGCTTCTTTTGAACAGCAATATATATGGAGATGAAATGAGCCTAAGAGAAATAAATATTTATATTAGAGGAGAACAGTTGGAAAACACATAAAGGAATGGTCAACATAGAAAGAAGAATAGGAATTAGTTTGATATGCAAGAAATCCAGCAGTCATCTACAGTTCTCTGCTGGAATACATATCTACAGGTTACAAACTAGAACTTGAATTTTAAAAAATGAATATATTTCTCAGACTCTGAATGTGAAAAGTCACTGATCCCCAAGTATGCCAATCTCATTACTGATCTGAGACCTTAAAAAGCATATCAAAACTCCCCTAGCAGAATTTATTCAGAAAGAGGGCTATTCAAATAAATTGCATGGCTCGATGTCTCTCACCTACTGGACTGTTAGCGTTTCCCTTGTATGTGACTAGAGTAATGAGAATACAGCACCTTAGTTTCTGTTCTGAAAGTCATATTACTTTCAGAAACAAAACATGAGTCACTTGGTCTCGGATTTGTTTGGTCTTGACCCCATAGATGATGGGGTTCAACATTGGAGGAGCCAGAATACAGACATTGGAAAGCAGGACATGCACACCAGTTGAGATTTTGTACCCAAACTGATGGTTGAGTGTTGAGAAGATCCCAGGCCCGTAGAAGAGGATAATGATGCAGACATGGGAGCCACACGTGTTGAGAGCTTTGTGGCGAGCATCCCGGGAAGGCATGCGGAAGACAGCACGGAGGATCAGCACATAGGAAACAAAAATTAACACAACATCTAAATTTACTGTTGACATTAAAACAAAAAATCCATACCAGATATGCACTTGGAGGTCATTGCATGCATATTTGGACAAGCCAGCGTGCTCACAAGCTGTATGTGGAAGAATGTTGGTTCTGCAAAAAGTTAGTCTTTTCAGAAGAAATATTATGGGAAAAATTGTACCATAGCTTCTCAGAAAGATGCCCACTCCGATTTTCCCAATCAGCGAATTTGTGAGAACAGTGGTGTACCTCAGCGGGTAGCAAATGGCAATGTAGCGGTCAAATGCCATCACCAGCAAGATCCCAGACTCAGAGATGAAGGTGGAGTGGATGAAGAAGAGCTGAGTGATGCAGCGATCCAGGGAGATCTCCCCAGCGTGGAACCAGAAGATGGACAAGGCCTGGGGAACTGTGGATGTGGAGAGCACAATGTCTGCCCCCGCCAACATGCAGAGGAAGAGGTACATGGGTCCATGGAGACTGGGCCTTGTGAGGATGATGAAGATGAGCAGGCTGTTCCCAAGCAGGGCAGTGACATAGGAAATGAAGAAGGGGATGGAAATCCACATGTGCTGGTCCTCTAGGCCGGGGATGCCCAGCAAATGGAAGACTGTGTGGCTAATACCCGTATGGTTTACGGTACCCATATTGATACAGATGACCTTTCACAGAAAACTGAAAGCTCATATGGTGTTCAAAGGTATTTTTTGATGATACCAGAGTCGCATAGTACTTCCTAATTGTTTTTCACTGCTGGTGTGCCTAGAACTACATTAGATGAACAACTGAATAAGCTATGTTCTGTATCTTGAAGGAGACAGAAATATTACATTCAGATAGAGTTTTACATCAGTAACTGAAATAATGTGCTAACTAAACACATTAGTGTACAATAAGAAGTCTATGAGACCACAAGGGGAAAATCATTTTGGTCTGCTAAAGTGAAGGATCTAATTTGGCCCAATTCCTATGTGGACATCAGCTACCAGAAGTCAATCAACAGCACACAAAGACTAAAAATAGATCCACAGAAGTCTAGATGCGGTAGCAAAACTTCAGAGAGGTATATAAACGCTAGAGGGGGCCCAACACAGCTATGAGCATCACCTTCCTGAACAGAAGCAGGAAGAGAATGATATGCAAATGAAGTCCATAACTGTATGTAAGTAGGAAGAGCTAGAAACTCGTAGAGGGGCAGGGCAGCCCCTGATTTGGATGACAAAACAGCAAAGTCTTACTTTAATTGCTTTTCACTTCGTTTGATCTTAATTGATTTTTGAACTCTGTTTTTCATTGTGTCCTTCCGGAATCTAGCACATAAAAAGGAGCAGGATATTTACAGTGCTTGGGGCCTAAGCAAACCTTAGGAAGGTCAGCGGTCCTGGACCCATAAGATCCAGATAGTCTTCCACAGCCTTCCCTTCTCCCCTCCCAGTCCTCACTCTGTCCTCTACACTAGAGTCACTTAGAGTTGTGGTTCTACACTTTTCTCTGCCTATTGAAGTCCAAGCACCCTTGTATTCCTAGACACTTACCTCAGACCCAGAACCCTCTAGTCTTGTTGGGCTACATGCCTGTTTCACCAAGAAACTCACCCCACACTAATAAGTAACTCCCCTGCCTCTACTGCAGTCATTACAACATAGAATAGTATTACATTAGAGGGAGCAGCGGCTTTTTGTAAATTTGGCTAAAGGCCCCAAGGGAAGCTACCACACCAGGGAGATCAAATTTAGAGCTGTATTTCCAAACTCCCCCATTGTATACAAAGTCTCATTATTACAGCACACTTCTCCTCCATCTCTGGAGAAGACCTAGACATGTGTTCTTTCTAATAAGCAAACATTTCAATTGCTGTCTCCAAAGAACTTAAAAATGAACCCAAAGGAAGGCAGGAAGCCTGTAAGAAAAACTGGAACTGTAACAAGCCTGGCAAGTTGTAATCTTGGCAGCTTCCGGGAGGATAGAGACGGTTAAGAGGAAAGAGATAGCCTGGCCTTTTGCATTAGGGGTTCAAGCAGTTTCAGCAGTGAAGCTCAACAAGTAGGTACATCGCAGCTATAGGATGCTTTGGAGACTTCAAAGAAAGAGTGGGAATGCCCACCCGTATCCAAAAAAACGAGAAGGAAAGGAAAAGTTAATCTTTCTGAGTTAGGACTCCAAAACGCAGGCAGCTGGATCGCGGCAGGGGCTTCTGGGAAGTATCAGTATGTTATTTCATTGAAGGTGTAACTATTCTGCCCATGTCTTTAGCATGTCTTTCCGAGGAGTGATTGACAGGCTCAGCTGGAGTACTTCTTGAGGGAGGGGACGATGTACGTAATGTTCTAATCCTTGGGACAGATCAGAAAGCCATATCTCAAGTAGATCCCAGAGTGGAAATCCCTTTGAGCAAAAGGAAGTAACTTTCCCTTACTGGGCCCCAGCAGAGCCCTGAAACCTTCACCGTTTCATACTTTAAAATCTCAAGGAAGGGCGATTGCCAATGTTTCTCTCTTTACTGTCACCACGGATATGGGCGGCGGGGTCCAAAGTGAGTTATGAAGAAGGAGATCTATTGTTAATGGCCTCCCAGGCTTTTAATCCCTGTCTAGTTATAAAACAATGGTCAAAGATTTTGACATATCCTGTAGTGAAAATGAAGTATACATCCATTTTTCTTGAAATTTCATTTTCCTTTACAATTGAGTAAAATTCCATTGTATGACCCCACCACATTTTCACTATCTGTTGATGAACATCTAGGCTGTATCCTTGATTTTCTTGAGTTATATACATTTTGTTTATTTTATTTATATTATTTATATTATTTTACTTTATATTGAATTATTTTATTTATTTAGCACACAAAGTACTAGATTTTATTTTGGCATTATCTTCTCATTTATTTTTTCCTTTTCTTGGAAAAAGATTTTTTTCTCACATGTATATCCTGATTATGGTTTCCCTCCCTCTTCTCCTCCCAGTTCCTCCCACCTCCCCTCCCACCCAGATCCACTCCCTTTCTGTTTCTCATTAGAATACAAATAGACTACTAAGAGATAATAATAAAATAAGGTAAGATAAAACAAAAACTAACATATTGTAATGGGACAAAACAAACAAACAGAAGGAGGAAAGCCAATTCAGAGACTCACAGGTTCATACACTCAGAAATTCCATTAAAAATGAAAAATTAAGCCAGGCGGTGGTGGCGCAGGCCTTTAATCCCAGCACTTGGGAGGCAGAGACAGGCAGATTTCTGAGTTCAAGGCCAGCCTGGTCTACAAAGTGAGTTCCAGGACAGCCAGGGCTATACAGAGAAACCCTGTCTCAAAAAAAAAAAAAAAATTAAATTAAAATTAAAAAACCTAAACTGAAAGCCACCACATGTTTTAAAACAACCTTTGTACCTGTGGTTTCCTTCCCTCACACCTCTATGCCATCTTCCCATATTCATGTCCCATGTGACCTGTGTCTGCTCTTCCTTCAGCACCCATCCATGACCTCCTGTCTAGTTCCATAGCCTACACCCACTCTCATACCCTCTTACTCACATACATCCAACATTAAAAATCGGGATCTGCATAAGCACGGAGTCTGAAGCTTTTGCTTTTCCGAGCCTGTCTTATCTCCCTTAGTGTAACACTTTCCAAAGCCATCCATTTTCCCAAATATTTGTTGTTGCTGTATTGTTCACAGCAAGGAGGTGGGGGTACCCTAGGTGTTCACCAACAGACGATTAGAACATGAAGCTATGCCATGGATACACAGTGGAATTTTATTCCTCTGTAAGGAAAATAAAATTTTAAGGAAAACAAATTGGACCACTGATTTTCACTAGGTGACAGGTCGAAGTTTTTCACCATGACACTGGCTTTGACTGCTCTTCATTTCAGTACTCTCAATGGACTTTAAGGCTGTGCCATTTAGTGAAGAGATCAAATACTGATGACTCTCTGGAGAATACAGATCATAATGATTATGAGCCTAGTCATGGCCTTTCTTCTGACGTTGCTCTGTGATTTTTCCTGGGAAAATGAGAACAAACATCAACTCAGCATTGACAGGTCACTGATGGCAGGCAAAAGAAGTGATTCCACCGAAGTCCAACACTGACAATGAATAAGGTTAATGAGGTTACTAGTAGGGTGGGAGAGAATGGAGGCCACAAAAACCCACCCAGTAGGAGTGAAAGTCACAAATCTGCATCCTTGAAGCTCACTGCCTGACTGGCAGGCAATTTGACAGAACAGAGAGTCTCTCTTCCCCAGTAGTTGTTGACCATTTACATAACCTTGGCAGGGACCTTGTGAATCATGTTAATTTGGGGTTCTTCCTGAGACTTGTGACTTTCCAACAACTTGTGACTTTCCTGAGATTATAAATTTTGTTCACTTCCTGAGACTTAACAGCCTTCTCCTAGGAAGAATCATTATAGTTCAGGGACAATTACTATGTAACAAAAGTCCACTTTTATTTTTATTACTATGGCAACATTGGCATTCAACTGGGTAGTGTTTCTACAGTATAGGTTTTCTCGTTTTTGTGCAGATAATTTTCTGACTCAGCGTTAGGACATTCTTCCTACTGGTAGGATGTATAAAGCAATGCTAGTTGACTGCTTGCCCCAGATTCTTAAGTGATCCTTTAGAATATTTATACATAATTATATAATGCATATTGTTGTACTTGTGTTTTTACGATTATGCTATTTATTTTCTTTTTTACTCTCATGATTTCTACTTTAATTTTCTGTCATGTTTTATAAGTTAACAACTATTATCTTCAATGTTTATTAATTTTTCAGTTATGTGTGTGTAAATAAGGGCACTTTGCACAGATGTGTACAGATGCCTATGAAGGCCAGAAGTAACAGATCCCTTGGAGCCAGAGTTATATGTGGGCTGTATAAAATGAGTGCTAAGAGCTGAACTCAGGACCTCTGCAAGAGAAGCACATCTCCCCAGCCCCATCAAAAACTATTTATTTGCCGGGCTTGGTGGCGCACGCCTTTAATCCCAGCACTTAGGAGTCAAAGACAGGCGGATTTCCGAGTTCGAGGCCAGCCTGGTCTACAGCGTGAGTTCCAGGACATCCAGGGCTACACAGAGAAACCCTGGTTCGGAAAAAAAAACAAAACAAAAATTATTTTGCATATTAAATTTTCTCTCTTTTTTTTTTTTGATGGTACTCATTTCCTTTTTATTAGATATTTTCTTTATTTACATTTCAAATGTTATCCCCTTTCCTCATTTCCCCTCTGAAAAACCTCTATCCCCTCCCCACCTCCCCCTTCCCCTTCTCCTCCCCCTTCCCCTGAGCTATTTTACCCTGTTAGTATTGTGCTTGAATATTTGAAATTCAGAAGCATGGAGTTTGGGATTGAAAGAGAAAGGACATTTGCTCCACATGGCTTTACAAGTGCCTCTGTGGTGGAAGGCTTCGGCTACTTTTCAGCAGGCATCTGTCCGTGCTGTCTAACCTCAGACAGTCTGAGCTACTTGAGTAGAATCTGCTCCTCTTGCTCCTTGTTAGCACCTGAACTCAGCTCTTTGCATGGTTCGTTCCTCAGCTCCTCAGACTTCATTGTCTCTGGCTGCATAACTCTTCTGTGGGGAAGGAGCATAGAAAGGGGGAAACTGCCAGGTGTGGTGGCACACACCTTTAATCCCAGCACTCAGGAGGCAGAGGCAGGTGGATTTCTGAGTTCGAGGCCAGCCTGGTCTACAAAGTGAGTTCCAGGACAGGAAGAAGAAGAAGAAGAAGAAGAAGAAGAAGAAGAAGAAGAAGAAGAAGAAGAAGAAGAAGAAGAAGAAGAAGAAGAAGAAGAAGAAGAAGAAGAAGAAGAAGAAGAGGAGGAGGAGGAGGAGGAGGAGGAGGAAAGGGGAAAACCCCAAAACCACTGGAATTTCAACTACAATGTATTTCTTTCAAGCACGTGTAGTATTAAATATGTTCTCTGTTGAGAGTACATGGCAGTCATTCTATAATGTTTATATATTTTAAAATGTGTTAGACATTGTCAATATATAACAATTTTTTATATACATAGTCAGCCCTCCTTATTTATAGATTCTATGTCAAAGGATTCAACCAATAACAAAAAATATTTGGGGCAGAAATGTTTTTATACTAGACATATGCAGATCTTGTAATTTTATCACTATCCCCTAAACAATGCCATGTAGAGACTGGTTTTCATAGTATTTAGATTAATAATACTAAGTGTTAAGTGTTAAATGTTCTCAATAATCCAAAGAAAATTTAAAATTTATGAGATAGCATGCACAGGTACTATGCAAATGCTATGCTGTCTTTATAAGACTTGAGCCTCCCAATATTTTGGTAGCCATAGGAAAACTGAAATCAGTCTCCCATAGTACCAAATACGGCTATTAATTTTTGTCAACTTAAAAGCGTAGGGGCTGATGACATGGCTTAGGATATAAAGTGATCATGACAAAAAGCATGCATGCCTGAGTTTGAGTTCTTTGCATCCACGTAAAAGTCAGATTGGGTACCTGAGTATTTCAGTGTCCCCTGAGATCAGTGAGATGCACAGCCTGATGTCCTTAATGTTCTTCCAGCAGACACCAGCCCTTCAGGAACCACAGAACTCTTCTCTCAAAACCAGTCATCAGGTTGCTCAAGATTGTTCTTCAAAACATGAACCACATAGCGTACATCCCCCAGCTACAGACATGCACTCAGTCTAAGTAAGTTTTAATATAAAAAGAAATAACCTCAGAACCCAGAAATCACTGATCCTGCATGTCACTTCACTAGAATGAAGGGCATAAAAGAATGAAGTGTTCTGTATGGTTATCTGGAGAGATCATAAATGTCTCAGAACTGGAGAAACTCTATAGAGCAAATTCCAAAGCAACAGAGTGATCTCATTTACTTGTTCTACTTCCAAACCTCATGCTAGCATCAGGGACCATGCCCTAGCATCCCCAGGGTCTGCACAGAAGGTACCTCGTCAGTCCACTATGTGAGAACATGGCAGTATTCTCACAGGTTGAACCAAAGAGTACATTCCTCAGTCTTCCCTGTAAAGTTGTTCTGATGCAGAACCCACTGAGCTATGTGTCAGCTGACCTGTCCCATCTGCCATCTGCCAGTTCCAGAGACCACTCAACAGAAAACTGTAAGTGCCAAAAAAATGAGGTTTTGACCCAAATTCACTTGTGGTTTGTAAACAAGACATGAGCCATCTGCTCCTGGATTTGCTTGGTCTTGATTCCGTAAATGATGGGGTTCAGCATGGGTGGAGCCAGAATGCAGACATTAGCCAGCAGGATGTGGATATGAGGTGGGATGTGGTGCCCGAACCTCTGTGTAAGCGTCGTGAAGACACCAGGCCCGTAGAAGAGGATAATGATGCAGACATGGGAGCCGCATGTGTTGAGAGCTTTGTGGCGAGCATGCTGGGAAGGCATGCGGAATACAGCACGGAGGATCAGCACATAGGAAACAAAAATTAACACAACATCTAAGACCACTGTTAATATTAGGACAGAAAACCCATACCAAATGTTTATTCGGATGTTATTGCAAGCATATTTAGCCAAGCCTATGTGTTCACAAAAGGTATGTGGAATAATATTATTTTTGCAGAAAGTTAATCTTTTCAGAAGAAATATTATGGGGAAAATTGTACCATAGCTTCTCAGAAAGATGCCCACTCCGATTTTCCCAATCAGCGAATTTGTGAGAACAGTGGTGTACCTCAGCGGGTAGCAAATGGCAATGTAGCGGTCAAATGCCATCACCAGCAAGATCCCAGACTCAGAGATGAAGGTGGAGTGGATGAAGAAGAGCTGAGTGATGCAGCTATCCAGGGAGATCTCCCCAGCGTGGAACCAGAAGATGGACAAGGCCTGGGGAACTGTGGATGTGGAGAGCACAATGTCTGCCCCCGCCAACATGCAGAGGAAGAGGTACATGGGTCCATGGAGANTGGGCCTTGTGAGGATGATGAAGATGAGCAGGCTGTTCCCAAGCAGGGCAGTGACATAGGAAATGAAGAAGGGGATGGAAATCCACATGTGCTGGTCCTCTAGGCCGGGGATGCCCAGCAAATGGAAGACTGTGTGACTTACAACAGTGTAGTTTAAGGTGGTCATACCCAGAAAACCCTGCCGATATCAAACCTCCAATTACAGAGCTGGAAGAAAATGTGTATTTTCAGTGCTATCACTGGGAGCTTTGGTTGTGTTCCACAACTTCCATCATCTTTGAATACGTAAACAAGAAACACACAAAGGTGAGAGATGATCAATGCTCCAATGGGTGACATCCACATACAACTATCTCCAACTAATCAAAAATGAGAGACATCATTCTACACACCTCAGTTACAGAGAATCAAACGCACACAGGATGAGTAATTTATGACTGGGAGCTAGACCTTGAATCTTAGCAGCGAATCGTGAGGTGAGGAATAAAAAAGAAGAGAAGCAGTGTAAGCGAGCACAAAGCAATGAACAATGGTTCTGAAACGTTCTCAGTCCAAAGTAGCCAGTGTGGAGAGGAGATAGCTTTGTGGCAGATGTTTTTCCTTCAATAAAGATGTTTGAGCACTCCTTCAGCCTCAACTCTTAACCTTTACAAACATCTCAAAGCCATAGTTATAGTGATTGATCACTCACAACACACACACACACACACACACACACACACACACACATTGTGGATGTGTTTGTAGTACATTAACTGACTGTAGATATCAGACCCTAATAGGTCAGTGATATTCCAGAATGTATCTGAGCATTAACACAGCACAGACGAAGCAATCTCATTTGTCAAGCATCCCTTGACTCCAAGGCTGCAAACTTTTGTATTCTCCATGCGGGGAGCAGACATCCAAGGGGTTCTCCCTGCTTTGTACTTAAAGACACGTGGGAATCACTTAGCACACAGCACAACTGAGCAACTGGCACAAGTGAGATTTGAAAGTCCTCTGACCTCGCTGTTTTGTTCATTTATGAAGACAGACAGGAGGCCTTGGTTTAGACTTTTTTTTTTTATTATTTTTGAGATAATATAATTACAGCACTTCTCCCCTCCTTTCTTCCCCCAGACTCTCTCAAATACCCCTCCTTCTCTCCTTCAAATTCATGGAAAATTTTTATTAATTGCCATTACATGCATAAATATTTCTAAAGCTAGCTACCCAGTCTGAATAATGTTTTGTGTATGTATGTTTTCAAGGCTGTTTGTTTTTGGATAACCGCTTGGTAGGTTCTTCCCTGGGAAAGATTATTTCTCCCACTCTCTGCATACTTTAGTTGACTGTAGTTTTTGTGGACAAGAGACTTTTAAGAAGTGGTGGTCTGGCCCATGTGCCTGAGATGAGATGTCTGTGCCCATCCTAGAGAACCAAGCCTCTAATGACCCAAATATTGTTCTCTGTCAACAGCTTAACCTTTCAGCAAGTGTATTTTGAGCAATGACTGCTTGTTTTGTTTTCTGTTCTGTTTTGTGGGGCTGCATGCTTCAGACTCAGGCACAGGCTTATGTATGGTCAGAAAGACGGGTGGACAGGCAAGCCTATAATCTTTGTGAAGGTTCTGAATGGGCTGCACTCACAGAGCATCTTCTGTGAGAAAGCCAAATTCATCCTACAGTCATAAAAATGAAGACACTGAACAGAGTGTCTGAGGCTACCAGAGCATATGTTTACATTGCTAGCTCAGTAACTGCTATATGTCTTATGCTCAACAAAACTGGTTTGTTTGTTTGTTTATTTTTCATTCTTCTTCCTACTCATCAGCCCATGGTTTTCTTCTTGAGAGTTTTCCTCTCCACCTGCCAAGTTGTCCTGGCTGCTGATATCGAGCCCAGGACAAGTAACTAGGTCCTATGACCACTCAGAGGTGTTTTCACATCCAGAGGGAGTCTGCAGTCAGTGTCAGAATGTTTCACATTTTCTCAACCATGTTCTCATTATTAGAACCTCTGCCATCTTCCCAATCATCTCCCTTTCCCTTTAACAAAGTTCCCTCCAGCCCGTGTGCTCTCAGCCACCCTGCCAAAGCATGGATTTCTATGCCTGCTATTAAGGAACCAACACAGCTTTCAGCTTTAAATTTATTGATATTGATAATGATATATTCCGTTGCCTCTTACAGTCCTGTCACCTCTACCCATGTTACCCAACAGCAGCCTCGTTCTTACCTTAATTCTAAATCCAGTCCACCTACACGTATCTATGTAATCACTGAGCCAGGCATGGACCCTTCAGGAACTCACAGCACACAGGCGGTCTGAAGCAATTCAGTTTGTTGTGTGTCCGCTGTTTATCCTCTTTCGCGAGAATCCTTGAGGGAAGGCCTTACACCATGCTCCCCTGGGACTGAGCTGTGCTGCTCAACTAGTCCTCTTCCCAAATTGCTGAGTCTCTGAAGCCAGCACCTGCTTCTCCCTTCTCTTTTTTTTCCTCTCTGGCTTCTATCAAGCTGGCGTCCTACAACTGCCTTCACAACTAGTTCAACTATGTGAATGTTAAACCCAACTTTCAACATAAATAAAAAACTGATAATATTTATCAATCTCTGTCTCTGTCTTTGTGGGGGGGTCTCTCTGTGTGTCTCTCTCTTCACCCTTTGTGTGTATTTGCGTGCATAGTGTATGCACACAAGTATATGCATGCTGATATGTGAACAAAGGCCAGAAGAGACTGCCAAGTGCTCTGCTCTATCGCTTTCTGCCATGTTCCTTTGAAATGGAGTCTCTCACTGGTGCTACACTTAAAATGGTAGCCAGCAAGCCTGGATCATTCTCCTATCTCTTTCCCCAACCGCGTTGCTTTAACAGGCTCTCATGGTTACACTCAGGTTCTTAAAAAGATGATAGGATCCAATCCTAGGTCCTCATGTTGGGATACCAAGTGTTCTGATCCACTGAGCTATCTCTGCAGCCTCAGATGTCCTATTCTTCACGACAAGGATTGTGTTAAAGGAATATTCACCCTCACGGTGAATGGTAATGCAGAGTTCTGCAGCCTGAGGAATAAAGTATGCATTCTTCATTAAGAGAACATGCAAGCTGTGACTGATCACAGCACAGTTGTATTTGCTTTTGGTTTTAATTATTTATTTTGTTTTGCTTATGTAAACTTATGTGTACGGGTGTTTTGCTTTCATGTATGTCATACATCACGGATGTCCATGAAGCCCAGAAAAAAGCATTGGATACTCTGGAACCGGAGTTAACAGATGCTTGTGAGCTGCCATTCGGGTGCTGGGAATCAAACCATGATCCTCTGTGATAGCAACAGGTGCCATTGAGCATTGAGACATCTCTCTGACCCCTGACACATTTATTTTCATTGCTGTCTCCTTTGAGTCTTTCATTTTTTCATTTTATCTGATGGTGCAGCTAAGTAAGCATAGCTTTCTCTGCTTTTCTCCTCTACTTACAAAGTTTATGATAGACAAATGAGCAAGAGACAATTGGAGACAAAGAATCCTAAGACCAATCATGGCACAGCAGCTGACAACCATTGCAACAAGGGTTTTCCCCATTTCTTTTTTGTCCCCACCCATGGGACAGTCGAACAGGGACTTGAAGGGTACCTGGAAGAGAATGGGGCACAAAGAATGGACAGCAAGACAAGAGGTCCTGCTCAAGCTGACAAATTTTTATTTTTTTCCCACACAGGTTATATATTCATAGGAGCAGGAAGGGGGTAGAAGGGGGTCGCTTTGTCTCTGGGTAATGCACCTGTTCCCAGGAACAGGATATTGACTGGGTAAACAGTTCAGCATGAAGATCAGAACAGAATGGGTTATTAAGCACCTATCCACAAGATAGCTATTTGTTCTCTGCTGACTTCAGGATCTATGTCTATTTGTACTCAGCTGGGCTAGTATTTTCCCACAGAGGCCAAGACTTTATGCCAACAAGCACTTAAGGCAGTAAATGTTCAAACAAGGTCGCTCCCAACACTTTTTTCTTCCTTTTTAAAATTGGCAATCAAAATTTCAGTTAAAATACAGAATAGGTTCTGTTCTATCCCCATACATATAAGTCATGGATCTTGCTGCTGTGTGCTTCCTCCCCTCTCTTCACTTCTCACCTCTTCAACTTGCTGTTCTCCCTCCAAATTGTCCTTTTTCTGTTTTAACATTCTTGCTACCATAAAATTAGTTGTGGGCAACATACATGTTATATTGTGTATATTTAAATCTAGATTATGTATATGAGAGACATAATATTTTGTCTTCCCCTCAAGAAAACAAAATCTCTTGCCTTCCTCATTTAGGCCCCATCACAGTACCACTTCTACCTTAATGTCATTTATGAATTTATTGATTTATTCAAATCTATATTCTGCATGTGGGACAAATGTCTTTTTTGTTGCTTCTTTACATCCTAAACCTGGCATGTGCTTATCATTCTGTATTTACATGAACTATTCATTGACTAAAAATATGATTAATTATATGAGTAAACTTAAAACATGACTGCTACAGCTCAGACTACTATACCCAGATAAACTTTCAATCACCATAGATAAAGAAAACAAGATATTGCATGACAAAGTCAAATTTAAACAACCTCTATCCACAAACCCAACCCTATAAAAGATACTTGAAGGAAAACTCCATCCCAAGGAGACTAACTGCACCCATGAAAACATAAAATAAATAATCTCACACCAGCAAAACCAAAAGAAGGGAAACACACATGTGCACACACTACCAAAAAGAACAACAACAAAATAACAGGAATTAACAACCATTGGTCATTAATATCCCTCAATATCAGTGGACTCAATTCCCTTATAAAATGACACAGGCTAACATAATGGATGTGAAAACAGGATCCATCCTTCTGCTGCATACAAGAAACACACAAAACTGCCAGAGATAGGTATTACCTCAGAGAAAAGGGTTGGAAATTGATTTTTCAAAAACAATTGACCCAAGAAACAAGCTGGTATAACAAAATAGACCTCCAAACAAAATTAATCAAAAGAGATGGGGAAGGACACTTCATAGCCATCAAAGGGAAAATCCACCAAGATTATCTTTCAGCTTTTAACATCTATGCCTCAAATTCAATGGTGCCCACATTTGTAAAAGAAGCTTTACTAAAGCTTAATCACACATTGAATCCCAGACACTAATAGTGGAAGACTTTAATAACCCACTCTCACCAACAAACAGGTCATCCAATCAGAAACTAAACAGAGAAATATTTGAGCTAACAGACAAAAGAGACTTAAGAGATATCTACATAGCATTTCACCCGAACACAAATGAATATACCTTCTTCTCAGCACCTAAAGGAACTTTTTCTAAAATTGACCACATCCTCTGTCACAAAGCAAGTCTCAACAGATAAAAGAAAACTGAAACAACACCCTGCATCCTATCAAACCATCATGAATTAAAGGTGGAGTCCAGTACAACAGAAACAACAAAAGCTCTACAAACTCATAGAAAGGGAACAACTTTCTACTGAAGGACTACTAGGTGAAGGCAGAAATAAAGAAGTTAAAGACTTCCTAGAATTCAAGGAAAATTAACACACAACATATCTACACATATGGGACACAATGAAAGCAGTGCTAAGAGGAAAGTTCGTAGAACTAAGTGCCTTCAAAAAGAAAGTAGAAAGTTCTCATACTAGTCACTTAGTGGTGGAGTGGAAGGAAGGGGTATAAAGGTGGAACCAGGAGGAGAAGAGGGAGGGGAGTTACAGGCAGGCTATAAAGTGAACAAATAAATTAATGGAGAAAATTTTAAACCCTACATAGTGAGTTTCAGGACGGCTACAGCTACCTGAAACCAAACCAATTAAAAAACATTTTATCTCAGGGGGGGGCAAAAAAAAAGCACTTGAAAGCTCTAGGGAACAAAAGCAAACACACCCAAGAGGAGTAGACACCAGGAAAGAATCTGAGTGTTGAAATCAATAAAATAAAAACAAAGAGAACAATACAAAGAATCAATGAAACACAGAGTAGTTGTTGGGTTGTTGTTTTTTTGTTGTTGTTGTTGTTGTTGGTTTTTGAGAAAATCAGCAAAATAGACAAGTGTTTAGCCAAACTAACTAAAAGGCAGAGAGTGAATATCCAAATTAACAAAATCAGAAACAAAAAGGGAGATATAACAACAGACACTAAGGAAATCTAGAGAATCATTAGATAATGCTTCAAAAACCTGTACTCCACAAAAATTGAAAATCTAAAAGAAGTGGACAATTTATGACAGATGCCACATACCAAAATTAAATCAATATCAGTTACACAACTTAAACAGCCCTATAACTCCTAAGGAAATAGTAGCAATCATTAAAAGTCTCCCAAACGCAAAAAGCCCAGAAGAAGATCACTTTAGCCCAGATTCCTACCAGACTTTCAAAGAACACCACAGGCACTAAGATCAACAAGTAATGAGACCTCATGAAGCTGAAAGGTTTCTGTAAGGCAAAAGACACTGTCAGTAAGACAAAACAGTGGCCTTCAGAATGGGAAAAGGGTTTTGCCAACTCCACATCTGACCGAGGGATAATTTCCAAAATATATAAAGAACTCTATAAACTAGCTATCAACAAACCAAACAATCCAATTTAAAATATAGGGTACATATCTAACAGATATTTCTCAACAGAAGGATCTCAAGTAGCAAGAAACACTTAGGGAAATGTTCAATATCCTTATGCATCAGAGAAATGCAAATCAATATGACCCAGAGATTCCATCTTACCCCTGTCACACTGACTAAGATCAATTACACAAGTGGCAGCTCATGCTGGTGAGGATGTGGAGCAAGGAGACCTCTTCCATTGCTGATGGGAGTGCAAACTTGTCCAGTCACTTTGGAAGTCAATATGGCAATTTCTCAGAAAATTGGGAATAGATCCACATCAAGACCCAACTATACCATTCCTGCGCATATAACCAAAATATGCCACACTATACCACAAAGACACTTACTCAAGTATGTTCATAGCAGCTTTATTTGTAATAGTCAGAAACTGGAAATAATCTAGATATCCCTCAATTGAAGAATGGATAAAGAAAATATGGCACATTTATACAATGGGGTATTACTTGGCTGTTAAAAAACTAATAGTATCAAGAAATCTGCAGGCTAATGGATAGAACTAGAAAAAATAATCCTGAGTAATGTAACACATATGTTATAGTTGTGTCTTTTTGTGGAACTCCTAACAGTAATCCAGACCAGAAAGACACAGTATGTACTCAATTATAAGTGGATATTAGCTGTAAACTAAATGATAATCATGCTACAATCCAGAGATGCAGAGAGACTAAATAAAAGGAGGGCTCAGGGCAGTCCCCAGAAATCTCCCTTCGAAGGGGAAATAGAGTATATATCGATGGTGAATTGGGTACAGATGAGACCAAAACAGGAGGGATTCGGTGGGAGTTGGGGAAGGATGGAGAGAGAGAATTCTGCAAGAGACAACTGAAATTGTAGCACAGGCATTTCAGGGGCGAGGTAGAAATCTAATGCCATGGAAACTTCCAGGAATCTATAAAAGTGACCCTAGCTAAGCTAAGGGATACAGAACCTGAACGGGCCATCTCCTAAAACCAAGCAAGACTTCCAGTAGAGGGACTGGGACACCAACAACTACAAAACCTTCAGCCTACAATATGCCCTGCCTGCAAGATGTGCCAGGATAAAGGTGGTACAGAAATTGTGGGAGTGGCCAACCATTGACTGGTCCAGCTTGAAACCCATGCCACTAGAGAGAGCCCACCCCTGACACTGCCTGGGGGGCAATGGCACAGAGATCTAGGACAGAACCCAGCAAGACTGGCCACAAAACATCAACAACAACAACAACAACAACAATAACAAAAACCCTCAATGAAGTGATTTCCTAATGCTATTCTGTTATACTCATAGAATAGTGCCTGGTCCAGTCATCATCAGAGGGGCTTCCTCCAACTGATGGAAACATGCAGACACCCACAGCCAAACATTAGGTGGAACTCAGGGAATCCTGCAGAAAGGGGACAGGAAGGATTGTAGGAGCCTAAGGGGTCAAGGGCACCCCAAGAAAACCCACAAAATCAACTCACCTGGACTCACAGGGGCTTACCAAGACTGATCCACCAACCAGTGAGCTTGCATGGGACTGACCAACTCCCTCTGTACATATGTTACAGCTGTGTCTTTTGGTGGAACACCTAACAGTACAAGTGGGGGCTCTCTCTGGCTCTTTTGAGACCCTTTTCTTCCAACGGGGTTTGCCTCTTCCAGCCTTAATCTGAGGGGAGATACCTAGTCTTATTCAACCTTGATATGCCATGTTTGGTTAATATCCCTGGGAGATCTGTCCTTTTCTGAAGGGAAATGGAGGAGGGATGAGTGGGAAGGGGAGTAAGAAGTGAAATTAGGGTTGTATGAGAGAATAAATAAATAAACAAACAAATAAATAAATATTTTTAAATGAATGCTAGAATAATGTCTAAGGATTCAAACTCAGATCCTCCCATCTGCGTGGCAAGTGCTCTCTGCACCAAGCAATCTCCTCTGCCCACAATGTGCTGTAATAATGATATATCGAGGGAAACGTCATCTCAGCCACGCCGGAGGGTGCTGCAAAGCTCTCTAGGCATTATTTTATTAATTGTTCCATTCATTTATACCTCAAATGACATCCCACTTCCTGGTTATCCCTCCACCAACTCCCCATCCCACATCCACCCTTCCCTTTGCCTGTATGTTAGTGATTCCCCAACCCACCCACACTCTCCCACTACACTGCTCTAGCATCCCCCTACGCTGGGGCTTCACACCTCCCCGGGACCTAGAGCCTCCCCTCCCATTGCTGTCAGGCAAGGCCATTCTCTTCTACATTTGTATCTGGAACCATGGATCCCTCCAGATACATTTCCTTGGTTGGTGGTGAGTCTCTGGGAGAACTGAGTGGTCAGATCAGCCTATGTTGTTCTTCCTATGGGGTTGCAATCGCCCTCAGCTCCTCCAGTCTTTCTGCTAGCTCCACCATGAGGGTCCCTGAGCTCAGTCTGATGGTTGGCTCCAAGCATCCACATCTGCATTGCTCAGTTGCTGGCTGCACCTCCCATGGAAACAGGACACCAGGCTCCTGTCAGCAAGCACCTCTTGACCACGGCAACAGTGTTGGGTTTGGTGTGTGCAGACTTGATGGATCCCCAGCTGGGGCAGTCCATGATTGGCCCTTCATTCAGTCTCTGTTTCATTTTTTTGTCCCTGTTCCTCCTTTGGACGGGAACATTTCTGGGTTATAAACTTTGAGATGGGTGAGTGGCCCCATCCCTCGATTGGGTGGCCATGCCTATCTACTGGAGGTGGCCTCTACAGGTTCTATCTCCCCCTTAGCATTTTATCCCCCTTAGCATTTAGCATTTCTATCTCCCCCTTTAGCATGTTAGCTAAAGTCATCCCCATTGTATCCTGAAAGCGTCACATTTCCGTATTGTCTGGGACCTTCCAGTGGCTACCCCTAGTTCCTCATCCCCCCCCCCCGCTACGTATTTTTGTTCCTTTTCCTGACCCTCTGTACCTCTCTCACGTCCCTTCCAGTACCTGATACTGCCCCCTTATTTCCTCCCCCTCCTCTCTTCCTCCCAGGTCCCCCTCCCTCTACCTCCTGCAATCATCCTGTTCCCCCCTCAATACAGGACTGAAGCATCCACACCCTGGTCTTCCTTCCTTCTAAGCTCCATATGGTCTGTGTGTTGTATCTTGGGTATTCTGAGCTTTTGGACTAATATTCACTTACCAGTGTGTACCTACCATGTGTGTTCTTTGTGTCTGAGTTACCTCACTCAGGGTTAATGATATAAAATTGATGATCAGAATTAGCCATCAGAGTGAAGTAATGCACTTTTGATTATCTCATTTTAGCTAGTCTAGATATCTTAAATGCTATGTTTTATACAAAAAAATATGATACAATTATTTGTCAACTACAATATTTTACTGAACATCTTTCTTACTGTGCTTTCATGTCATGACATCTTTAAGTCATGCTCAGAAGCAAGTGTGAGAAAATGGCATGAGTCCAGCTGTGTCCTGTTGTGATCTATAGCTGAGTAGCAGGGTGCCCTGGCTTGCCCTGGGCAGTTCTGGCTTACCTCTATGGTTCTGATGGAAAGTGCAGAGCACTGTGGTCTATACTCCTAGTACTTGGGGGGCAGAGGTTGGAGGATTAGAAGTTCAAGGTCAACCTTGGCTACACTGGGAATGAAAGGCAAGCCTAATCTAGATGAAAGAGAACATTTCCAAAAGGGAAAAAAAATCAGCTTTCTCATCCTCTCCTATGTGCTATATTCAAATTGAAACAAACACACAGTTAATTTCAGAAAGAGAAAAAAAAAATCACTGTGACCCTGCCAAATGCAAGCTCAATGAAATGTGTGTCAAAAGCTAAAACAGAGCAGGAAAAACATAAAACTGAGGCCACAAGGAGAACAAACCGTGGTACGTCATTCCCAGGTAACGGAAAGGTCGTAATGTGCTCATGGAGGTAAGCAGACACAGACCCAAGTGTTCTTTTACATTTGTTTTCCTTTTTATTGGAAAAAGAAGAGCACACATAGAATGGTAGTGATCCTGGAGACACAAAGGACACAGAGAAAGACATCTGCGATTCCTCAGATTGAAGCTATTCAGACCACAGAACATAGTACAAGGGCCAGGGAGGCTTCTGCCATGTCTACACCTCACTCGATTCTCTATTCAAGGTCACAGAGGTAAGAGAGACAGTCTGGTGTGCTTCTCCCCCTACAAGCAAAAAAAAGCGAACTGAGAAAGCCCCCAAAGACATTGCAGTTTAGTGACCGAGGACAGGCTTTGAAAGGAGCAAGTGCCCATTCTCCATGGATTCATCTAGAAATATCAACACCTGAACTCATTTGCTTCCTGATGCTCACACTGGAATTCCCCTCATATCTGAAAAAAGAAAAATTCTGCTTCATCATTAGTCATTTTTGCCTTGAAAGCAATAAATACACGAACCACCTGGCCCCAGATCTGTTTCATCTTTGATCCCATAAATGATAGGATTCAGCATCGGTGGAATGCAGACATTGCCCAGAAGGACATGGATATGATGGGCAATATGGTGTCCGAATGTCTGAGTAAGTGTGATAAAGATGCCAGGAACATAGAAGAGAATGACAATGCAGACCTGGAAGCCGCAAGTGTTGAGAGCCTTACGGCGAGCATCGTGGGAAAGCATGCGGAAGATGGCACAGAGGATTAGCACACGGGAAATGAAAACTAGGATAATATCTAAGACCACTGTGGACATTAGGACAAAGAAACCATACCAGATGTTTATCTAGATGCCATCACATCTGGATAGCCGTTCTGTTGTGATTGAGACCCTCAGAGTCGTTCTCAGACATAAGTTTTGGCAATGATAGCTCCACACAGCTTCCTTGGATTGAACATGTAAACTATCTAAGTAAAACTGTATTTCTGCCTGGGACTCTTTCCAGTGTTCACCTCCTCTGCTCAAAAGAACTCATGTACAGACATGATGGCACGTGCCCTCAATGTCAACATAAAAACACTGAAAATCCATAAATCTAGTTTTATTTTTACTGATACCATTAATGATATCATTAAAAGAACAATACAAAATTGGGAGTTGAAATTATTATAATAAGGATACTAAACAATGAAAACCCCTGTGCCAGTTTATAATGGTGCAGAGACAAAGTCTACAAAGCCATCGGCTGTGTTATACTGTATGTCTCTTGATTAAGGAACTCCTTGCATTGCAAATATTCCCAAATTATTTACCACTTTAAACCTCGTCAGTGTACCCTCCTCAGGCATGAAGCACTTAATGAGAACTTTAGAAAATGCCAACAAATCGGGGTCCTAAACCACTGAATCAGAAACCCTGCTAATGGAGGCCAGAAACGCTGAAAGGTGCTCCGATGACTCTCACGCACCTACGCTTTCTCTGCCGTTTCAACCAGACCACACTTCCCTACTGTGCAAAAGAAAGAATCATCCCCAGTATGCACAGAGGAACACAAACGGGCGGAGCTCGGCAAGACCGTTCTCTTTGTATAAAGAGTGAACCGCGACCCAGAGTGGGCTAGCAAGCATCTTTGGCCAAGACAGCTTCTTTGTTTTATCCGTGACATTAACGGTGACTGTCTCTTATCCCATTTGTGGGTGTTGAACTTCACAATGAATCCTTGTCTGCATAACTACCTTGGGAAGAACAGAAGTGAGACATACATATATGGCTTTGCCAAGGTAGACCCACCCTGGAAGAGGAGACCCGGACTCTCCACACTGCCTGCCTTAGTTCAGGCTCTCCCTATTCCAGTATCTGCAGGGCACCTCCACAAGCTGTGGAGACTCAGTCTGTAACAGGCCATTCAAGCTTCTACTCTCTACCACTCTCATGTTCTTCCAGGGTTGGCAGAAGGGATATTCCCTGCTAGAGTTACCACAGGAGTCTCAGATAGCATTTGGGGAGACCTTGGCAATGGGGATTCTGAGAAAGCAGCCTATAATATTGAGGGAAAGTAGGAACAAGACTCCTGGCGTCAAAGGGTTGGCAAGATCCATATGTGGAGTTATAGCTGTAGACTCCCTACCAGAACAGGTAATGGTGCACACAGGAACGGGCTGTGGCGCTACACTAACGCAGAGTAGCCTGCAGGCTCCTGGGAGAATTCTGCCAGGTACAGAGCGACCTAGGAAAGACTCTAGGGAAATGCCAGGGATGGAAGCCAGCCTTCCCAAAACAGTCTCCTCACATGTTGCCTGCTCTGCCAGGGACGGCTCGGTGCCAGAACAAGCCATAGAGAAATTAGCGGTGGCAAGAACTGGCCAGTGGAAGTAGGGACCTCAGCCTGCCAGCTGCCAGAGTGTAGAGGCAGCCATGGTCCCTACAGGACTCAGTTCCCAGAAGCAGTGTAGAAAGCTTGTGCCTGGCAGAGAGGAAGAAATGCAAGAAAGGAGCAGTTTGCTGTTCTCCTCATGGGCCACCTGTGAAAGACTGCACGGAAGCCTTGGGAGCCCCCTGGGAGCTAGGTTTGGCACTCAACCCTCTCTGCAGGAAATGAGAAAGGTAATAAGCCTGCCAATTTGGCCACTTGAAGGACCAAGTGCCAAGAATGGCATTCCTTCTGCTTCTGGCTCCTCCCTCTGTCCAGGGGTGATCATCAGCACACAGCCATGTGCTATATAACAACATTTCATTCAACACCAGACCACACACACAACTGTGGTCCCATAAGATTATAGGAACCAACAGTCCTGCTGCCGAGTGCCTCGTATAATAAAGAGTACAGCCCGCTACTCATATGCAATCCTAGGCTAATGAAACTGAGCTGTCAGTTGGATAAAAGCCTAACACATACAGTCACATACAGGAAGTACTGCATAATCGTAATAACCAGGTAGTGTGCCACCAGGAAGGGTCCTGGAGGAGTGCCAGGAATAAAGGCACACGGTCTCTCCTCACACGAAGCCTGCTCTGCCAGGGAAGGCTCAGTGCCAGAACAGGCCGCAGGGAAATTAGCTGTGGCAGGAACTGGCCAAGGGAAACAGGGACCTCAATCTGCCAGCTTCCAGGGTGCAGAGGCAGCCACGGCCCAGCAGGACTCAGGTCACAGAAGTGGTATAGAGAGTTGTGCCAGGAAGAACAAAGGAGGCCTATGTATTAAATACAGTATACTTTTAAACATGTGTATGTAGACACGTGTGGCTACAGTATGGGTGGAGGTCAAGGACAACCTTGGCTATCAATCTTTGCCTTTCACCTTGCTTGAAACAAGGTCTCTCATTTGCTACATACACTGGACTAGCCAGGACAGAAGCCTTCAGAAACTGTCCTGTCTCCACCTCCTATCCAAGGTTCCATAGGAGCCCTGGAATTACAGACGTGCCCAGACCCCAGTAGTCTTACATTAACGTCAGGGGACTCCTGAAAGAAGAAACTAACTTAAGCAGTACTCAGCATCACACCATCACACCTACAGAAGCCCATGCTTTAGCATGACTGTGGGCTTCTCCAACACTTGACTTCATACCACACTCTGCCCAGCATGGCCTTGGAGCAGTAAGAGATACAGTTGGGGTATACCCGGCTGTACCAACCGCCTAAGCTTCTGTAAGTACACTGCGATGTTCACACAGCAGTGAAACCCCCTTAAAGAGAAGTTTCTTGACACACAGCCCCATGGTCAAGCAACTTGTGCTTGTACCACACAGATGACACACACAGTGCAAAGTGGAGGCAGGAATTGCCACAGGCACCCGTAAGAGTGATCTGAGGATGACAGAGATACGTTAAAAAGGCAGAGTCAAGTTCCTCCGTAAATCAGCATCCCACACCCTGAGGCTGGCCAGCACATTTGAAAGGAAATTGGAAACAGCTCAGAAAAATAACAGTATTTTTGAAGAACCAAAGGTAATGGAAAGAGGGCTTTGCATAGCAGCAAAGGTTCCCTACCCTGCTCCCCATAGGTAGGAACACCAAAGAGCTCAGGACCCTTAACCTTTATTGGATTAAAGTCTTGTTTTTTAAATAAAAGACAAGGTTACAGGGCCAGATTGCCAAGCCCTGTGACCAGATCGAGCTAAAACTAGTCAAGCTCAAAATGGCTACACAGAGGACAAAGAAAAGTGTGAACAGGAGAAAACCGCATCCGGTTAAACGTCCTTTGTAATTCATCCAAATCAACTCTGATGTCAGACACTCTGTCAGTGCAAAAATCACATCTGCTCTTAATTAACCCTGATTCCGGATATCGACAGCTGAACTCTAGATAAGATCTCAGTGAGGGGTCTATAACAGTTTCCTGGTTTCTCTGACCCTTCATTGCCGCCAGTAGGCATCTGATGGATAACTGAGGCAGATAAAAACTGTCTTTAGACTGTGTCTGTCCCTGTGCTGTCTTAACACTGAGTCAGATCCTGCTCAACTCTGCATATAGACATGTTGATCACTTAAAATGTTTATTTTCCCAGATGAGAATCAGAGCACACACATTTAATCCCAGCACTCAGGAGTCAGAGGCAGGTGAATCTCTGTGTTCAAGGCCAGCCTGGTCTACAAATTGAATTTCAGGACAGCCAGAGCTACACAGAGAAACCCTGTCTTGAAAAAAACCAAAGAAAACTTTTCTCCAAAATTGTAATTTAGAGTTAACTTAGTCTGCTGTTTTGAGCTTCCTATGTGTTTCTTGGCAACTGAAGGGCATACATACAGTTTGATCATATGGCCCATATCAAACCTGAGGCTAAGACACCTGTACAAGACAATGAACTGCTCAGCAGTCCTGGTTTCAGTTGTAAGCCTGCAAACCCTCAGGCCAGATTGTACCCAGGAAGGAAAGCACCTCCACTGTGCCCATGCGCAATGGGAAATTGCAAGCATTACTCTACCCCATCTCCAGATCAGCAAAGGCTTCCTGCCCTTGACCAGCGAGCAGCCTGGCACATACCTCCAGTAAACTGAGGTCAGGCAACTGGAGCCGGTGGCTCAGGAAAGGAGCCTTGCCAGGCTCCACCATAAATGCCTGAGTCTCACTTCTACTGTTCCCACAGACCAGTCACGTCCTCTTTTTCTGCAAACTCAGAATAGGGCCCTCACCAGGCACTTTATCTGCCAGCACCAGAGTCTTGAAATACTCAGCCTCCAAAACTGTGAGAGATGAATGGTAAGCCACCAGGTTGACCGTGGCCAGCAGAGCAGATGAGGTACTGTCCTCAAACAGACATTATCCCTCCCCAGCCCAGTCTGACAGAAGTACAGACATTGAAATCACTGCCTGGTGGACTTCAGGTTTGAGACTAGCTTGTAACACCGTTGCTTTCTGGTCCGAAGGGACAAAGACACCAAACTGGGGGGAGAGGGACAACTCTGCAGTAGATCCACACCCTGTACTGTCGAGAACAGAGAGACACATCAGGCACTGCCCTGTGAGTGCTGATCCTAGCAAGGGAGTTCCAGGGAACTCAGCCCCTTTTCATAGTCATACCCATCCTAAGTAGGCCTGGGTTCTCTGATGGGGCTAACAATGCCAAATACAGGTTTAAAGATTGAGGGGTGGGGAGGATAAAAGTTGGGCTTTTGTTTCTTGTTGATTTGGTTGTTGTTTTGTCAGTGGTGGGGGGAGTCGTTTAGTTGGTTGGTTGGTTTTGGTTTGTTTTTGCTTGTTTATTGGTGCCAGATCTCCTGTATCCCAGGCTAGTATCAAACTTGCTGTGTAGTCAGGGTAGACTTGCTTTTGATGGATCTCCCTCCACCTCTAGAGCTTGTATTACAAGCACGTGCCTCCACACCCTAATATATGATCTTTTCACATCTTAATTTTAATTTTTCCTTGGTAAGGAGAAGAGAAAGATTAACTGGATTTAAGCTACAACACAGCTGAGCTTTGAGAAACACAGCCTGCTGCCAAGTAATAAAGCTGAAAAAGTGAGGTGCCCAGGCATGTTCACCCAACATCAGCTTGCCCTACAGCTCCATCAGCCCCCACCTGGTTCCAAGATTAAGAAGTTTATTTTAAAAGCTGAGAGAGAAGAATCGGGAACGATGCTTGGTCGTGGGGGGGAGCTGAGGTCCCTAGTATTGCCAACTACATAGGCAGGTGTTAAACAACTAGCCTTCCTGTGTCGCGCGATTGTCTTCCAGTTTCGCGCTCACGCTACAGGCTCGTTCCGTGGACTCGGGCGCCCCCGCGCGGCGGCACGTACAAGCCTCGGGCTCCCGGGTCCCGGTGACAGAGCCACCAGGCACCGCGCTCCTAGCTCACAGCCTTCGTCCGCCCTCAACCCCGCCGCTTCCCCCGGGCCTCGTCAGCCCGTGGGGACTGAATGTTTACGAGATCGCCAGGCTCCCGCGGGCCGCTGCGGCGACAGCCAGCCCGCGGCGCTAACGAGCCCCAGCGGAGCGCTGCGGAGGCCCAGCTTTGGCAACCTGGCGCAAGCCTGCCGGGGCCGCCTGCAATCTCCCAGTGCCACCCAAGGAAGCCAAGGCCGCTGCGGCCACACCTTCGAGTGGTCAGGGAGACCGGATCTAGGGTTTTCGGTGTTTTGCTGGCCCGATCTCCAGATGGGCCCCTCCGGTCCATCCAAAAGCCTTGACTGCTGAACCTTAGACCCTGGCCCAGTAATCTCCCCAGTGACCAGAGGTCAAGGGGAGAAAGAAGAGAAAAAGTAATCATTATATATCATCCTGGGGTGTGTTCAACTTATACTCCAAACTGACAGGGCTGGGGGTCACCTGCTAACCTCTGGGCAAGATCCACACATCTGGATGAGGATCAATCATGACTCATCCCCAGAAGAAAGTGAAAGGCTCACATTTACAGTCTGTGTGCCAGGAACTATGTAACTACTTACATTAATTTCCACAACACTGTGATGGTCCCTGTTGTACATACACGGTTGTTCACATTTCACAGAAGGAAACTGAGACCTAAGCCCACATGGCGACCCTGAGACCCAGAGACCGATTGAGGCAAAACAAAAGCTCTTCGAGCTTGGCTTGGTTAAAGATCATCCTCCAGTACATAACCAGTTACAGTAGAGGCTAGCCTGGGCTATGTGAGACCCTGCCTCAATTTTTTTTAGGGTGAAGAGAGCCTTACATTTTTTCTAAGTGTCTTCCAGGACACACGCACGCACGCACGCACGCACGCACGCACTGCACTACACAGGAAAAGGCTCTATGGCTCTGCAAGTTGAGACCCACTTACTTCCGCCATCCTCCTCAGCTTTGGAGAGTAGGGGCTGACCATTTCTTTTAATGAGTTGGAGTCTTTCAGAGGGGAAAAGATATTTCTCTTGGTTTAAGTCTGTGTTTTGATGCTTACTTTAGCAGAACTTCCTTTTTCAAAATACACTAGCATCCTGTGGCACTGTCTGAGGGAGTATACTTTGGGATACATCTCAAATGTTCATAATGTCACCATTTTCTGGCCATTTCCTATGCACCAAGCACCATCGCATGTGCCAATCTATCCCTTAAAACTACCTGGATAACTTGGGGGAGAGAGAAAAATACTAAGAGCTGAGAATGCTACGTGAAGCTATCGGGCTGAGGGCTGGGGGCATTGCCACACTTGCCTGCTACTATCATTCTCCCATTTTGCAGAAGGAAATTGATGTGCAGAGCCATGACATCACTTTCTCTAGGTCATAGTCACACTAGTGAGTGGACAGGGGCTCAGGTATGCTGTGGCCAGGCCTCTATACTGCCCCTCCGCCGTACTTGCAGGGTAAATCTCAGGGCTGAGTCCTCATCAGTAAAGCTAGTTTTCTGTGAGAGGGTCTCTTCTCCTTCAAGGGCCTCCCTCTTCTATCTATCCACAGAACCTCCACCACAGATGACCCTGCAGATGAAGAAGTGGGCACAAGATTTGAGTTTAAACGACTGCTTGTTGGATTCGGGCACCAGTGCTTACCCGCTGCTTGACCTTGGACAACTAACTTGGTCCTCAGTTGCACTCAGGAGAATCTAAGAAACCTCTGCTACCTTATCAGACCTGAGGTGGACTGAGGTCGTCGTTGTAAGAACTCAGTAAACCCTGTTTCACGCCTTGCATACTTCACTCTGGGAACTCTTCCCTGACTGTGTCCACCCCATCTCTCTACAGGGGGCTTGAGGCTCCTCTGCTTTACCCCACTTCAGCTTGCCACACCCTTGATCCTGAAATAATGGCCCTGTGTATCTGAATCCCCCAGTAAAAAATTATCTCCAAGAGCCAGGCTGTTCACTGCTGTATCTTCAGGGCCTAGTACCACCAGCCTTGGCACACAGTAGGATCTCACTTGATGTCTGGTGGATCATAGCAACTGGAAAGATGGCTAGTATTGACTATTGAGAGCCAGTTCCAGCATTCCACATGGAATCTAACTCATTTAATAAAACTAGCATGTGAAACCAGTACCCCCTGAGCTTGTGTCTCTAGCTGCATATGTAGCAGAAGATGGCCTAATCGGCCATCACTGGGAAGAGAGGCCCCTTGGTCTTGCAAACTTTATATGACCCAGCACAAGGGAAGGCCGGGCCAAGTAGTGGGAGTGGGTGGGTAGGGGAGCAGGGGCAGGGGTGGGTATAGGGAACTTTCAGGATAGCACTTGAAATGTAAATAAAGAAAATAATAATAATTTTAAAAATTAAAAAAAACTAGCATGTGAGAGGAATGCTAATATTTTCTTATTTGGAGAAACAGAGGCACGGGAATGTGCCCAGTAAATAACAGAGAAAGGATGTGTGCCCGGTTTGGCTTTGGAGACTGCAAATGGGTACACAGATGAATGCCTGCCTACCCTCACGGAGACGGGCAGCCATGCAAGCGCTGCCTCTCCTGTATCTCCCCCCATCTGTGCAGTGAGGGGTGGCCCTGGTTATGGACGGGGCCTTTGGTTGTCTGGAGGCTTAGGAACACTGGGAGAATAAAAAGAGGCACTTGGGCTAAAGGAGACCTTAAAACAGCATAGTCACTAGGTCAACCCAGCTTGAAGCAGAGAGTGCAGTGGCCAGCAGGGCAGGAAGCCCACACCCATGATTCTGAGTGCCCAGGTCAGAGCTGGCTCTAGTTCAGTTTATCTGCAGCAAAGAAAGGTCAGAGTCAAGGTCACAGCAGGGCTAAGGACAATAACAACCACTGCTAAATAACCAGCTTTTCAGTGTGTGTGATGTCATCTGATCCTCACGTCAACCCTGTGACTGTCATTCCTGAGAATGATGGCCTGAGAGGCCTGAGCCTGCACCAGAGTCACACGTGGTCAGTGTTGACTGACAGATCCGCTACAATCTATCACACACTAAAAATCACTCTATCTCTTTAAGCCGAGAGCAGGCAGGGCCCAAGGGTCATGCCTGCGCAACTGGCAGGCAAGTAAGAGAAGTAGCCACTTTGCTCATTAAAAGTTTGGCCAGGCAAGCAAAGTGGGCACCTGGGGCAGATGGGACTCCCTGAGATGTAGGCCTCAGCTGGACCGGGCATTAGGCCCAGGCTGCTGTAATTGGGCCCCTGGTGCCCTGCTGAGTCTGTGTCCCCATGGAGAGACTAAAGGAGACACCAAGGTCCAGTTCATTATGGCTTAATTAGTGGCAAATCACTTGGCAGCCTCAGGGACACTGCAATGAGCTCAGAGTGAGAAAAGTTTGAGCACTCGCAACTTCCTCCCATGCGGCCCACAACTTTCTTTGCTGCAGATAAAACTTTTTCCAACCCTGAGGGACACTATGTTCCCGTTGACGCCCAGGTTTCTCTAGGTTGCTCAAGCCCAGTGTGCCATCAGAGGCTGGCCTAATGCCCAGTCACTGCCTGGCCATCCAGGACACTGCTGGCTCCTCAGGCCTCAAGCTGGCCTCCGCTTGGTGAGAGATGCCCTGACTTTGTCCCCCATCCTGTCTTGGGACACACACAAGGTCAAGCACCACAACACTGAAACACGGTCTCATTGCCATCCGGACGATGGTCCCTCCACTCCCAGGGCAGGTCACAAGTGCTCCCCAACCACCTGAGCCTCATTTCCTTCTCACAGCAGCCACAGGAGAGAAGGAGAGAGGCTGATGTAGAGATGATGCCAGTGACAAATGGCCACTGTTTCAGAAGCAAACGTCTTACATACTTGCAACCATGTGCCCCGGATGATCTGCATGAGGTGGACACTCTCACCTCTACATCCAGATAAAAAGCCAAGCCCCAGAGACTTCCCAATTGCCCACCTCATGCAACTGCCCCCTCGGAGAGAACGGTAGCTTTGGACTAAGACCCGTTTGGGCTCAATCTTAACTCTGCTGCTACCTGTGTAAATGCACATAAGATATGTATTTAGCTTCTCTGAATCTCTGTTTATAAATGGGAAGGGAGCCTTTAAGCATATGTACTACAAAAAGAAATATGCGGATAAAAGCAGTGTCTATAAAACAGCTGTCATAAGCCTAGCCCAAGGGTAAACTTTTATTGACAGTGGTTAGCACTATGTTATATTTTAATAAAATGGGGGTGGGGGAGTGGTGGACCACCAAATTTGATGCCAATAATTCTGAAAATATCTTTTCTCCCTTGGACCATGTCAGTTTGGACAGCAGATCCTGGGTTTTGGTTCTGCAGGATCTGGGTTAGAAGCTGGCCTTGCTCTGTTCAGGCAGGCGTGGAGTCTCATGAAATCTTAGACTGGGCAATAAGCCCAGCACCTCAGCTCATGCTGGGGTAGGGATGGCATCAATGTGAAATGTCACCGTTTCCCTGGAGCACAGTGCCTGCTCCAAGAGGCTACTATGAGAACAGAGTCGTGAGATCTGCATCGAGGTGAGCAGGCTCTGCACGTCCTAGGGCTGAGTAGAATTATCCTGCACCATCTCATGCACAAGGTAACTGTGGTTCCAAAGGCCAGGGCACCCATCTGGCAGTCTCCAGGCCCAGAGTGAAACCCAGGGCTCCCTGACCAGAGAATATTGGAGCAGGTTAGCAGGAAATTTCCTTCGTAGCTCCACATCACTTCACCCTGCAGGGGCTCTGACACCCACTGAATGGCGCCAAGAGTAAGGTAGCACACACAGAGCAGAGCAAGGGAGGCCTGGGGACAGACAGAGGGAGTAGGGATGGCAGGATCTGTCTTCTGCCTCCTCGTGCTCCATTTTGCTCTCTCTCTCTCTCTCTCCCTCTCTCTCTTGCCTCCATACAAGCATTTAACTCCAGATAAGCCCCAAATTGAAAAGAAGCAAAGAGCTCGCTGTGAAATACAACTTAAAATGCGGCCCATAGCCCTTCGTTGGGCAAGGGCCTCACACTCTCTGTGAGGAAGAAAACTCTCACGTGCCTTCACAGACCCTGGGGGAGGGGTGAGATCAGTCACCCCAATCTACATGTTGGACACCCAGGCTAGAACCAGAACTGAGGATGACTCATATACTGGCAGGCAGCAGGAGCTTACAGGACCACTCCTCACAACAGCCCAGAAGTGGGCGTGAAGCCAACAGCACAGAAGTAGGCTTGACTTTCAAAGTCCTACCCTTAGCAGCCTGTGTCCACCATCTAGGCTCCAGGTCCTTTCCTAAACAGACGCCAGCTGATGACCAAATGTCCAAACACAGGATCCTGTGAGGCCCTTCACATTCAGACCATAGGAGGACAAGTGACCAAAGTTGGTCCAAAATCCCCCAGAGAAGACTGCCTGGAGCTCAGAGAATTAAATGTGGAAACTGATGTTGATAGAGTTTAGAGCCAAATGGTTCAGGTTCAAACCCCAGCTCTGCTGCC
This sequence comes from Mus pahari, assembly GCF_900095145.1. Taxonomy (NCBI): domain Eukaryota; kingdom Metazoa; phylum Chordata; class Mammalia; order Rodentia; family Muridae; genus Mus; species Mus pahari. The sequence goes on along the minus strand of NC_034590.1, from coordinate 73,360,042 downwards.
TCCTGGTTGTGTGTCCACGGAAAAGGCTTCCTCACCTGTCTCCTCTTCTGTGAGTTACCAATGGGGTCAAAACAGGGTTGTTGTAAGATCAGTGACAGAGTCTCAGCCATTGTTTATAGATGTCACACTGTATGAGAGTGCGTGTGTGTATGTATGTGTGCGCACGCGCGCGCGCGCACACACACACACACACACACACACACACACAAGCTATGACCTCATTTGACCCTGCACATACAGCTGTAAACTATACCTAATCTAGAGGGGACTCAGTAAATCTGGTGGAGGGAACAAAGGGGACAAAAGAGGGGTGAAGTTGATGCTTTCATTGTGCTTGTTCATCAGAAGAGCAATCTGAGTCTCAAAGTGGGAAAAATAACTTCCCAGCTACTCAGAACCAGAACAGAACCGGGTGCCCTGACACTGGAATGGCCTGAGAGTCCTTTAGAGGCTGTGTAAAGGTGTACAAGGGAAGTCTAGCAATGAGAGGACTCTACACCAGCCCTGACAGGCTCAGACAGCCCAGGCACAGTCCTTTCCAGCAGACAGTGGGGAGCAGTTGCCTTGTGGCGTGTGGTGCTTGAGTGCCACCTTGTGACATTTCTGAGAAGTGCAGTCTGTGACTGATCAGACACGGAGACCTCTGGCTGCAAAGGTCCCGCAAGAGGCTCGTGGTCTTCTGATCCACAGATCCTGGGGAAGGCTCCGGGTCCAGATTGGGTTGGAAAGAACAGGCAACTGCAGAAGCTGTGTCTGGAAATCAAAGATTCCCCACAACCAAATCATCTTTCAGACTGGGAGGAAGTGGGATGCGACAACTGGGGTTGCTGGATCCCTTCTCATCAGGACCCAAGACCTCAGGCCAGCCTCAGGTGACCTCTCACCTGGCCTACCACACACAGCCACATCACACTTTTTTTTGATACAGTCCCTCTGCTTACAGTTTGAGGTCTTCAGCATGATGACTGATTTGGGGGGACTAGGGTGCTCAGCCAAAAGCACCATGCAAGGAATAGTTTCCGTCTCTTCTCTCTCTACAAGACCCACAGGAGGGTAGGCCTTGCTCCACATCATCCTGCAAGGTCCTGACAGGTGGGCCCAGCAACCAGACCTGCAGACTTAACTTCAGGCTTAAAAAATTCCCAGTAAATTGTCTCTACCACACAACGTTCAACCACCCATTTAAAGACAAAACAGCAGAGGCTGTACCGTGGTTGGCATGCATTTACTCAGCCCAACTCCTGTTCTCGGGGGTTCTGTAGTGCACTCATCCGTTCCAGTAGAGCGACTTCCATCCAGCCTGTGCCCGCCCAGGCCAGGGGTCATAGAAAGGGATCAGCCACATCAGAAGCAGACTTGATTCTGAGTCCCAGGTAATACCTACTAGTACAGAGTCCTGGCCAAGGGCAAGCTCTGTCGTATGTTGTATCTGGAAGAGGTTTGATAATCATCACTTTACAGAGGTTTGTGTGGCTCCAACGACCTACAGCTTAAGGGTTTAAACGGTGAGGTCGGCACACTGGAGAGGATCCGTGCAGCTGGGCTGGCTCCTTCTTGGCAACCAGCTGCTAACCTTTCCCTTAGCAAATTTCACAGCTTTTAAAAAAAAAAAAAAAAAAAGATTTATTTATTTTATTATGTGAGAACATTGTTTCAGACAAAGCAGAAGAAGGCATCGGATCCCATTACAGATGGTTGTGAGCCACCATGTGGTTACTGAGAATTGAACTCAGGACGTCTGAAAGAGCAGTCAGTTGCTCTTAACCAGTAAGCCATCTCTCCAGCCATCACAGCTTTATTTTTAAGACAGGATCTCGCTAGGCAGCTCTGACTCACCTTGAACTCAATATGTAGACCAGGCTGGCCTTGAATTCATGGAGATCCACTCACCTCTGTCAATCGAGTGCTGTAATTAAAGGCATGTCCTGAATATCTTTGGGGTAAAGTGAAGGAATGTTAGACCAATGTTGGTTTTTTTTAATTTTAACACTCTTTATATTTAGCAAATTCTCAGTCATGCATCATGATTCCACAGTTATACTACATTATTTAATAGCTGTGAAATGCCATATAGAAATAATTTGTTGGGCTGGTAAGATGGCTCAGCAGGTAAGAGCACTGACTGCTCTTCTGAAGGTCCTGAGTTCAAATCCCAGCAACCACATGGTGGCTCACAACCACCCGTAATGAGATCTGATGCATCTGAAGTCAGCTACAGTGTACTTATTTATAATGATAAATAAATCTTTTTTTAAAAAAAAAGAAATAATTTGTTTAAACACTTTTCATTTATAATACTTTTATTACTTCTTGTAGAATTTCATTCCATGTATTTTCATTTGGTTTGGTTTGGTTTGGTTTTCTGGTGTTTCTCTCTATAGCTCTGGTTATCCTGGAACTCGACCTGTAAAATAGGCTGTCCTAGAACTCAGAGATCTGCCTGCTTCCACCTCTGAGAGCTAGGATTAAGGCATGTGCCCCATGCAGGGCTTCAAACAACATATTTCGATCATAGTCACCCCTAACTCCTCCCCCTAACTCCTCTAAGATCCACTATGATTTCCTTAAGACACCTCCATCTTCATACCCTTTCTTTTCTTTTAAATAATCTATTGATCCCAACTTGTATTGTTTACATATTCCTGGGTGTGGGGACTATCCACAGGATACCATTGGCCCATCAGAGCTCACAACCATAAGGAAAACTGACATCCTCTTCCCCAGAAGCCCTTGCCCCGCCATGCTGGAGTATTGCCTGGCTTGACCTTGTGTGATCCTGTGCAGCATCATTTGACTCCACAGACCAAGGTTTTAAAGTCCAGATACTAGAAAAAAAGTCCTACCCCTGAGGCTGGGTTGCGCGTGCACGCGCGTGTGCGCGCGCGCACACAGAGAGAGAGAGAAAGAGAGAGAGAGAGAGAGAGAGAGAGAGAGAGA
>NC_034590.1:73340684-73356760 GCF_900095145.1 Mus pahari | reverse complement strand
AGGAGGAGGAGGAGGACAGAGATTGCTTTAGAGATTGGGATCAAAGAGAATTCTGGAGGGGCACCCCATATACACAGTGTGTGACATCCATAGCCCAGCTCTATGCTCCACCTCCCTCTGGCCAGGCCCCTCTATCCAAAGCAATATTGAGCCCCCAAGCTTGTCTGCCCTCTCTGACTGGGACAAGGTTTGAAAGAAGACCATCTCTTGGGCAATTTGCCTACAGCCTAGGAGGCTTCCTCTGTCCCTTTCCTGAAGGCTGGAGGGAACAGTGGATCTGCCAGAGAGACCAACGGTCATTTAAAACTGCGCCTAGCACCAGAGGAGACGTTAGGCTAAGAGAATACAGTGAGCAAGAGGAGGGAACCTTGTGTGTAGGAGAATCTACCTAGCATCTAGGGGACAGAGGGTATGTCCTGTGCCCCTGCTGGACCAAGAGACGCGGTCTGGCTACCTTTGTCACTAAGGGCTCAGTCCCCCTACTCAGAGCCTCAGCTCTCACATGCACTGGGGTGCACTGGGATGCAGTGCATACTCCTCTCCTCAGTGTACTGTAGAACTCATTAGTTGAGGAACATTATGAGCCTTCTCGTTACAGTCTGGTCAGTCACTGAAAACATTACAAGTGTGGTCTAATCTAATCCGGGAGAGTAAAACAGCTCAGTGGATAAAGTGCTGAGAAAGGCTGAGTTCAGATACCCAGAAGCAATGGTTTTGTTTTTTAAGGCACGGTTGTACACACCTCTAACTCCAGGACTCTAGGTAGAGATAGGTGAGCCCCAGTCTAGACACAGCAGTGAGCCCCAGCTTCCAGGGACCATCTCAAAATCACCTTGAAGAACAATATAGAAAGACTCTTGATATTAGCTCCTGGCCTCTACATGCTCATACATGCATCCACACATAACACACTCCAAAAAGATAAAATAAAACCGAGGTTAATTTATTTTGTTGTAACATGCGATCCAGGAAGGGGAGGCCACAAAGCCACCCAACCTAACACCCTCCTTTTAAGAAAGGGGAGAGAAAGGCCTGGGGTGACTAGCCCAAGGACGCACAGCCAGAGTATGGCACACCTCAACAGTCTAGATTCCTTTCTTCCTGTGGCCTCCTGTCAGTACCTCCTAGAGTCACGGACCCCCAAAGATGCACAGCCAGAGTATGGCACACCTCAACAGTCTAGATTCTTTTCTTCCTGTAGCCTCCTGTCAGTACCTCCTAGAGTCACGTGTTCCATTTCTCTGGGCTGAGGTTCAGGTTTGAGGGGTGCAGATGTGAGATACAAGTCCAGAAGGGCCTGATGAGCCCCACAAAGGGTGGGTGAACCTCTTGAGACAGATGTCAAGGACTTCCGTAAAACCTCGTCTCTAAAAAGGCCTCCTGTCCACTCTACCCAAGATAGTCATCCCTTCCATTCCTCTACACTGACCAGTGCCACCGTCAAGTCTTTGCACATGTGAAGACCTTCAGACCCTAGGAATGGTTGGCTTTCTATTGCTGTGGTATAACCTACCTTGGAAAGGGAAGGGTTTCTTTCGATTTATACTTTATAATCCATCACTGAGGAAAGCCAGGGCAGGAATTCAAGGGAAAAACTGGAAGTAGGACCTGAAGCAGAGACCATGGAGGGACGCTGCTTTCTGGTTCACTCCCTGGCTCACATTCAGCTGCCTTCCCTGCACCTCACAGGACCATCTGCCAAGGGCTAGCATTGCCACGTCAATCAACAACCAAAAAACAAAAACACCACATAGACATGCCTACTGGCCAATCTGATGAAGTTTTTTGTTCTCTGCTGAGGGTCCCTCTCTCTAGTTAATATCAGATTAATAAAGATTAATTGATACACCCCACCAGAAACAAAGTTTGATATACAAGAGGGACAGAGGATTTGACACACCTGGCCATCTCCACTGAGAAATCAGGGGAGGAAAACTTAGGACAGGACACTATGGAGACCTAGAAAGAGGGAAGAGAAGAGGGATAGTAGACACAGGTTTGCCCACAGACCTGGAGTATAGCAACGACTACTGAGGGACTGACAAGCCAGGTGGGCTGCCCAGTGCCCCTCTACAGCAGCAGTGGTGCACAGTGTTGGCACCAGCCACTAAGCCCCTTCTGCTGAAAGATTCAGGGGACTGTGACAAAAGTAAGCAAGGAGGCTTCCAGAGCTGGTGGTACCTGCTGCTCAGCAGCAGGCACAAGCTGGGTGAGGCTTGGAAAGAAAGGGCCCATCAGGCAGAGGAGTAGGCATACCATGCATGAGCAGGGGGGCAGGGAATTTGCTCGGGAGCGGGGGGGGGGGGCGGATATGCCTTGAATGCAAGGCAAGAGTCTAGCCTCTCTCCGCAGGTTTTTATTAGGTGCTGAGGGACTAGAGGTAATGAAGTGGCTGGAAGGACAGACCTGCAGGAGACCTGGAGATGACCTGGAATGAAGGCTTTAGCAGCAGGCTGCAAAGGAAGCCGGAGGTAAGACTGGCAGCACTTGGTACATGGGAAAAGCCAAGGAATCCAGCACAGCCACAGCAGACTTCCAGGAAAGACGATGGAAAAGAAAAGCTGGCAGGCATAGGTAAAGGGAGCAGGCCCAGGGTGAGCGCACTGCCCTAGAGATGTCTGTACCCACTTTCTGTTCCCTTCTTGGCTGACCTGCCATGGAGACCTCAGGACCCGCCCCCTGCACTCGGCAGCCTCAGCATCTCACCATCTCACTGGACATTGCCAATCTGCAGGGGGCTCTCCATCTGAGAGAGGATGCTCACCCTGCCTGCCTGAAGAAGCTCTAAACCAAAGGAGAGGCATAGCTGTGTTCAGAAGACCCGTGAATGAATAACATCTTTCTATCTGAATGGTCACTCAGCAACCATGAGCTGCTGTTTTCTAAGAGTAGGCTTGAAGCTCACCTCCTCCAGGAAGTCTGTCTGGGGAGGGGGGGGGTAGCCATAGCCTTACACAGACAGGTCTCATCCTTCTGAGCTGAACTCTGCAGTCCAGGGTTTTAAACCTCTACAAGATGGGGCAGAGCCTTTGTACCCAGCCATGGCCATCACACGTACACCTACGTAAGACCTCCAGACCAAGGCCACCTCGCTAACCATCTCCCTTCCTTCACATTCTACATATAAGGACTTTGGGGAGCTGTATGACAGCCCCACAAAAAAATCCCAGATTCTACTCCCAGAGCCTACGAATGTGATCTTATTTAGGAAAGGGGGTTTTGCAGATGAAATTGAATAAAGGATCTTTGGATGATATCCTTTTGTTATTCAGAGGAACCTGTATCCAATAACAAATGTCTTTATAAGACCAGGGCAGGGCTGGGAAGAGGCTTCTGAATATGGGCACAATTATGCCACACGGGCCAAGGAAAGCCTGACTCTGCATCCAGCTGGAAGAGGCAGGGAGTGTGCTCCTTCATAAAGGCACTGAAGAGACACGGCTAGCCGCTGCCTTGGTCTGAGGATGATAGCCACCAGAACTGTAAGGGGAAACCGTGTGTGGCACTAGCAGTTCTGGAACTCACTCTTGTAGACTGGGCTGGCCTCAAACTCACAGAGATCCGCCCGCCTCTGAGACCAAAGCTGTGTGCCGCCAGAAAGGAAACCTTTTTACCAGTTTAAGCACCAAGTTTGTGGCCTTTTCTTGTAGAGCATTTGGAAATGAAAACAGAGACTGCGGAACTGCACTGCAAACCACTCTGAGGTTGGAGTTGGCCAAGATGTAAACTGAGCAAGTCATATGTCCTGTGGGAACTGACACAGTCGTGGGGACCAGGGATGAAGAGGTGAGGAAGGCATCTTTGTGACAGACCCAGAGGCCACTTCAGTGAAGAATGAGCCATTTACAATCCAACAGTGGGGGCCTCAGGAGCTCAGTGAGATGAGCGACTGAGAATCCAAGTCCTGGCCTGCATGCCACAGGGAGGAGTCATAGGAGATGTGTGCCGCCCAATGAGCAGAGGCCCCTTCTCTCAGTAAGCCTCACATCTGAGCCTGGGTTGTGGGAAGTAGAGCTTGCAGGACCCCTGACAGACATCTGCAGGGTCCTCCAGCCCTGTGGCTCCCCACTGGATACCTCCAAGCAGCTTCCTCCGTCCATCCCTGCTGAAGCAAACTCAAGTCCTGGGCTCCAAGTCACCCAGTCTTGTTTGGCTTCTGTTTTCCGTTCTCTTTACCCTCATCCCTGGCTTTAGGGATAGACCTCACACCCCCACACCCATGTGCTTAGGTGTGTCCCTGATCCTCGTGGGGAGCTGTAACTCAGCCACAGAATCCGTCCTCTCAGCCTGGGCAACTGCTTCCCAACATCTCAGGCCTCGCTCAGATGTCCCCTCCTGCGTGGACTTTTCCAGAATCTCATCTGTTCCTTCTCTGGTTCCAAAGCAGGAGCGAGACAAAACAGTGAGTGGAGGGACACAGGTTTGCTCAGGCATTTGTCAAAGCACTGCCACAGGTCTGCAGAGTCACCTCTGCAAGTCACCTGAAAGGACCGATGCCTAACAACCCCACCACTAATATGGGGTGATACGACCCCACCTCATCAGAACCTCCCACTCCTCAGTCTCCTGCTTGCAGCATCTCCTCCCATAAATTCCTTAGAAGCCCCCACTGATCCTTCCACACCCTCCCACCACCATATATAGACCCACACACAAACCACGCCCAGTAGAGGTTGCCTTTCCTTGCATTACTGGCTTCTCAGTTAGGACCAGACTGCAGGACTAACCGACACCCTACGGTGCCCCTCCCCCCCCCGACCCTCCCCTGCCAGAGCTACCCAAGCAGTTAGCTGCAGGCTGGGTTTGGGGCATAAGGTCGATTTATCCCATCTCTGTTGGGTCTCCAGTTCCAGAGAGGGGACACTGAATAGCACAGACCATAGGAAGAACCTGAATGTCAGGTGACTGAGTTGGTCCCTCAGTGCTCCTAGAAGACCATGAGGCAGGCAGGCAGCGCTTGTCTCCAAGCCATAGGCTGAGCTGAAGTCTGAGCTCCCAGGGGAGGTAGGAGGGGTGCATTTAACAGCACTTGGGGATCCCCTCCAGCTCTCTCTCTCTCTCTCTCTGCTCCTGCCTGACTGTGCTGGGATGAATTCAGCTCCAGGGTAAGCGTGGAGAGTATGGGTGCGGGATGGAGGTGCTAGCTGGGGCATGAGGGGGTGTGGGAGATGTGCATAGCAGTGGCTTAGGCTCACCCTAGGCATGCCAGTGTCTCCATCACACACCGTCCCAGTCCACTCTGCTGCCTCCTCAGCCTCACCCCAGGCCCAGGTCTTCTCAGAAGGAAATGATTTTCTATGGAGATTATTTTGCCCTTCACTTTTCCCGCCATCCTTTGTACTATAATTTTCTCCATAGGTGGAGATCCAGGAATCCCCTCTGTGATTCATGACAGGGATGGGAACTCTGGTTTTGGAGTTCCATCCTTCTCTGACCTGATTCCCAATTCTCAGCTTTATATCAGTGGGCTCTTTGTACCACTCCTGCCTTTATTTAGGCTGACTCCGACTATTTTTATTAGAAACCCAGGCCTCTGAGCCTAACTTCACAACGCCATGCCCACCAGCTCAGCATCCCTGGTCCTTGTGTAGTGCCTCAGCCTCAGGTTTTGTCCCTAGAAGTTAATTAGAGACCTCTAAACAGTGTGTCCTGGGTTCCCATTGCACTTTTGGTCCTTCCCACCAGACTATAAGTAATGCGGGCACTGGAAGCACATCCAGAGCACATGTAACGCCCATGTGACCAGTAGAGTAATTGGGATACAACAAATGTCAAAAATGTATTAACAATAACTGGATACATGAATGGATGAAGGGCCATTTCCTGTCCCTGTCAGTCCTAAACCAACAAGCCACATTGTACTTACTGAAAAACAGGTAGTGCACTGAGAACGTGTAGTGGGAGTATAAAACACCTTTCCTTTTTAGCTTTTAACATGATTCTGGAAATTCTGGTTTATATTTTTAAAAAGTCATAAAACAGAAGTAGAATAATTCTCCTGAATGCCCAAAATAATCTCCTGAAAACATTTCAATTAATGAAAAAAATTAATGATAAGATATAAAATAAATGTACAAAATAATATCATTACTATGTAAAAGGAAAGGGATTCAAAACTGTTATAGGCTTGTAATAGCCTCAGTGGAGCACACAGCAAGACACACAGGAACACACCAACAGTGCAGGAGATGGCTCACTGTTCAGCAGTTATGTTCCAAGTGTGTGTCCCAGGTGTCTGTGTTTGGCTCCAGGAATACAAATGCAGACAGAGTGCCTGCTCCCATGGACCTATACACATCAAACTATAAGCCACTGAGAGATGCTAAAGAAAGACTTGAAAACTCAGAGCATTGTCGTTCAGGGCTCATGAGATGACTCAGAGGGTCAAATTGTTTATCTCACAAGCCTGACAGCTGAGTTCCACCCTTGGATCCCACAGTGAAAGGAGAAGAAAGATATCCTCTGGCATGTATACACACAAACACACACACACACACACACACACACACACACCACGCACACTTTAAAAAAAAATTGTAAAAGAACACCACATTTTGTAACCAGGCAGAAAGAGTGTGGCCAAGATTTTGATTCTCCACAGATTACTTTATAGGTTTAATGAAATCCCAGTTTTTCAGATTGCAACAAGGTAATTTTTGAAAATTACCAAAGTGATACTAATGGTGGGGAAATTAAATAAGAGTAATGAAAATCTTAAAAGTACTTGCAAAAGTGTTTCGTTGGGAGTCTAAATAATGATCCTACAGTAATCAAAATGGTGCTGCGTTCTAACAAGTCAGTGACAGGAAAGAGACCAGATTAAAATGGTCAAAGGTATGCTATAAATAGGCATTTCTCCTGAGAAAATGAATAAGTGTCCAGCAGACAAATGAAAAGATGCTCAGAAAAACACAAGCCAGACACCGTGACGCACACCTGTAATCCCAGCGCTCCAGAGGCAGAGACAGGAGAGTCATGAGTTCGAAGTCAGCCAGTCTGCATAGTGAGTTCCAAACCAACCAGGATCACATAGTGAGAGCCTATCTTAGTAGTAGTAATAATAACAATAATAATATGGAGGGAGGGAAAGAGGGATAAAAAGAGAGAAGAAGAAAGATTAAGCATTGAATTATCTATGACCCAGCAATTTAATCCTCAGAACATAACCAAGAAAAATACATTAAAACAAAATACTCATGGTAACATTACTATAATAACCAGAAAAGAAAAATAATCCAAATGTCGCCTGACTGTGAGTGGGTAGATGGGATGAGCTGTCTACATGGATGTACTATTCTTCCACTCAAAGCTGATAAAATAAGCAGGGAGTGCTGGCACGCCTTTAATTCCTGCACTCAGGAGGCAGAGACAGGAGGATTTCTGTGAGTTTGAAGCCAGCTTGGTCTACACAGTGAGTTTCAGGACAGCCAGAGATATGTAGAAAGAACCTGTCTTTAAGGAAAAAAAACAACTGGATAAAATACTGATGTGTATACAGTATGGATAACAGACAGAAAAACACAAACCAGGTATGGTGGGACACGGCTGTAATGCCAGCACTCCAGAGGCACAGGCAAGCGGTTCATGAGTTCAAATACACAGCTGGAAAAAAAAACTAATTTTTCTTATTTAACTAATGGGAAATGTCCAAAGTAGACAAATCTACTGACTCAGAAAGAACCTTAGCAACTCATTGGCAAGTGTTTGTAGATGAGCTTCTATCTGGGGCATTGCAAACGTTGATCATGGTGATTATTACATAATACTATGAACTTACTATACTTTATTACTTTATACTTTAAAGGGGAAATCATGTGGTGAGTTACAATAAATATTTTGAAAATAGCATGGTACTGATATGAGTACAAATGGAACATCACTATCTAAATAATAATAATAACAATAACAACAACCACAGGGCAAGTGAGATGGGTCGGTGTTTATGAGCACTTGCTGCTCTTCCAAAGAACCAGAGTTCAGTTCCTAGCACCCATGCTGCATGGCTCACAAGCCATGTTGGGTAGCTGCTGCTCCAGGACATCCAGCAATCCAGCATCCTCTTCCAGCCTCCTCAAGCACCTGCACACATGTGTACATATCACACATACACACACACACACACACACACACACATACACACCACATACATACATGCACGCACACACATAAATAAGTCTTCAAAAAATAAAAACCTCTGCCACATAAAATAACTCCATCTAGAATGAAGACAGCAACATGAAGTGACAGGTAGGTGGAACAGTGGTGTTATCCGGATAAAACCAAGTTAAATTATCGTGTCATGAATCAAATGAATTTCACGTCAGAACTCATAAAACCTTGAATATGGAAAGATGGCTCAGTGTGTGTCTCGGTTTGAATGAGCAATGTCTTCCACTTGAACTCGTTGGTGGCACTGTTTGAGGAGATTATAAAACCTTTAAGAGGTGCGGCTTTGCCAGAGGAAGTTATGACACTGGGGCATGTTTCTTGGGTCTACACCGTAGACCTTCAAAAACTCTATAACAGTGTTCAACCTTCCTAATGCTGCAACACTTTAATACAGTTCCTCATGTTGTAGTGACTCCCACCACAACCATAAAATTATTTTCACTGCTACTTCATAACTGTAATTTTGCTACTGTTATGAATTGTAATGTAAATATCTGATGTGCAGGATACCTGATAAGCAACCCCATGGAGGGCATGACCCACAGAGAACCACTACTCTGCAGCCCGTGTAGTCTCACTTTGTTCCCGGTTCCTGTGTGTGTGTGTGTGTGTGTGTGTGAGTATGTGTGTGTGCATGTACGTGTGTGTGCATGTACGTGTGTGTGTGCATGTACGTGTGTGTGTGCATGTACGTGTGTGTGTGCATGTACGTGTGTGTGTGCATGTACATGTGTGTGTGCATGTATGTGTGTGTGCATGTACGTGTATGTATGCATGTGTGCGTGTGTGTGTGCATGTACGTGTGTGTGCATGTGTGTGCATGTGTGTGTGCGCGTGTGTGTGCATGTACGTGTGTGTGTGCATGTATGTGTGTATGTGTGTGCATGTACGTGTGTATGTGTGTGTGCATGTATGTGTGTGTGTGTGTGCATGTACGTGTGTGTGCATGTACGTGTGTGTGCGTGTGTGTGTGTGTGTGTGTGTGTGTGTGTGTGTGTATGTGTATGTGTGTGCGCGCGAGAGAGAGCGCTTTGTGTGCTGGTGCAGATGTGGACCCTTGGCTGCCTGCTTTGGCTGTGGCTGCCGTGTCTCCTCCACCACTGTGGACTCTCTCTCTCTGGAACTATAAGCCAGAATAAACTCTTCCACAAGTCTCTCTCTTGTTTTTCATCATGTTTTAACACAGCAACAAGATTTAACTAGAACAAGGTAAAGTTTTTGCTGAACAAACATGAGAACCAAGACAGGTGGAAGTCAGGGACTGCCTGGCCAGACAGGATAGCCAACACAGTGAACTCAAAAATAAGGTGGAAAGTAATACAGAAAGACAGTGTTAATCCCTGGTCTCCATACCCAGAGGCAAGCACACTCAGATAAACACGCAGGGGCAAAAAATAAAACTCATAGCCCAAAGAATAACAAAAATACATGTATTATCTATTTGGCCTTTGAATAAGACAGGATTGTCTATGCTAAAAGCCAAGGAAATAATTTATTTAAAAAATACCAATTAAATTAATTTTATAAATACAAACTTTTGGCCTTAATAGTACCATAAGCAAAGTGAAAATGCTGACAAGATTTATAAACCATGCTTAAAAAATACATAATGACTAATGGTTAAACTACGATGGGAAATACCAAGTTCCCAATAGATAACGAAGTCAACAATAACATGTGACTTTACAACCACCATTGTTTAAGATCATGGTGGCTAGGTACAAGCACCACAGAGTCAGTGACAAGATTCATTCAACATCCCTGGAAATCCAATTGACATCCAAAAAGGGGGGGGGGTGACTATCACTTGACCCAGGAATTCTGCAAGCAAAATCTCCACCTGTGATTTATTTGAAATGTAAGCAATGATTTGTGTAAGGATCTCATTAAATAATAAGGCCAAATGTCTTCTTTTTTCCTCTAGAAATATTGGAGCCTCATGAAAACTTAAGCACCCAGTCCAGCCTCGTGAGGCTGGGGCAGGTCCTAGCTGGACCTTTCAGGGACTGAACCTCGGCATCCTGCCCCTCCCTTCTCCCTGGAGCCTCCCCCAGCCCTCAGGCGTCATGTCAGGCACCTACAATGGCACCTACAATGAGTCCTACACCAGCTTCCTCCTCATGGGCTTCCCAGGGATGCAGGAAGCCAGAGCCCTCCTGGTGCTACCCTTCCTCAGTCTCTACCTGGTGATCCTCTTCACCAATGGCCTGGTCATCCACACGGTGGCATCCCAGCGCAGCCTGCACCAACCCATGTACCTGCTCATTGCTCTGCTCCTGGCTGTCAATATCTGTGCTGCCACCACGGTGCTGCCTCCCATGCTCTTCAGCTTCTCCACACGCTTCAACCGCATCTCCCTCCCTCGATGCTTGGGACAGATGTTCTGCATCTACTTTCTGGTTTCTATGGACTGCAACATCCTCCTGGTCATGGCTCTAGATCGCTATGTGGCTATCTGCTACCCTCTCCGCTACCCAGAAATAGTGACAGGACAGTTACTGGCTGGTCTGGTGGTGTTGGCAGCCACCAGGAGCACATGCATTGTGGCTCCAGTGGTGGTACTGGCCTCGCGGGTCCGCTTCTGCCGCTCAGATGTGATCCACCACTTTGCCTGTGAGCACATGGCCCTAATGAAACTCTCCTGTGGGGACATCTCGCTGAATAAAACGGCGGGACTCATTATTCGAACCTTTAATAGAGTCCTGGATATGCTTCTGCTAGGCGCCTCCTACTCCCGCATCATCCATGCTGCCTTCAGGATCTCATCAGGTGGAGCACGGTCCAAAGCCCTGAACACCTGTGGCTCCCACCTGCTGGTCATCTTCACCGTCTACTCCTCCACCATGTCCTCGTCCATTGTCTACCGTGTGGCACGCACTGCCTCCCAAGATGTGCACAACCTGCTCAGTGCTTTCTACCTGTTGCTCCCATGTCTGGTCAACCCCATCATCTACGGGGCCAGAACCAAGGAAATCAGGCAGCACCTGGTAAGGTCATTCCTGAGTGCAGGCCCCTGAATCTCCTATGATAAGTCCGTGTTGGCCCCTCAGTATTCCTGGTGAAACTGAGGAAGGCAAGAAATGGGTACAGAGGGACCAAACTGCTACCACCATGCTCATGTTTACTAGGTTTGTTTTGTTTTGTTTTTAACTAATTTAGCACACAAAACAATTGGTTTCACCATAGCATTTTTATTACACTTGTGTCCATGATACCGTGTTCTAATTTGTCCCCTTCACCCACTGTCTTCCTTGTGTCCCATATGTCCCACCATCATTGCGGCTTCCCTTTCTTGTTTGACTTTTTCACATGCATTCCATTATCCCTCTCGTTGCTTCTTCCCACAAACTTCTAGTCACCTAGAATAGAAGCGAGGGAGAGGGGGCGTGTCCCAACAGCCCCTTGAGCTCTGCTCTCCCCAGCATCGGAACACCGGACACCGTCTATGCTCAGGAAGAGCTTCAGTGTGTCCACAGTTACACAGCAAATCGTGTTAAAGCTACTGAGGTGTAGTGAAGACATCCGTGTCTATTCCTTCTGAGATCTCGCACCCAAAAAGACCTTCATGCAGGTTTACAGATGGCGTCTTAAATGTGGAGTCTTAGAAAAACAAAATGGACCTCTTTTTAAAAATTAAGAATGCATCTTGACGTCTGGGTGCCAGCTTTTCAAAGGAGTCTGTTACTGGGTAAATAAACTAACAAAAAGTGTTCTCCATTCTCAAAAAAGAATCAAATGTCAGGCTAGTCACAGACTATTCCAAGGTAATTTACTGTTGTCCCAGGCTCATGCTGATTCTCACTCAACAGGACCAAGTCTAAAATGGCCTGTTTAACTATCCAGACAATCTCAATGGGAGCCATATAGAGAATCCCTGACTTAGAAAATCAATAGGGCAATTTTGTTGCGAAATTATTCTCGAGAAAAATAAATATTATTGAGGCTGGAAGTGGTGATACAGAACTATGATCCCAGCACTTGAGAGGTAGAGACAGGAGCGCAGGCTTGAATTTGTGCCAGCCTGGTCTGTCTAGAGGCTCTACATCAGCCAAATCTACATATTAAAGTCCTGTATCAAACCAAACAATAATAAATTATTGTTGTCAAAAGTGGCTGGGGCTATAGCGGCAGAACACGTGCATAGCATGTGCCTCGGGGCCCTAGATTTGATCCTTAGCACTGAAAAGATCTTTATTGTTGCTAGTGAGTAGAGGGAGGGGATAAAAGAGACCTCTACTTGCTACCGCATGGTCTCTGAAGGTGCCATGGCTCAAAAATACACAGCTTATTAAATAATACAGATACCTTATTAAGAATTTTAACTGGAGGCTGGAGAGATGGCTCAGCAGTTGGGAGCACTTGCCCCTCCTCCAGGTGTCTTGTTTTCTGTTCCCAGCACCCATGTCAAGTCTCTCGCAGCTGCCATAACTCCAGCTGACTACCTAGGGCACCTGCGTACATGGCACGCACATGAATAAACAAATATGCACATAAATAAAAATAAATGTTAAAATAAAATGGAGGCTGAGAGATGGCTCAGTAGTTAAATAAGCATACTGCCCTTGCAGAGAGCCCATTCTCTGAGACAATCTGCATCTCCAGCTCCAGGATAGCCAGCGCCCTCTTCTGGCCTCCAGAGTCACCTTTCCCTAATGTGCATACACACACACACACACACACACACACACACACACACACACATACACACACACACATATTCATTTAATTTAAAATAAAATACATTTTAATTGAAAATACCTGTGTGTGTGTGTGTGTGTGTGTGTGTGTGTGTGTGTGTGTGTGTTTACTTTTGGGGGGGGGTTGGTTTTTCGAGACAGGGTTTCTCTGTGTAGTCCTGGCTGTCCTGGAACTCACTCTGTAGACCAGGCTGGCCTCGAACTCAGAAATCTGCCTGCCTCTGCCTCCTGAGTGCTGGGATTAAAGGTGTGTGCCACCACGCCCGGCGTGTGTGTGTGTGTGTGTGTGTGTGTGTGTGTGTGTGTGTGTGCGTGTGTGTTTTAAGACAGGGTTTCTCTGCATAGCTCAGCTATCCTAGAACTCACTCTATAAGCACGGCTGAAAAAAATAAAAATAAAAAAATAAAATAAAATAAACCAGGCTGGCCTAAAAATCTGCCTGTCTCTGCCTCCAGTGCTGGGATTAAAGATGTGTGCCACCACCACCAACTGGAAGAAAAAAAATGTTTCTCTTAAGCCTGAAACAAAATTATAATCATATGAAGTAAGATTAAAAATGAATTGCCTTAAATCATAAAGTATAATATTCTAGTTTAGGGCTTGTATCTCTAAATTGTATTTTACTTTAACAGATTCTTTGACAAGCAGAAATTTGTAATCATTTAGTATTAATAAATATTTACATGAATAAATAACTGAGCCTCCTCTCAGTCACTCCTGGTTGATTCCTTGCAAACTGATGGACCAATTATAACAATTATACATTCCCACTAGCGTTCTCTTGTAGCACTTTGAAGAACTGTAGGAAATGGCTCAGTTTCATAAAGGCTACCTTGGAAAGGTAAACTTGAAAACTACTGAGGGATCTTTCCTGGGATTAAAAGAAAAAAAAATTATAGACGTGACATTTTAGATAGGCAGTGGTGACCTTTGTCCTTCTGGGTGGAAGGTTTTGTGGATGGGTTGCTGTCCCTTTCCCTCCACTGAGAGTCCTTCGTGTCTATAAGAGGTAGCCATTTTAGGCTTCATATCCCCCACTGCTAGGAGTCTCAGCTAGAGTCACCTCCACAGACTCCCTGGGGCCTCCCCTGCCCCCTGTCCCAGGTCTCTAGCACATCCTAGAGGTACCCCGCTGCCCACTGCTGATTCTCATTCTCGCTCCCCTGCTCTCCCCATACCAGATCCCTACCCCTGCTCCATTCTTCTCCCATCTCCTCTTCCACTCAGTTCCCTCCCTCCTTCCCTCCCTCCCTCCCTCCCTCCACCTCCAGTGTCTATTTCATTTCCCCTTCTGAGTGAGATTCAAGCATCCTCCCTTGGGCTCTCCTTGTTATTTGTCTTCTTTGGGTCTATGGATAAGAGTCCTACAAATAGTCCAGAATAGGGAACAATGGAGCTCATATAGGAATTTCCAGATTCTTCTATATGGATTTGACTCAGTTTCCTCAGATGCCACAAACAAACAAACAAACAAAGGACCCAGAGCCTATTCTCTTAGGTTATGAGAACTAAATAAGTGTTTACAGGACAGGCATGGTGGTGTACTCGCTCGATCCCAGGAGGCAGAGGCAGACAGATCTCTGTGAGTTTTGAGACCAGCCTGGTCTACACAGGGAGTTCCTGGCCAGTCAGGCTACATATTTATACAGAGAGAGAGAGAGAGAGAGAGAGAGAGAGAGAGAGAGAATTATTAGAACATTGTATCTGGCCACAGCTTGATGCAGTTTGTGTTCTCAGGAGATGACACAGTAGGCTTTAATATTAAGGCAGGAGCAGTGGGAAGCAAGCTGGAAAGCCAGCACTGAGCAATCAGGTGTTTGTTTGTTTGTTTGTTTTCTAGACAGGGTTTCTCTATATAGCCCTGGATGTCCTGGAACTCACTCTGTAGACCAGGCAATCAGATTTATATCATGGAAGACTTTCACAAAGACAGAGTTAAAATTGCGGTTGGGATGTAGTGTATGAGAAAAGAATCTATTTCCAATTTAAAAAAAAAAAAAAAAAAAAACAGAAGTTAAGCTAGTAAAACATTGAGACTCTTTTACTAAATTGCAATAAATATCCTGTTCATGCATACATGCTATTCACACACACACACACACACACACACACACACACAGCCAGTGTACAAACATCAGAAAAGTATAAGTGGTGTACCTATAATTCTAGCACTTTCGAGGCTGAGGCAGGAAGACAGTGAGTTCTAAGCTAGGCTGAGCTACACTGTGAGACCCTGTCTCAAAGGTGAGGGTGAGGAGGAAGAGAGAAAGAGAAAGGATATGTAACAAGCCAAGGGCATTTCATTTTTATCAAGTGAGTACAGACTAAGAAAAAGTAAGTTAATGCACTCCCACCTACTGAGTGTCAGGCAGAGAGTAGTCACAGCCACAAGCTACACAATAATCACAATAATCATGCTAGAAATAGTATTAACAAGAACACAGCGGTTAGTGGCTGAAGGAGCAGACGGACATGTTAGTCAGGGTTGAAGGAGCAGACGGACATGTTAGTCGGGGCTGAAGGAGCAGACGGACATGTTAGTCAGGGTTGAAGGAGCAGACGGACATGTTAGTCGGGGCTGAAGGAGCAGACGGACATGTTAGTCGGGGCTGAAGGAGCAGACGGACATGTTAGTCAGGGCTGAAGGAGCAGACGCACATGTTAGTCAGGGTTGAAGGAGCAGACGCACATGTTAGTCGGGGTGCAGGAATGAAACAAGGGCTCCGTTAATGGCTTTCCCGGCTCTGCCCCATCCTGGAAAACATGGATGGTAGGAGTATTTCTTCTTCTTTTTTTAATTGGATATTTTATTTATTTACATTTCAAGTGTTATCCCTTTTCCCAATTCCCCCACCCCTGAAACCCTCTATCCCATCCCCCTTCTCCTGCTTCTATAAGGGTGTGCCTCCAACCACCCACCCACTCCTACTTCTCCACCCTCGCATCCCCTACACTGGGACATGGAGCCTTCACAGGACCAAGGGCCTTTCTCCCATTGATGCCATCCTCTGCTACACTTGAGGCTGGAGCCATGGGTCTTTCCATGTGTACTCCTTGGTTGGTGTTTTAGACCCTGGGAGCTCTGGGGGGTACTGGTTGGTTGATACTGTTGTTCTTCCTATGGGGTTGCAAACCTCTTCAGCTCCTTCAGTCCTTTCTCTAATGGTAGGAGCATTTCTTTTCTTTTCTTTTCTTTTTTTTTTTTTTTTT
>NC_034590.1:73319227-73340632 GCF_900095145.1 Mus pahari | reverse complement strand
TCAGACACTCCAGAAGAGGGAGTCAGATCTTGTTAAGGATGGTTGTGAGCCACCATGTGGTTGCTGGGATTTGAACTCTGCACCTTTGGAAGAGCAGTCTTACCTGCTGAGCCATCTCACCAGCCCAGTAGGAGCATTTCTAACAGAGGAAACACCAGAGGATGACAGTGTTTGAAAATGAGAACATAACTCCAGTGCACAGTGTGATCTACAGAAACTTCCAACAAGCAGTTAAACAGGACCGGGCACAAGGCATCAACCTGGCTGTGGGGAGTCAGTGGGGTTGATGGGCTGCTGACCCAACAAAGGGACGGAAAGGTGGGGAAGGGGTGGGTGAGAGAGTCAGAGTTGAGGCTTGGCAAACTACTCTCTGCATACAAGTACCTCCCTGTCGCCTAACCAGTCTCTGGCAGGAGCTGTTCTCACTTACACTAATCCCCACCTACAGGATCCTAGTGACCACTGGGGCCCAGGTAATTGGCTAAGTCAGACCTGAGAGGGAGCCTCAGAAGTCCTTGTTCCCCTCAGGGAGGCATAAAAAGAATTTAACTCACCCTGGCAACTGGGGACTGACTTGACCAGTCTTTACTTCCCCTGCCTGTGTGAGTCCTGGTAAGTAGGGGCCTGTGTGCTTAGCCAGGCAGGGGTGTGGGGGAGGCTGCCAGAAAGGAGAGGAATGAGGGCAGCAGCCAACGCCACCTCTCCAGTTCATCTGGCCCAGTGCTTCACCACCTCCAATCCAGGAGGAAACAAGAGCACGCATTCACATTCTCAGTCTCTAACACTGGGTTTCGGAGCTTCTGAGGTTGGTTATGTCTTCTAAGTCCTCTTCTGAGAGGAACCCAAAGCCATATTGTAGCAGCTGAATCTGACTTATTCCTCTCTTCTTGCACAGAGGTAGACAAATTCTAGGCCTTTCTAGCGGGTGTGCCTCTCAAATGTCTCACTCATCAAATCCCCTCTCTTTCACAACCACCCTCTCTTCCACATGTAGACACAACTACACTCACCCTGCAGTTCAGTGTGTGTGAGGACAGCAGGGCAGGGTTTCTGTGCTCACAGATAACATAGCCAGTGCCAGGAAGAACCCCATTTTGTATAAGAAAGGGATCTAAAACTGAACGTCCCTTTTCTTGACATATGGGAACTAGGACTGCATGATCTGTCTATAACTCTGGAGTAGAGTATGTGTCTATGCACACCAACCAAGGCAGTGGCCCTTCCTCTGTCCCCAAACTCTCTCTTCGTGTCCAGGACTTGGGGGTAGGCCTTGAGCTTGCTTCTTTCACTTACTAGAAGAGAGAATGGAGAAAGAAGCACCAAGCCTGGTGTGGCAGTTCATGCCCGAGTCATCACAGCACTTGGAAGGTAGAAGAGGGGGGATAGGTTCAAGGCCATCCTCTGCTACACTGTGAGTTTCAGGCCAGCCTGGAAGACATGAGATCCTGTCTTTAAAAGAGAGAGAGAAACAGGGAGAGAGAGGAGGAAGAGGAAAAGAAGGGAGAAGAGGAGGAGGAAGAGGAGAAAGAGGAAAAGGTTGCTCACATCAGCCTTATAGATTTCACCATCCTGAAAAGTCAACATTGTAACTTCCCCCTCACAGCTAGGATTGCTGAAATCCCTTGACCACCAGAGTCACACAAGTGGGTGGCAGGACCAAGATTCCCCATGAAGTGTCCCCACCATGCTGTCCCTGTAAGCTCAGCACACTCCAGCTTTGGGCCATCCTCTTCCCAGCCTGGCCTTCCTCCAGTTCAATGCTCTTCTTTGCAGTGTCAGCTATGCTTTTTGCTTCCTCCTGCAAGGTGAGGGAACCCACACACAGTACCCTGTCCTGTCAGGATCACATTTAGACCAACACAAACTCCTGTCCCTAAAGCCTCCTCTCAAGGTTTTGCCTAGTGTGGTGGCACGCACCTTTAATCACTTGGGAAGCAGGGGCAGATGTATCTCTGAGTTTGAGGCCAGCATGGTCTACAGAGCAAGTTCCAGGATAGCCCAGGCTACATAGAAACACCCTGCCTCAAAAAACAAAAACAAAAACAAAAAGCAAACAAACAAACAAACACTAAGTTTTATAGATTAAATGGGCTCTGTGTGGTTCCTGAGAGCACACCAGGAACAAGGGAGGAATATTCAGAGAGATGATGAAAGTCCTTTCTAAGGGTGGGCTCTGCCCCAAACCTGGACAGACTGTGGCAAGATGGGTTGTTTTACAAGCAGATAGACACTCCAAAATAAAATGGGCTTCAAAACAAAATAAAGCCTTATCTGCATAAAGCCATTGTCCTTTCCAACATCAGTGAGCTGTGCTCTGACCAAGGCACCCCGCAGGGAGTCACATCCCCCTGGAGGGCCTGACTCCTCTTCCTAAGTGTCCGCCCTCTTCTGCTGTCCACAGATTCCTGAGCTCCACAGGTCTCTAATACCAAAAGGTCTCCGGTCCTGTGACTCCAGGAGAGCCCAGAGAAAAACAAGAATGACTGCAGAACCCCCACTCCTGTCCCTTTCTCACTACCACTAAATGACTTGAAATATGAGGTGTCCTGACCTCCTTATCACTCCATGTACTTTTCTGAGAACCTCAGCCCAGAGTCATAGCCTCAGCCTGAGCCTCAGGCCCAGGGTCCCTACACCACACCCTTCTGCTCAGACTCTGGGGTCAACCTAGGATGGAGCTCCAAACTTGAGGTCTACATTTCCAAGGAGATGGCTGTACACTTGGGGTTGAAGATGATGGAACATTCAGATGATGGTTCCAGAAAGATGTAGGGGTGGGAGGAAGAAAGAGGCAGGGAAGGAAGAACCAAGGAAACAGTTGACTGGCTCCATCACATGGTGCCGTCATAAAAGAGAGAACCTACCTCTACCCCCATTTCTAGCCTTTTTTTTTTTTAAACATAAGAAGTACCCTGTAGCTCCCTGCTGTGGTCAACTATCTCCTGTTGGGATGTGGGAAAGGAACATGTCAACTCTCACCAAAAGCTAGCTCTCTCTCTCTCTCTCTCTCTCTCTCTCTCTCTCTCTCTCTCTCTCTCTCTCTCTCTGATTCCCAACCTAATGCCTTTCCATGTCTTCAGGTGGGCACCGCACCAGGGGCCACAACGAATGTCCAGCAACTCCTACATAGCAAGACTACTCGAGTGAGGGTTCTCCCCAGCCTTGGGTTTTGTCACATCAGCGGAAGCCAGAGTGGAAAGGGATTCACATCAGCACCCATGTGTTCATTGCATTCTCTCCCTTGCCACTTTGATCTCATTCAATACAATCTGAACTCATTCAAGATGAGAGATAATGTTTTACTCACCAGGTGTTCCAAGTCCCTGGTATAGAAACTAGCACAAAGTAGGTCTTCAATAAGAACTCAGTGAAAAAGATGAGAAAGCAAAAATGGAGGGGCCATAGAAAGTAGTTACTTCTTAAAGTATCCCACTATGTGCTAACATACAACTCTTTCATTTCCTCCATAGAAATGCTGTAGTTCATGACTACAGCCAGTCCAGCCTGGTGAGGCTGGGGCAGGTCCTAGCTGGACCTTTCAGGGACTGAACCGCGGCATCCTGCCCCTCCCTTCTCCCTGGAGCCTCCCCGAGCCCTCAGGCGTCATGTCAGGCACCTACAATGGCACCTACAATGAGTCCTACACCAGCTTCCTCCTCATGGGCTTCCCAGGGATGCAGGAAGCCAGAGCCCTCCTGGTGCTGCCCTTCCTCAGTCTCTACCTGGTGATCCTCTTCACCAATGGCCTGGTCATCCACACGGTGGCATCCCAGCGCAGCCTGCACCAGCCCATGTACCTGCTCATCGCCCTGCTCCTGGCTGTCAATATCTGTGCTGCCACCACGGTGCTGCCCCCCATGCTCTTCAGCTTCTCCACACGCTTCAACCGCATCTCCCTCCCTCGATGCTTGGGGCAGATGTTCTGCATCTACTTCCTTATTGTCTTTGACTGCAACATCCTCCTGGTCATGGCTCTAGATCGCTATGTGGCTATCTGCTACCCTCTCCGCTACCCAGAAATAGTGACAGGACAGTTACTGGCAGGTCTGGTGGTGTTGGCAGCCACCAGGAGCACATGCATTGTGGCTCCAGTGGTGGTGCTGGCCTCGCGGGTCCGCTTCTGCCGCTCAGATGTGATCCACCACTTTGCCTGTGAGCACATGGCCCTAATGAAACTCTCCTGTGGGGACATCTCGCTGAATAANACGGNGGGACTCNNTNTTCGNANCTTNAANNGAGTCCTGGATATGCTTCTGCTAGGCGCCTCCTACTCCCGCATCATCCATGCTGCCTTCAGGATCTCATCAGGTGGAGCACGGTCCAAAGCCCTGAACACCTGTGGCTCCCACCTGCTGGTCATCTTCACCGTCTACTCCTCCACCATGTCCTCGTCCATTGTCTACCGTGTGGCGCGCACTGCCTCCCAAGATGTGCACAACCTGCTCAGTGCTTTCTACCTGTTGCTCCCATGTCTGGTCAACCCCATCATCTACGGGGCCAGAACCAAGGAAATCAGGCAGCACCTGGTAGCTCTGTTCCAAAGGACTCGGCAACAGGTCTTCACTGAGAAGCCCCAGCCCCTACCCTCGGATAGAGAGCTACCTGGATGATTGTCCAGGATTTCTGGATCCCGAAATCACTCTCACTATTCAGTGAAGGAGGGGCACGCAAGTGAGTGAGTCGTCTCTGGTATTTTAGTTCAGCATCCTATTTATGAGAAGGATCTATTCTATATCTCCAGCTGCCTAGAACTCCTTAAGTAGCCCAGGATGACCTGGAACCCAAACAATTTTCCTTTCTTAGCTTGCCAAATGAGTGACTTATTAGAGGCATAGAGTCACAGTGCCCAGCTTATCTGCACTCATCTTGGAGAGACTCATGTCTGCTTTCCAAAAAAGCACCTACTCACTCTGAACTAGCAACTGAAAGTAAGCTCTGACCCTGGCTTGAAGTTCTCCCCGCTTCCTCTGCATGTTTTAGTCATTTGTTTATTTATTCAGCCATAAAATGTTTATTCTGCATACGACACTGGAACTCAGTGATTGCAAAGAAAGAAAAAAATTATATTTCTCTGGAAGGAGATCCCAAATCTACCACTTTATGATGATGTGATATTCAACAGTCGTTTATGTGTTTAAGTCCTCTGTGTCAAGGAGGAGAAGGAGACATTCACTAAGGGTAGGAATGCCTCACAGAGAAGGTGGTTTACCCCAGATAGAAGGAAAGAAAGAGAAGATGTAGATAAAGTTTGCAGCATAGAAAGAACACGGGGCTCGGGAAAGGAGATCATGGTTCAGTCACTCACAGATGGTAAGACCACAGAGCAACCCTAGAATCCCCACCCCGACCCAGGGTCTTTGCCTTCTATTCTGCAAAATGGAGGCAACATTTCCTGCCTGATAGAGACTGAGCTGGTTGAAGGAGGGCCATGGGCTGATGCATTCAATGAGGTGCTGCACGGACCTAAAAGAGCAGAGCAGAAAAGCCAAGTCTTGAAAGAAATAAGGACCCTTCCATTGTTGAAAGGAGGGCTGAGGGCTGCAGACTGCACAACTGTGCTGCATTCCCGGGGACCCTTGGTCCACACACAGCTTTCACTAGACTCTAGCAGGCAGAACAGGGGAACCAGAGCCCTGGAGAGGGACTCTGGCTTCTGGGTACAAGGATGAAACTGGAGTGTTTGGGATGTGTGGGGAAAGCTTCAAGTCCTAGAGATCAGTGTGATGTACAAAAGTAGGGATGGGAGTGAGGACCCAAGGCAAGACCTTGTTTGTGACCTGTATGGAGGTAAATGACCATTAAACAAGGATGCTAAATAGATCACTGAAAGCTCTCTAGTCCCTCCTATCCATGCTGGATTGGCTTCAGGACCCCTCCCAATACCAAAACTTGCAGACATTCAAATCCTTTGTGTAGAATGGTATAGTAGGCATATATAACCTCCACCTGGTCTCCCATATGCTTTAATATATGTATGAGATTTAATACAATGTAAACACTATATAAATTGTTGTTCTATGCATTTAAGAAATCATAAACAGAAAAAGTCTATTCATGTTCAACACAAATGCAATTCCTTTAAATATTTTTGATCTATAGTTGGTTGAATCATGGATGCAGCATCTGTAGGTTGGGGAGGCTGACTGCTGTGATTCAAGAGAATGGCCAAGCTGATATGTCCGTTCTTTATGAAAACAGAAAGGGCTTTGAGTTACTGGATGACAATGATGAAGAAAAAAGAAACCACAAGTTTTGGAAAGCAGTCATTTTATAAACATTAGAAAGCCACTGTGGAACAGAAGAGATAGCTCGGCAATTAAGAACAAGCACTGGCTGCTCTTGTAGAGGACCCAAGTCAATTCCCAGCTCACAATCATCTGTAACTCCAATTCCAAAGGACCTAATGCCCTCCTCTGGCCTCTGTGGGCCCTTTACACACATGGTGCACAGACATACATACAGGCAAACACTCCAACATGTAAAATTAAAATAATTATTAAAAAAAGAAAGCCATTAATTAGGACCAGTATTCAGGGGCATCAAGATTTAGTCTCAAGGACTGGAGTTGCAGATGGTTGTAAGCTGCCTGAGATGGGTGCTGAGAACTGAATCCCAGTCCTTTTCAAGAGCAACCAGTGCTCTCAACCACTGAGCCACCTCTCCAGCCCCAAGCTACTGCTTCTTATAACACACATTTAACTGAAGCATCCTTTCTCTAAAAAAAAAAAAAAAAAAAAAAAAAAAAANAAAAAAAAAAAAAAAAAAAAAAAAAAAAAACTTAAATACATCAAGTCCAAAATGAAGACGGTTCATAACAGTACAAATTAGTAGTTTGTGCATGTGTGGTGTGGGGGGGGGGTGGTTTTGTTTTGGTTTGGTTTGATTGTTTGTTTTTGTTTTGTTTTTGTTTTTGTTTTGGCTGTCCTGGAACTCACTCTGTAGAACTCAGAAATCCACTTGCCTCTGCCTCCCAAGTGCTGGGATTAAAGGCATGCGCTACCACCGCCTTGCAATGTGGTGTGTGTTTTTAAAATTAGCCTATAAAACATCAATAAATCCCACAGTAACCATTTAATAATAACAGGAGGAAGAGGAACAGATTCTTCTGGGGTTCTCTATGTTCCCTCCTTCAAGTCCCTGGAAATGACTCTCCTCTGGGACTCTCCTCTGGTCCTCACATGAGCCCCAAGTATAATTAACCCTCCCTCCTCAGACTCACAGATCTGTGCCTTGGAACTGGGCACTGATCACAGACCTAACCTCTTCAGAGGTTAAATCAAGGCCCAGTGGGTTGACTGCTTGGAGACTCCTGCAGGCTGCCTCGGTGAGGACAAAGAGTTCTGGGGAATTTGGAGGCAGGTAAACCTGAGGTTGGAATCTACTTTACCTTTTACCTCTGGCAAACTTAGGTTTGCCTTTCAGCCCCATAATATACTACCTACAGTGCGTTAAGGGTGCTAGTTCCATTCTCTCAAGTATTTTCACCTACAGGTTAATGTAAGTGAGGGTCAGTCTCTCGAAGCACACACTACTTGATAAACACCTGGCACAGCCAGGTAATAGACCCTCTCCCCTTACTGCTGAGAACAAAACAGCTCAAAGGTTTCCAGCGCTGCCTCATGTAGGGCACAAGGGATGCCAAGGTAAGACTTAGAGTTTGAAGCTTGGTCCTCTGGCTAGATGAGAGGAAGAAAGTCATATGAAATCTTTGAGCCTAAGACGGTTCAATTTTCATTCACTGGCTCAGCCTCAAAGAGTTGCTTCGAGGTTTAATATGATCCCTTTGTACACTTATCGATTCTGCCAACACAATTCATAAACACCCTGTTCTGCAGTAGGCTCTGTGCTGGACAGTGGGAGAGAAATGAATAAGCCGTGGTCTTCCATCTAGAAACTCCTTCAGTCTAGTGAGGAGATAGATAAACACACCAGGGACTGTGTGTGAGAAATGCCTGACTGAGCATGCCAAGGGCTCAGCTTGGAAAAGGAGAAGAAAGATTGGGATCTAGGAGGCTATATGAAAATAAGGAAAAGCTTATTTCCTCCAGTGACAGTCGGTTGAGTTTCATAAGCTGGGGGATGGGGACAGAGGGAGAAGAGGAAGACGCCTGGAAGACAAGGGGGAGACAATCATCTCTCTCCTGGGACATGGCCACAGCAAGCACATCCCTTGTGAGGACAGGGGATGAGCTTTTTCCTGTGAAGGTTATGCCTTTCTTTGGGAATCATGTGAAGTCGGCAGTTCTCATTTCAGCCCTCCCGTCTGTTCAAGTGATGCCTACTCTGCACATTAACCCTTAAAGGACAATTTAGCATCATTGATCTTACCCTATTAGTCTGTAAGTTCATACACCTTGAAGCTTCCCCAGCACCCAAGTCTCCTCTGATCTCTGCCTGTTTGCTCCTGGCTCAAGTTCTCTGCCCCCCCCTTTATGTCTTTCACTGACTCCTGCTGCTCTATCTGTGCCTTGGAGTGCTATCTCATGCCCCACACTTCCATCCTTGGCCTCAATCCCTCATCTGAACGCTCCACTTGTATGTATAGTCATTGACTTAAAAAACTCTCCACTTGTGAGTTGATTCAAGAACCCAAATGCAATCCATTAGCTGCACCCTTTAGAGTCCCAACCCAATTCCTCCCTTTTCAGAGTTTGGCAAGTCCAATATAATCATTACGGCTTTAAAACCTTGAAATTACTGATCATTCTTTCTCTCAATGGGCTGCTGTGTGATTAATTTGACCCTAGGAAGTTCTTCCTTGTTATTTTTTTTTTCTAAGTTCTTTCCTTGCCAGTTAAAGGGCAGCATCCCACCCACCCCCTCCTGTCCCTTCTCCACAGAATCATTAATTATTCTGCATAGTCTTTACTGACTGCCTCAGGATCCCATGTCAAGGAAGTTCCTTATGGAATCTACCCAAGGAGTGAATGCCAAGATACAAGACAGAAAACTTGTAGATCATATGATAAGGACAGGACAGCCTTGTCCAAGTCACACGATCTATGAACAGCCTGCCAGGACTTTCTCCCTTACACTCTCTGGCATATCTGGAAAGGAGCACTGATTGCCCCAGTGTCTTCCTGGCACTGCTCCCCCAGGGTTCCTTGCCCTCCTTTCCTGTACCACTAGCACCACCCTCCACCGTCTTACACGGGCTCAACTATGATGAACATTTTTATCACTTCGCAAAGGCTGTCTGGTCCTCACTCAACTCAAACCATGACAGATCTTCCCAAAGCTGCTGTCCAAAGCAATGCTCTGAAATAACATCCCGGGGTGAGGGAAATTCCAAACCCGCCCCCTCCTGAATTCTCTCTGGTGTGAGGGTTTGTTAAAAGACACGCCTCTTCTGGTATACGAGGGAGTGTGGCCATGCCCAGGCAAGCCCTGGCTGAGAGGGAGGAGAGCATCCCCACCCCCCACCCCACCCCACCCCACCCCTGCCATTGCTCCACAGCTCCCGAGGCTTCTCTGGGAAGGGTCCAGAGCCCTTCTGCTGTGAGGTGGCTAGTTGCTGAGGATGCCTGGCCAAACCTCAGATTCTAAAACGCAGCAAGACCCAGGCAAGCCACAACAAGGTACAAACCCTAAACTCGTGAGGAAAGAGCACTCTGCAGTGACTACCCAGATGCAAACCCAGCTCAGTCATTTATGAGCTGTGTGACTTTGAACTAGACTTTACCCCCTCCGTGTCTTGGTTTCCTTCTTAGTAAAATGACTTTTTTTTTAATTTCATTTTATTTTTAGACAGGGCCTCATTATGTAGCCTTGGCTGGCCTGAAACTCACTATCTACAGGCTAGTCTAAACCCACAGAGATCTGGATCTAAAGGCATATAACACAACATTAATAAAAATGAAGATTTTGTCGGGGGGGGGGCGGGCAGTGATGGCGCATGCCTTTAATCCCAGCACTTGGGAGACAGAGGCAGGCAGATTTCTGAGTTCAAGGCCAGCCTGGTCTATAGAGTGAGTTCCAGGACAGCCAGAGCTATACAGTGAAACCCTGCCTCGGGGGGAAAAAAAAAAAGATTTTTTTTTTTAAATTTTAGATTTAGTTATGTGTATGAGTGCCTTGCTCGCATGCATGCCTGTGTATTGTGTGTACACTTGGGGCCTGCAGAGCTCAGAAGAAAGCCTTGTTCCTCTCAGAGTTGACATTACAGTCAGTTGTGAGTCATCATGTGGGTGCTGGGAATTGAACTTGGATTCTCTGCAAGAACACTAAGTGCTCTTAGCCACTGAGCCATGCCTCCAGTCCAGTCTCAGTTAACTTCTGAATGCATTTGGAACATTTCCTGATCTACAATCACTATCAAATAAGCCCAACCTACATGCACAGCCCCCTCCTGCTCCTCATCCATCTTCCTCCAAGCAAAGCAAAGCCTCAGGGAAGCTTGTGTATCTGTGTGTCTGTGTGGCTCTGTGCTTGGTGCTCTGGTGAACTCTGGCTCTCCCTGGACTCAAACTGGTAAAGGAAAGTAAGCCTCAAGGACAAGGGCAGGCAGGTACTGCAGCCAGACTACAGGGGCTAAGAAAGGGACCCAACTCTGCAGCCTGGTGCTTTTGGACCAAGAAACCCGGTTTTCTCAGCTTCTTTCCTCTGTCCTAGCCAGTGTACATTGAGCTCAGAGGTGAGGCCACTCCGTTCTTGGCTGGCTCCTTTCTTCCCAGTTTGATTTGGGTCCTTCCCAGTCTCCTTGGAACAAAGATTCTTTATATACTTTCTAACCAAAGTTGTTTTTCTTTTTCCTTGTTTTATCTCTGAACATCATTCACCAACCCCCCATCTCATATACTACATTTAATTTTGTGTTTTATTAACAAGAAAACACCTCTTGTTTAACTCAACAAGAAAACACCTATAACATCCCAAAATAAATATCTAGTACAGGAGCTCCCCGAGGACAAAAAAATGTCTTATTCATCTGTGTCATTCCCCAAACACCTGACATTGTACATGTCTGCTCCAAAACAAAACAAAACACACACACACACACACACACCCATCATGTGAGCCTCAAACTCCTAAAACAACCATTTTGTTCTAAACAGCCCCTGATCCTCTCCCCTGGTGCCAGCCCAGGACCAAAGTCAATGGGTGAGGATGGAAATACCAGCATCTTCAACCTTTCCTACAGCAGCTTCCTCTTGGTGGGCTTCCCTGGATTGCAGGAAGGGCGACCCCTTCTGGTCCTGCCTCTTACCTTTCTCTACGTGTCCATCGTTTCTGCCAATGCCTTAGTCATTCATACGGTGGTGGCCCAACGGAGTCTGCACCAGCCCATGTACGTGCTCATTGCCCTGCTCCTGGCTGTCAACATCTGTGCCTCCACAGCTGTGATGCCTAAAATGCTTGAAGGCTTTGTGCATTATGCAAATCCCATCTCACTCCGTGGCTGCCTCGCACAAATGTTCTTTATCTACTTTACGCTCCTTCTGGACTACAATCTCCTGCTGGCCATGGCTCTAGATCGCTATGTGGCCATTTGCCACCCACTCCGCTATACTGACCTGATGACTTCACACTTACTGGGCCTGATGGCCACTTTTGCGATAACACGGAGCCTAGGAGTAGCAGTGCCCCTAGTGGTACTAACTGCAAAAGCTCAATTCTGCAAGACATCCGTCATAAGACACTTCACTTGCGAGTACATAGCACTGTTGAGCATCGCTTGTGGAGACTTGACCTTCAACAACCGCTTGGGATTGGCTATGCGGTTGGTCACTGTGACTTTTGATCTGGCCTTATTGGGAACCTCCTATACCCGTATCATCTATGCCGCCTTCCAGATCTCTTCTGGGGGAGCCCGAGCCAAGGCCTTACACACTTGTGGCTCCCACTTACTGGTCATCCTCACCATCTACCTTTCTGGTCTTTCCACTTCCATTGTCTTTCGAGTGGCCAAGACTGTGTCTCAAGATGTCCAGAACCTACTCAGTGCCATATACCTGCTGCTCCCAGGAGCCTTGAATCCTCTCATTTATGGGGTGAGAACTAAGGAGATCAGGCAACACATAGAGAAAATGATCTGTGGAGTGCAGTCATCCCAAGACAGCAGAGAGAAGTCACAGAATGTGAGAGGGGAGAGGGAATTACCAGGGTAAGAGGGTGTTTTCAACTTGAGAAGCTGGGGCTGTGCCCTGTGAGAACAAGAAGTGGACAGTCTGTGCTAACAGGCTGGGTGGGTCCTGAGCAGGTTACGGTTCAGTGGCATCCTCTTGTTGCTGCTATGACTTGTTGAATTCTTAGAACATTCTGTGACTTACACCACCACCCCCGACAACAGAACTGCTTGTATTTATTTATCCTTCTAAGTCATTTTGTCTTCTGTCCAATTCTTAAAAAAAGAACCTCATACTATTTGAAGATTAGCTACAGCTTCACTAGGAGATACAGAACAAGTCAAACAGTTCATTATCTGCCCTGAACCCTTGTTTGAAGCAAATAAAGTCCGATCCTCCATTATGGCTATCTCTCTCAAATATAGCCTAAGACTTGACATGAATTTTCATGTGATCAATGTCTGTCAGCCCTGAGGCTAATTCTAGAGTCCTATTAGTCCTGAACATGAGGGCAAGTCCTTCCTTGCCTGAGACAGACCCAGACAACTCCGGATGTCATTCAGACCTCACAAATAGGTCAAGTCATACCCAGGAGCCTCCGTGTAAAGGGTGGTCAGGCCAGACCTTCTCTGGGTTCTGGTCTGACGGTTTTCCTTAAATTTCTATTGCTGTGATAAGCATCGCAACCAAATGCAACCAGTGCAGGAAAAGGTTCATTTGGTTTCAGGCTACAGCCCTTCACAGAGGGAAGTCAGGGTAGGAACAAAAGCAGGAACCTAGGGACCATGGAGGAACACTGCTTACTGACTTGCTTTCCGTGGCTTGCTCAGTTTGTAGCACCACCCACAGTTGGGCTGTGCCCCTCCCCTATCAGTCATTAATCAAGAAAATGCCCAAAGACTTGCTTACAGGCCAATTTGATGGAGGCATTTTCTCAGTTGAGCTTACCTCTTTCCAGATGACCCTGGCTTATGTCAAGTTAACCAAAAACTAACCAATACAGATCTGAAGACCAGAGTATAGCCAACCCTATAGAGCTCCAATTACCTTACACCCGGGTCAGAACCCTGAGGTCTCCTTAGACACAAAGACAAGGTGTTGCTACAGAGTCCAAATCAAAGAACGAATTAATCCCTGACCCGGGGGCCTGGTGTGACCCAAACCCACATCAGGTCATTCTTTCAGTAGCAGTATGATCTATGGAAACATTATTTCCTCACCAGGTGTAGTGGTAATGTCTCAGGATCACTTGAAGACCAGCCTAAACAACACAGTAAGACTCTCTCAATATAAAATAATAAAGAAACTCTGCTGCTTCCACAGCCTCCTGTCATCTATAAATACCCTTTAGGTGTGTCCAAGAAATGGGCTATTGTGTGTGAACACTCACCACCTGCAAACCAACCTGGACGTTTTTTCTCTTCCTCTGTTAGTAGATCATAGGAAACTCCTTAGGAAGCTCTAGGTATAGATGGGGAAGAAGTCAGTGCGGCAGGGGCAGGGACCATGACCTGAGAGCCACTTCATGCAGCTTGTGCCTTCAGTGCTTGCTCCAGTCCAATTTTATACACGCTCCTTCCATTTGGTGACAAAAAGCTGTGCATGCTCAGGATTATGGCTTGTTGAGTCAGACAACAGCCCACTCGTGATATGCAATTCATGCTAGATGGTAATTTGGTGACTGACCCACAGTTAAGTGTCCAGGCTCTACTCAGGTTCACCACCACACCAAAGGCTGTTTCTCAAAAGAATATACCCCCAAAGGATGACAGGATTTTAATCCCAAATCCAGATCCTCTGCTGTGGGTCACCTCCAGCCTCCTGCCAAAGGCTGCAGTTATCCTCTGTCTGTCTCTGTGACTTCAGGATCATCTTTGGATTGGCTGGATCACAGGGTCCGAGGAGTACGGCTACCTGTACTGCACCCTGGACCTGTGGCAGAGCCTTCCCTTGCTCCTGGCCACACTGAAAACAAACAGCTTTTCCAGTTACTCAGGAATCAGGTTAGACTAGCACACCCAAATGAGTATTTTGCCTCCCAAATCCAGAAGCCTATTTAGATAGAATCCTTTTCTTGATTGTGAAAGAGGTCTGGTACAATTTATCCTTTACCTCATATCACAGGATCCTGGGAAATTTCACTGATGTTGAAGGCCTCTGAATTTTTATCAGATTTATTTCCTGCCCATAGATTCCAAAGACCAGCTTTAGCACCAGAGTTACCCTGAGGCAGCCAGTGATTAGAGAAGTTAGCTTCTTCTTCTCAAGAAAAAGAAGGAAAGAGAAAACACACACACATGCTAAGTGGAAAAAACAAAAGACAGAGTCTAATAACTTCATACACAAAAACAGATTTGTATATGTACATACACATACATTTATGTATATAGACTGACAGACATATACACATTTACACGTAGAATGGTTACAGCAAAGCTCCAGCAAGCAGGTTCCAAACATTTCACACACACACACAATACACATATACATACATACATACATACAGAGAGACTGACACACAATTGGTGGATGGAACAAACTCTAACACATAACCTGATAAGCTTTACATGTATACATACATACACACAGTTGATGGATGGAAGGAACAATGCTCCATCCCACCACACACACAAACCTTACACATACACACAGTTGATGCATGATTCAACCCTCATTCACACAAACCAAACATACATACATACATACATACATACACACTGTTGATGAACAGAAGGAACAGTGCTCCAGCCCGCATTCACACAAACTTCACACATACACATAGAGTTGATGGATGGGAGAAACGGTGTTCCAGCCACCACACTTTATTCTTTCTTCCACAGCTTATATATCCCAGCAAAACTTTTCAAGAAGTATAAAATTACAATGTGGTTACATTTTAGCTTTCTTCTAGTAAATGATTATAGAAAAACAGTGTGTTTCCCAATACCTTTACAAGAAATAACATTACCTAGTACAGGTAAAGAAAATAAATTATTCCCTAAAACCCATGTACATTCGTAACTAAACAACGTGTTATAGATGAACAAAGTGTAAGCAAGCAAGGGAGTTTTCTCAGCCAGTTTCTCTTACTGGCAGGCAGCAAATTGTGGTTACAAAGAAAGGAGTAATTATTTTATTATTTATCTTAAAAGTAATCTTGTGAACTGGGCATGGTGGCGCACGCCTTTAATACCAGCACTCGGGAGGCAGAGGCAGGCAGATTTCTGAGTTCGAGGCCAGCCTGGTCTGCAAAGTGAGTTCCAGGACAGCCAGGGCTATACAGAGAAACCCTGTCTCGAAAAACCAAAAAAAAAAAAAAAAAAGTAATCTTGTAAAATCTTAAGAGAATCACAAATCTAAACTTTTATTTAAAATCAGTCATATCTATCTTAAATCCTCAAAATGCATATCTACTCATCAGCAACTCTTAATAAATCATATCAGCAAGGCAAACGGGTATAAGAAATCAATCATCACCCGTCCGGTCTCAGTGAGAGTCACGTCAGCCGTGCTGCCGCTGTTCTTGTTCTCTGACCATGAGTGTGCCTTTCTGACCTTCATGTTGTTCTCTCATATTTCTTACATTAGAGCCAGTAGGAAAAGCATCTCAGCCTAGCCTCACTACCAGCTTTATTTTCCAAAGCCTTTTCTAAGGGTGGGAGTCACTGTGGCCAGTCTGCATCTCTAAGTTCCTTTCTAGGGTGGTGACAGAATCATTAACCTGCTCCTGCAGCAATGCCTGGAAGAGATCAAGCATTATCATTGTGAGTGCCAGTGATGCTGCCCAGTGAGGGGCTGAAAACCCCCTTAGAGTTTTCACACAATTCTTAGCTTAAGAGGGATGTGAGGGCAGCAAGCAGAGCAGAACTCCACAACAGCATGAAGTCCTCAGGACATAGAGTCCTCAGGGACATGCCACACTGAGGCTCACTCATGTGACTGTGGTAACCCGTGGGCTGCATTCCAAGTTCTAAGGCCATTTATCCTCCCTCCTGAATGGCCCTCAGCACAGACATGCCAATAAGTCTAAAATTGTCTACTTCTTCTTAAGTTACAAACACCACTCGGATCTGCAGTATCATCAATGTATCAGTTCTGTCTTGTAGAAGGAAAAGCTGACTGAAGTCTTGTGAGAACTAATAATGACACAGAGCTGATGAATAAGATGAAGGGCTAGTGTTGAGGTTTTCTTTTACTGTTTATTGTAACGCTAAGTGCTGGCCTCCGAGATTTGGAATGTGCACGTAGCCTGAGGAACCCTGCCCCCAGTTATTCTGACTGGCAGATAAAGAGGCCAGCATCAATAGCTGGGAAGCAGAAACATAGGTGGGGTTTAGGTTTCCCTGACCTAAGGGAAGAGACCACAAGGCAGGAGAGGGAAGAAGCTGCCATGGGAGAGTAAGAACGTGCAGGAGGGAGGAGAGCCACCACAGCATAGAGAAGCAAGGAGAGCCGCCATGGGTTAGGGGCTCAGAGAACATGGCCCAGAGGGCAGCCTAATTGGAGCTAAGAGCAGTCCAGATGAAACAAAGTAAGAAATAACTTGGGTTATGGAAAGGAGGTAGATTCTAACAACATGGAGGGTAGGCAGCTGCCCCCCTATCATACTGCTTAAGGCATATTAAAATTATAAGGCTGTGCGTGTGTCTTTCACCCGGGAACATAAATGGTAAAAGGTGGGAAGAAACCCTGTGCGGGAATTTTTAAAATATTTATTACTCCAGGCTGGAGAGATGGCTCAGTGGTTAAGAGCCCTTGTAGGAGACCCAAGTTTACTTCTCAGCACTTATATCAGGCGGCTAACAACCATTATCCCAGCTCGAGATCAGCTTGAGACCTGATGGCTTCATCTGGCCTCTTGTGCAACTGAACCATGTGCACACACTGACACGAACACACATGCCTACACATAAGTTTTTTTAAAAACCTTAAGGCTGGGCATGGTGGTGCACGCCTTTGATCCTGACAGTTGAGAGGCAAAGGCAGGAGGTTCTCTGAAGTTTAAGCCAGCCTGATCATAGCAAGTTCTGGACAGCCAGGACCACACAGGGATCCTGGCTAATTTATAATAACCAATAAAATATTCTAAAAGAGTGAAAATACGTTGCTGCTCTTATCAACTAAAAGCAAACACGCTTCTGGTGGCCTTTGCTAAGACGAAGGATCAAAGACTTTTATCTTCAAATCAGTAACTGTTTACCAGGGGATAATTCATTCAAGCAAGCAAAAACTAAAAAATAAAAATAAATCATCTGACTGGAGTCACCACCCAGTTGTAAGAATCCATTGTCATTCTCTTAGTTTTCATACAGGCCATTTAGGTTGAGTTGAATAAAGATGTAGACATCACCAAACTGATGGTGACCTCTGACATGTTTATTTTCTTTTCCCAGTAAATGTCACTGCCAAGGTCCAGCCTCAGTTTGGTCTAGTTCCAGAGAAAAGGGGTGTTTGAGAGCAAAACAGGCAACTTGAAGTCAAATCGTGCTCCCAGTTGGTGGCCTCTTCTGCTGAGACGGCTTTCCAGACGGCTTTCTGCACGTCTGCGGTTACCATTCTGACTACTCTGTTGCAGGCTGGCCCTGAACTCAGGAATCTGCCTACATTTGTAAGCATAAACAAACAATCAAAAACTTAGCTGGGTGGGATCTTGCCTTGTGATCACTCCCTAAATCTCCTATCTCCTTCCTTAGTTTCTTTCTGATAGCTGGCTCGTAGTGTAGCTACCTCTGCTCCTTTAGATATGTGAAGTCCCTTATACAATTCATATTGCATCCTTGTATTTTCTGCATATTGAGAAACATTTTTTTTAAAGATTTATTTATTATATGTAAGTACACTGTAGCTGTCTTTAGACACTCCAGAAGAGGGCGCCAGATGGTTGTGAGTCACCATGTGGTCGCTGGCATTTGAACTCAGGACCTTCAGAAGAGCAGTCGGGTGCTCTTACCTGCTGAGCCATCTCACCAGCCCTGAGAAACATATTTTCAAATTCATGTTTTTAGAGTTCTTTCCCACAGCCTTAAGGGCTTGCTGAGACATTAGCCACACCTTTGCCTCCTGGACACATGCTGTCTGTGATTATCACAGAGTCAGTAACATTAATAGGGAGGACACTTCTTGGAGGAAAATGAAAATTATGTGCATTATACAAATAAGCCTCATGCTCACAACACCCATCAACACTCATCGAGGCCCATGCCTGCTGGCCCTACAGTGGCCATGTAGGACACAGCACATCATCCTGTAAAAGGCAAGGAATAAAGATTTAACTCAAGGGAAGTGGTCTCCCCTTCATTCAGACTCTGGACCTATAAACCTGACTAACCCTGGAAACTGGGTGGAGTAATATAACCTTGTATAGAATTTGAATTAGACTGTTTCCTTGACCCCAAGCTCTTCTGCTCATACAGGTCAAATGAAACAGTCCTCCCATCTCTTTAGTTTCTTGGAACTCCCTAATTAACTAACTGGCCCAGCTAGATTCTCTACAAATTACAGACTGTGGCCTTGGCTCTGCTGGCCTTTATTGTAACCAAGCATTCTTGGCCTGTGGGGGTGACTGGGACAGCTCTAGAACGTCAAGGAAACACTTACCCATGCATAATCCAAATGTGTGCTAAGGAAACAGAGGCTTCAGTGACCACACAGTTAAGGCATTCCACAATCAACAAAGCAATAAAGCCCGAGAAGCTCATCTGCAGAATGGCCTCATTACAAGTCAGTCTCAATTCTCAGTACCAAAACCCACAGGGCATGCCAGTGACAGAAAACAAGCAGAAACTTCCTCAAGCAACCCAGATCTCCGCCCTACTGGCCCAACACACTAACACTGCCTAGGCTAGAGGTGTAGCTCTGTAGGTAGGGTGCAGGAAACCTCAGGAGCCATGGGCAAAAAGGTCAGAGACTCAAGGCTGCCCTGAGTTCTGAGCAAGTCTGAGGCCAGCTAAGCTTAATGAGACTACAGTCTCAGAGCAAAACAAAACACGCCAGCTGTCGTAAACTAAAAGCTAATGCAAAATATGGGTGAATTAAGTAAATGAAATCAATTACAAACATCAGACTATCAACATAGATAAAAATGATTTTTAAAAACATCAAATTTAGCAGCTGAAACTAAACTGAAATATTCACTAGAGGTACTAAACAGCAGGCCTGTGCAAGAATCAATAAACTCAAGGGTTGAAACATCAATTACCGAGTCTAGGGAGCAGAAGGTGGAAGGGGACAAGCCAAAAGGCCATTCACAGCCACCATTACCTAAAGCAGGAGATTCATTATGAGTTTCATAAGGGGGTAAAAAAGGAGCAGAGTGATTACTAAAGGAAAAAAAATGCCCCAAAACTCGGGTTTAACGAAACAAGTCAATCTACAAGACCAGGAAATTCCCCACTCAAACATAGAACGGCTTTATCAAAAATATGAAAATCGAGTGTTATAAGGTATGAAGACAGAATAAGGCCTTTTAGTACCTTTATAGAAATATAAGGGTGCTGTAAATATAGCTCCTCAAAGTCAAACACAGAATTATATAGTCCAGCAATTCTTTGCTGTATAGAGCCACCAAGCCTAAAAGCAGGAATCCAATAGATATTTGTAGACCAATGTTCACGGCAGCCATTATTCTCCCTATCTAAAGGGAGGA
Organism: Mus pahari; assembly: GCF_900095145.1. Taxonomy (NCBI): domain Eukaryota; kingdom Metazoa; phylum Chordata; class Mammalia; order Rodentia; family Muridae; genus Mus; species Mus pahari. The sequence continues at coordinate 73,320,922 of NC_034590.1, read as the reverse complement.
AAGAACCAAGTTTCATTAACAGATGACAGGATGGATACAAGATGGAGTACAGATATGGAGGGACAGCGCATTACACTGTGATGTATCATCTAGATCAAGCCATACAAGGACAAATACTGCATCCTCTGTATGAGGCCCTGGAATACTTATTCATAAAGGTGTAAGTAAGAGTGGTTATGAGTAGAGTCTCTATTTGGAATGATGGAATGTTTTGGAAATGGTGTGGATGAGTTTACACAACAGTGTGAATGAACTAAATGCCACAGGATTAAATTATAAATGAATGAAATTGTCAATTTTATGTTAACAAGATTTCATTCTGAGGCAGGAAAGGGCATATGTTAACACTAGATATCTATACAATCTAAATGTCTTTGTAAGTTTTGTCTCTCTGAACTCCCAACAGAAAATGTTGGGTTTTTTTGTTGTTGTTTTTGTTTTTTTCCCTAAACTATCTTGTATGATAATATATGACAAGTTTAGTACCACACAATCACTTAGAAAATTTTATTTCAAAATGACCTATAGAAGTTTGTCTAGACAAAGGTCTTTAGCTGATGAGTTATTGCTTGATTTTACTTCTAGGCAATTAGTCAAATCAACCTAAATCTCTTTGCCCAAACTAAGAATGGCCAGGTAGGGAAAGCTGGAGAGATGAGACTTCCTAAGTCTCGTCACTATTTGCAGGAAGGCTCTTTTGTATTCCCAAAACCTCTACTTTGATTCCTAATATCAAAGCTGGCTTTGGTTTTTTGTTTGTTAAAAATGACATGTACACTATGTAGAAACAGTACTGTAAGTCGTGGACCCCTGTCCTGGCAGGAATGTCCAGCAGAGCTTCTGATAATCAAGCAAACCTATCCTATGCTCAAATAGTCTGCCATGGCGGACAGGAGAGCGCGCTGGGTCTCCCAGGCCTTGCTTTTCTCAGGATCCACACATCAGGCACTCCTCTCTGTTCTCCAAAGAGCACACCATGGCTGCTGTGTTCCTCTCCTTCTCCTCTTCCTCCTTCAGTGCCTTTTCCTTATCTTTCAGTTTTTCCTTGTTCAGAGTGAACTGGATTGGATTAGCGGCAGGTCTCGTCCTTAAATAATACATCCCAGTCTTTAAACCCTGCAAGGGAAGTAAACACAGCTATTAGGAAGAACTCCAGAACACTAGACAGTCTTTGTCCAAAATGATTCCCAAGTGATCAGTTATAAAACTAATTTTTAAAATCTTTAAATGTATTCCTATGAACCAACTTAAGCTCTTTTTTTAAAAACTTGTAATTTTATCTCCTCTAAAAAGTACCCTGAAAAATGTTAGACCTTGAGCTTTTCATCCCTGAAATAGGAACATTGCCTCTTTGGAATGTCAAATGTTTTTGTTTCTTTGTATTAACTTTTACGTGTATTGCTTGCAGGTCTGTACAGAGCACACGCCTGCCTTAGTCTATAACCATTTAGGGGATGAGACTGCTTTTGCAGAACACTATAAATCCTTCACAAGGGTAATCTTCCTGTCCAGGATTCCCAGGACAGACAAAAGCATTTAAGTAAGAGAGTCACTCTGTAATTCCACAGAAGGACTCACACACATCAAGACATAAGAATGTGGGCTGGTGAGATGGCTCAGTGGGTAAGAGCACCCGACTGCTCTTCCGAAGGTCCGGAGTTCAAATCCCAGCAACCACATGGTGGCTCATAACCA
>NC_034590.1:73318134-73319216 GCF_900095145.1 Mus pahari | reverse complement strand
GAGTTCAAATCCCAGCAACCACATGGTGGCTCATAACCATCCGTAACAAGATCTGATGCCCTCTTCTGGAGTATGTGAAGACAGCTACAGTGTACTTACATATAATAAATAAATAAATAAATAAAATCTTAAAAAAAAAAAAAAAGACATAAGAATGTAAGGGAAAATAGAATTATGGCACTTTGCAGTTGGCAACAGTGCAACCTGACTCATACACTGGGATAAAGTTGGGAACAATGGATGCTTTTGAATAGTGGACTGACAGTGTGAAGCTACTTTGGAAATGGCAAAAAGGTTTGGAAGGGCGATGTCAGTTAAGAGGAAGAAAGACTTAGGAAACAGTACATAGGGGCAGGAAGACTAAGAGCCAGAGGCCCTGACATTTAGGGCGAAGGTGTCTCTGGCTGCAAGCAAGTCATCGTTGTAGCATGGAGTTCATGAGCCACACCCTAACTGAGGAGGTAAGGATGGTTTCTTAGGAAGAGAAAGTCAATATTCCAGGGGATGGTCCCATAACCAGAAGTATATGTATAGTAAAAATTGACAGGCAGACAGACAGACAGACAGACAGATAGATGTAGGGGTTGAGAGGTAAGGGGTCTGGGAGTCATTAAGGGTGATTATGATCAAAACACATTGTATGAAATTCTGAAAGAGTAAAAATTCTACAACAAGGCTGGATGATGGCTCAGTAATTAAGAACACTTTCTAGCCTTCTAAAGGACTTGAGTATTCAATTCTCAGCACCCACATCAGGCAGTGTACAGCTGCTGAACTGAAACAAGAAAACCCAGAGAAAGTCTGAGCTGGCATAAAAACCACTCATGAGTTTTAACACTTGAAGGGAAAAAACTTTGAGATGGCAATATATAAAAGGCAGCAGAAACTATTCCATTTTGAAAAATTTCGAGCTGGCAATTAAGTCCTCAAGCGTGCTCAACCAACCTGCTTCCAACCGTAGAAGTGCATACTAGTGAGTTTGCCGTAGTTGGGCTCAGCAATATGAATGTTTAAAGACTGGCTTTGATCGATGAAAGCACCTCTCTCGGCTGCCATCTTGAGAACAGTCTTCTGAGAGATTT
>NC_034590.1:73302869-73318123 GCF_900095145.1 Mus pahari | reverse complement strand
TGGGCTCAGCAATATGAATGTTTAAAGACTGGCTTTGATCGATGAAAGCACCTCTCTCGGCTGCCATCTTGAGAACAGTCTTCTGAGAGATTTCCCACACGGTCTTATAGAGTTGCTTCAGGTCATCAGGAATTTCTGGTATGCTCTGGAAAAGGAAAACTATGTGCTGTTGTTGTTGTTGTTTTAATTCCAGTTAAAGAAAGCAATAAAACTAACAGACTAATTATCCTTGCAAGGATGCTGGGTTGGATCTTCCTGCAGACCTGACACCGCTATGAGTTAGTATCTGAATGCTTAGAGTAAGTTAGCTCAAACTACTTATCTCTTGCTTAGAGAGTCAATAAAATCTCATTTACCAACCAAATATAAATGTGATGCAGTGGCTTAAACATCCATCTTGAACTGGCTTATGGACAAAACAGTGACTGTTCTAGACATAGTTAGGAAAGGAAGGGAAAATAAGAGCTAAGCTAAATGAAAGAAAAACAAATAATCAGGACTAAACAGGGACCTGATCAAGGAAGTACTGAGATAAGCTCCTTTAAATTGGATAAATAAAGCCAGAACACCAGACTGCACTTAAAGTCAAAATAAATCAGGTTTTCTTAGGTCTATGGCCAACTGTATTGAAACACACAACCTGACCGATGCTACACTTTCTGCCATGAGACTCTAAAGTTGCCAAGCTGACCAGTGTATAGCCAAGGCATCTATCTTGAGACCCAAATGCTTGTGGGTCAAATGCAGTCATCTTATTGTTAAGTGCTACCTAACTACCTTCTGCACTGGTGATCTCAGTCCCCCACACTTTTTTAGTTCAACTCCAATTTCAAGTTTTAAGAAATGTAAGAATTCATGACTTATTTACTTAGCAATAAAGGCATCCCAAGCTTCAAGGTTTTAAAAGTTCCCAGGTTGTGCAGAAAAACTGGGAACCGGTGCTGTATCGGAGAAACAATACAGACCATATAAAGATGTATGCAACTCTAGCACAACAATGCAGAGAGACATTAATAGAGCCTGCATGGCCACAATGAAAGGCTGTTTTCCTACGCACTGCCTGGGAGAAGGGACCTGGCTGGGAGAAGGGACATGGTACCACAATGGTCAGCTCAGCTCCTAGAAAGCACATGTTATTTCCAGTCTGTACCTGAATGGAGCCATTGCATGCAATAATCTGATTTTTCATCTCTTCATTCCACAAGCCCCGCTCAGTAAGATCTTTCAGTAAGTGAGGATTCACAATCTGATGAAAAAGCAGAAAGCATACCTGTCAAGAAATAAAATAACATCGGCACAACCTACAAAAGGGACACAGGCCTAGAGCCCAAAATAAGTAAGACAGATGAATAACGTATTAGATCTCCCCACTGTTTTTACACAACTGAGGAGGACATTTCACCACAAAAAGCTACAAAACCCTTAAGGTCTTGACACCTATTATGAAAGACAAAGTGTATTGTGATAATCACTCTACAATGTATATATACATGGATGCATATTGTTGGGCTCAGCAATATGAATGTTTAAAGACTGGCTTTGATCGATGAAAGCACCTCTCTCGGCTGCCATCTTGAATAAATATATATATATATATGCATCACACATATACATCAGATTATCTATCTTTTAAGGTTTTGACTGTATGTGTGTACATATCCAGACAAATCAAATCCCTTGAAGCTGGAATTACAGGTGGTTGTGAGCCTTCAGTGTGGGAGATGAGAACCAAACTTAGGTCTTCTGTAAGAATAGCACATGTACTGGGCAGTGGTGGCGCACGCCTTTAATCCCAGCACTTGGGAGGCAGAGGCAGGCTGATTTCTGAGTTCAAGGCCAGCCTGGTCTACAGAGTGAGTTCCAGGAGCCAGGGCTATACAGAGAAACCCTGTGTCGAAAAACCAAAAAAAAAAAAAAAAAAAAGCACATGTTCTTATACTCCAAGGGCACCTGCTCATACACATGCACATTCCCGCTGACACACACAATAAAATAAATCTTTAGTTCAGCCATTAAAGGTTATGTGCCACCACACAACTAGAGTTTCCTCCCTGGAACTCACATGGTGGAAGGACAGAACTCCCAGGAGTTGTCCTCTGTTCATGGTATGAGCATTCCGTCCCCACCTCACCCCCCAAAAGTTTTTAAAAGCTAAAGAAAAAAGAAACGGTACTGTCTACGCTGAGTAAGTTTATATAAACTGATTCTTCTTTGGTTTTCTAAAGTGACTGAACAATAAATACTTGAGTAAAATAACTAGAAATGCAACTTCCCTATACCTCACAAAGACTTATTTCAGGACACCTGGAAATTCACATTTTTGTTTGTTTGTTTTAATTAGTAATTTCTGACCCTGTAGCACATAAATTCTCATTGTTAACCATAACTAAGCACCCCCACCCCTTCTTTTTAAAATTATGTAGCTCAAATTACTGTAGAACTAGCCATATAACCAAGAATGAGCTTGACCCTCCAATCCTCTCCCCTCCACTTCCCCAGTTCAAGAATTATGGGCATAACCACCATTCTTGACCTGAGAACTACTCTATAATGTTGTGTTGTGTTTTGTTTTTTTAAAAAGGAGTAGGGAAGAGGGGATGCTATGTAGCCTAGGCTAGCCTAAAACTAGAACACCTCCTGCTTCAGTTTCCCAAGTGCTGGAATTATAAATACAGACCACCGTGCCTGAGTGATAATACTTCTTTGGACACCTTTACTATCCCAACTGAAGCATGTGAGGTTGCAAATACAAAACATCATGCAGCAAGTGGTGAAACATACCTATAATCCAAGTACAGAGAAGGCAGAGGCAGGAGGATCACTCAGTAGGCAAGTTGGAGGCCAGCCTGATTTTCAGTGAGGCTTTTCCAAAAAACCAAAACCTGGGTGGTAGCAGCACATACCATCAGTCTCAGCATTCAGGAGGCAAAGGCGGGTGGATCTCTGTGAGTTCAAGGCCAGCCTGGTCCAGGAGGCAAAGGCGGGTGGATCTCTGTGAGTTCAAGGCCAGCCTGGTCTACAAAGTTCCAGGACAGCCAGGGCTGCTACACAAAGAAGCTCTATCTTAACCACCCTGCCCCAATTTTAGCCACGTGTTGACTCTGACTAGGCCAGGCATGGTGGTGCACACTTGTAACCCCAGCACCTGAGAACTGGAGAAAGAATGATCTGTTCACGGCTATCCTCAGCTACATGGTAAGCTTGAGGTCAGACAGGTCTACTTGAGACTGTTTAAAACAAACAGAAGGGTTACTCTCATACTGTAAGTTAGTTGTTTAAGCAGACTATGAGTAAGCTTTTACTCTCAGTTTTCAGAAGAGCTTCTATAAATCTGGTTGTAAAATTCTCACCTGAAATTCCCCTGACAAGACTCTGCGAGTGTAGATGTTACTGGTATAAGGCTCAATGGACTCATTATTCCCCAGAATCTGAGCCGTTGAAGCAGTAGGCATTGGGGCAATAAGTAAACTGTTTCTTATACCATACCTTTAAAAAGAGAGAGAGATTAGAGCTAGTCTGCCAAGAAGGCAGCTATTCTGCATCACCTAGTGTAGACAGATGCTGGGAGTACATCCCAGAGACATTTAACTCACATACTGACTTCATTAAACTCCATCAGGATACAGTACACAGCACGGATGCCGCAGCCCCAACAGAACCAGCACAATTGTAACTATGAGCAAGTCTTAAAGTCCCCACTGATGCCACTGGCTCTGTGGCACTTAGGAGTCACACAGAGCACTCAACGCACTGCTTTGCCCAGGGAAACTGAACTCAGTCCTCAGCAGCTCATCTGAATCAAGGCACATCCATTCAACCCCACTCATCTTCTCTGTGTGCCTCTATGACCGCCAGCCCCTTCCTAAAACAATGCTGTGTAAATGGTCAAGATTAGTCATGTATGACTACAATCCTCATGATCCTGTGTAAAGGGCACATTGTGCTGAGAAAATCCAGACTTTACCTACTACCAATTATTAGTTTTTAAAAAGTTAATTTTTTCACTAAAAGTGAAAAAAGTTCCAAGAGTGTTTAAACAAGAATATATTATTGAACATTCTTAGAACTCTCCACAGCTTAGCCTAAGAGCTACCAATTCCACGGGCTGCAAGATGGCTCGTGGGTAAAGGTACCTGTCACCAAGCCTGATACCCTGGGGACAATATATAAGGTATATCTTGTTCAGCATGGTAGGAGAGAACCAACTCCTTCAAAGCTGTTCTCTGACCCCCACATGTGCACCAGTATACATCACACATACATACAATAAATAAATATTAAAAGTAGAAATATGTGTAGAGACCAACACTATAGCATTTTCCTGAACAGGTGGGCAATGAACACAAATGTGAAAACAAATGCTGTTCATCAAGCCTTTCCAGTGACTACCACAGACTTTAACTGCACTGCTTGTATTAGTTAAGTTCCTCTAACACAGACAGCCCATCCTACGTCCCACACTTACGGACCATAAGTTGAGCCTCAGGTCCTAGTTTGTACAACTAGGTTCAAAGCTCAGTCACCCTCTAGATGTAAGATATCAGTTATCTCACGTCTCTACTTCCTCATCTGTAAATCCCAATCATGGTTATAGATAGGAAAACACTTTCACGTCATACTTGCTCAATCCCAATTATGGAATCATCAGTAATTATAATTACACTACACTAAAAGATCTCTAAACCAAAACACCAAAGTCTCAGAATATGTCATATTCAATCACATTTACATGACAAACTGTGTGTGTGTGTGTGTGTGTGTGTGTGTGTGTGTGTGTGTGTGTGTGTGTATGGAAGAGGTCTAGAAAAACACATCAACAAGGCTTATCTCTAGGAAAATAAATTAGGCTTCTGCTTGTTTTGTGTAGCAAGCCATCTGGTAGAAATATAAAGCATAGATTTTACTTTCTATTTTAGTTCTGTATTTAGGGTAGAGCACAATGATCTGTAAGTTTACAGCCAGCCTGGTCTATATAGCAAGTTGTAGGCCAGCCGGGGCTGTATAGTAAGACATTTAGAATACACACACACACACACACACACACACACACACACACACACACACACACAAAATAAAATTAAATCAATGAATTAAAGAATAAAAACATTTTTAAAACTAAGACTTATTTGGGTCAGGTAGTAATGGCACACGCCTTTAGTCCCAGTGTTCGGGAAGCTGAGCCAGGAGGCTCTCCAAGTTTGAGGCCAGCCTGATTTACACAATGAGTTCCAGGACACTGGGAGCTATATAGTAAGACACTTATCTAAAAAACCCCAAAACCAAAATAAAACAAAAAATTGACTAACATGGTTGTTCAGCTCCTCAAATAACAACTCACACTGTAATGCCTACTGTGTGTTGAAAGGCTTTCACTATGCCAAACAACTTTCATGTAACTATTTTCTTATACTTTCCAAAGCCATTTCTGTGGTAGGTCATTTTAGCCCCATTTCAGAAGATAATTTTTAAGCTTCAGAAGATACACTAGCATATCCAACTCCAGAAGAGCCAGAAGAGCCCAGCCTCCTGGCTTGCAGGACACTTTATACCTCACCACTTACTTTGCAATCTTCTCCTTGAGAAGCTTCCAGTCCCACAGGTTTGTAGGAGTAACATTCCACATATCATACTGAAGAATCTAAGAGATAAATATCCCACATTTATGATGTTACGTTGGGGCAATTTAAAACAATGACCAAAAAAATTTTTTTAAATAACTAACTGCCATATCCCCACATTCCAGCAACTTCATCTTGTAGTCAACACACTAAGGGACAGCCATCAGCTGCGCTGAGTCTCTTAGACATGGCTCCATTAAGCATATTGCTCAGAAGCAGCCTGGGGCCTCACCACACTCCTAAGAATCTACAAAATAGGAAATCTTAGCATCCATTAAACAATTTAAGAGACACATTCCTTTTATAATAAAACATACTCTGATCTTTGCTTCCTTCATCTGTTTATTTGGCTGAGAATACCAATTTTCAAATAATCACATATTAGAATTTCTAAGTATCAGAACAAACTTCAAAACTAAATCTTTATAAAGAAGAGATAAAGGCAGCAAGGAAGTCAATTCTAAGAGGGCTCCCCAGATTCCAGTCCCTGGTGTCACAGACCATGGATAATTAATCTATGTCCTCCACTAGCCTACCAGTGTGAACAGGTTTTGGGAATATCATAACTCTCAGTCTCTTGCAAAACAGGGATTTCTGGATTTAGGGTGCACTTGAATAAATCTAGGCCTTAATAATCCAAAACAATCCCATCTCAAGGTCCTTAACTACATCTGTAAAGAACCTCTCACAACCCAGTACAGCCTCCCAGGTTCCATGGAGGAGGAGTCATTATTTAGCCCATACCCACTACTCACAGGCAAAAGAAAATCTCAGCCATATACTTACACCTTTGCTGACTGGAGATCCCTCATATGTTTCGTAGGGGCCACACTCCTTGGCTAGTTCACAGCTGGCTTCTAGGGCTCCATAATAAATGGTTTCAAAGATCTGCTTATTTAATAACTGGGCTTCTGGGCTCTCAAAGGGATATCTCATGAGGATGAAAGCATCTGCTAAACCTTGTACCCCAATTCCAATGGGCCGATGGCGTTTATTTGATAAGTGTGCCTTTGTGCCAAAAGATTTAGGAAAAAAGAAAAGAAAACATCACTGAACTCAGAAGGCTACCCACATTCTACACTTACACACAACCTCTTCATTTTCCTTCTCTCACACCAATCTGGGGACAGTTAGACCAAGACAAATGTCCTCCATCTGGATTCACTAATGATCAATAAAGCAGAAAAATCTATCCATACCTCTGGAATAGGGTAGTAGTTTATATCAATTATTTTATTCAGATTTCGGACAATGACTTTAGTGACTTCTGCCAGTTTCTCAAAGTCATACGTATGTTCTGGTGTGACATACATATTCAGAGCCAGAGAAGCCAAGTTACAGACTGCAACCTGCAATACAGAGAAAGGTGTCAGAACCATACACTCCTGGTTTCTTCTTCCTGTATCAATGAGATCACTAGAGCCTTTGGAATAATCAGATATGAAAACTTACAACACCCCTAACTCCAGTGCAGAGGACCAAACTCAAGGAATGTATTAGTCTTTACTGGGAACCCTCTTTACAACCCAGCTAAATCCCCGACCCCTAAAACCGCAGTTTTCCCATCCTTTATCAGCAGGTTTCTACACCCCATGGATTCTACTCCTCTGCTATCAGTCAAATGAGTTGTACTATTCAGAATACTGAAATAGGTTTTTGGTTTTGGTTTTGGTATTTTGGTTTTCTCAAGACAGGGTTTCTCAGTGCAGCCCTAGCTGTCCTGGAACTCACTCTATCGACCAGGCTGGCCTCAAACTCAGAGATCTGCCTGCCTCTGTTCTGGGATTAGAGGTGTTTACCACCACCTGCCCAGTTCTTAACTGTACTGGGGGGGGGGGGGAAATTCCGTTCTCCTTTCTCCCAGGTACTTAAATTGTTTTTAAAATGCAGCTTAGTTAACATAACTCCACCACATAATTTCTTTTTCAGTGCTGGGGAATAAAATCTCCTTCAAAAATTTCAAGTAAGCACTGGGGTCAGTGAAGGACGACAAGCAGTAACCACCTCTCCAGTCCCTCAATGTGCTAGGCAGTCAGTCTCTCCACCTACCTCATCTTTACTGGTGTACTCTACTATTTCTGTACACAGGTTGCTGCATTTGATGGTCCCCAGGTTCTGCTGGTTGCTCTTCCGGTTACAGGAATCTTTGTAGAGCATGTATGGGGTACCCGTCTCCGTCTGGGACTCAATGATGGCGTACCAAAGCTGCTGAGCTTTTACAACTTTTCGGACACGACCCTGCTTCTCGTAACTGAAAGACAAAGCTAGTATTACCTCAATATTCACACCCTAGGAAGAATACAGTAAAATATAAAATTAGGCAAATTCTCAAAGCTTTGCTAATGAGAGAAAAAATGAATGACGTTCATTTTTTTAAAAAAGGTTGGTTCTATTTGTGTGTCTGTTTAAATATATGTGCATGAGTGTTGTGACTGCGCATGCCTGTGCACTTGGAAGCCAGACCTGAGTTACTGATATTTCCAGGACACCTGGCTTCTTATCTAGTTATCTGAAATCTAAATCAGGGCCTCAAGACTGTATACAAACACTCTTAACTACTAAACCATTTCTCCAACCCTGAAATCCATTTTCTATCAGCTAAGACCACAGAAAACCAGGCAGCTTTAGAGTCCTTCAAATGACCCTTGACCCCACCAAGTCAATACTACTTTTCACAATAAAAAGGAACAAAACCACCATCCAGACTGGGAGCTGCTTCCAGAGCCTGTGCCTCGCAGCCTGCATCTGCTTTTGCTTTTCCTTCTGCTTTGCGTTCCCTGTTGCTCGGGGCTTTCTTTCTCTAAGTCGCTTCTCCTCCTACACGCAGCTGCACACTGAACATCACTGCCAAAGCTGTCTACTTTCTCAGACCCTAACCTAAAAGGGCATGGCTTTCTCTCTTCCTCTTTTACAGACCCCTCCCTGCAGTTGATAATATTTATAGCTTGCCTGCCCTCTTATTTTTCTCAAACTCTACTGAAACTGTCCTTAACCTTCAAAAAAACAAAAACAAAACAAAACAAAATTTAGTACTGTGCTCATTTTAACTTGTGTCTCCTATTTACTTGTGATTTATATTACCAAAAGTCCTACACTGGAGCCAGGGAGATGGCTCGGTAAGTAAGGGTACTTGCTGCCACACCTGATAACATGAGTTTGATCCCTGGGACCCACACAGTAGAAGGAAAGAACCAACTCCTGCAAGCTGTCCCCTGACCTCTATATATACACTGTGGCACTCGTGTCCCCAAACCCAAAATAATTATATGTAATTTTAAAAATAATAATGAAAAGTATATATTATAAAATAACTCAGCTAGTCTTTATCTCAGTTTTTATAAAGATAAATTAAAAATGCAAAGTGCCCAAATTTTAAGGAAATAAATACTAATTTTGGTACAAAAAAAAAAAAAAATCAAGAAACATCCAACAAAAATCAAACTAACAATTACACTCTTCTAGATACTTTCAAAGATTTCTAGAAATGAGCTAATGATGAAATAGTTTTCTGTTTTTCCACTGGTAGGGATTAAACTCGGCTGTTGCCTAGCAACATGGAAATCGAGTGTTCTCAAGCGCTCTAGCGTACACACTTCTGGTATTTGGATGCCCAGTGAGAGAAGCGTTGGCTCTGATGCTTACGACATTAGCAGTTTTCTCATACCTTTCATATAACTTCTCAAACTCCTCTCCCCAGACCTCGTCCAGACCAGGACACTCATTGGGACACATCAATGACCAGTCCTGCCAAGAAGGAGTGCCAGCATGAGAGATGTCACGGAGCAGCCACAGTCCTTCCCACACACTGCGACAAGGGGCCACCATGGAAATCTGCTGTCTAAGTCAGAGTGGGGGTCTAACGCTGTAGTTCTGCCTGCTTGCATTTGATTTTAAACACAGGTCAGGTGTCAACGACTCTTGAGAACTTGCCGTCTGTGGCATCACAGAGGTGAAGGACTGAAGAACAAAGCTTGTAAGAACCGAGCAGCGAGGAGCCCTCTCACCTGGTTAGTCTCCACTCGCTTCATGAAGAGATCTGGGATCCAAAGCGCAAAGAAGAGATCGCGTGCTCTCTGCTCTTCCTTGCCTGTGTTCTTCTTCAAGTCAAGGAACTCAAAGATGTCTAAGTGCCAAGGTTCCAGGTAAATAGCAAATGCCCCTGGGCGCTAAAGGTAAGTAAGTCAGCATTCTTATCCAAGTCAAAATAAAACAAAGAAGCTTCATATTTTGCAAAACACTTGCATAATGCCTCTTTTCATCTGTACTATGACCAGTGAGTAAATTAAGTGAAATAAGTAAAAGTATCAAAAAAGTAAACTACTAGTATTTTTCGTAAATGACAGAAAACTTGGGGCTGGAGTGATGCTCAGCAGTTAAGAGCACTTGCTGCTTTGACAAAGGATCACAGTTATACTCCCAGCACCACATTCATAACTGCCCATAACTCCACTTCCAGATCTGGCATCCTCTTCTGGCCTCCAGAACTCTAGAACTTAGTTCCGAGCTAAGTTTCCAGTACCAACAGTGGGTGTCTCACAATCACTTATAACTCTCCAGCTCCAGAGGTCTTCTTCTGGTCTCCATGAACACCCTCATGCACATGCTCACACACACATATACACATACTAATCATATTAATAAGAATAAGCTAAATCTTTAAAAACAAAGTAAAACAATATATAACAGAACCAAGTTGTATACCTAAAGACTTAATTCTGATTTCTAGCCCTTGTCCATAACAAGTATACCTTGTTTCCACCTTGATCCACATAACGAGCTGTGTTGTTATATACTCTCAGCATTGGCACAAGGCCATTAGAATTGCCATTAGTCTGAAAGAAAGGACAAAAATAAAGGTACATGATTAAGATACAGGACTCAGGCAATGAAAAAAACAGAACAGCCCCAAAGTAAAAACTGTCCCTGATCTTTTGTTCAAAACAGTGACTAACTTTCTAGGCACCCATCTATGAAGTTTGAGCTACTCCCCACCTCAGCAATGAAAATATAACACCCAACATAAGCAACAACAAAATATTGTTATGTAAGCTTTATGGTAAGCTACTTTACAACAACCCTACTTCATGAGATGTAATACATTAAAAAAAAAAAAAATAAAAATCCAGAACCAAGGTAGCTAAATTTGAGCTCTGCAATCTAACGGTCACTATTAGATTAAAGATGTACTTTGGGGCCTGGGCATCATGCAATACATCTTTAATCCCGGCGCCAGGAGACAGAAGCAGAAGCAGGTGGATCTCCAAGAGTTTCAGGCCAGCCCGGCCTACAGAACAACCAGAGCTACACAGAAAAATCTTGTCTCAAAAAAATCAAATAAAGATATACTTTGGGTACCATTTAGAAAACAAAACATACTATGATAGCACTTCCCCACCCCCTAAAGAATTCAAGGCAACATAATGAAAATGATATGCTATGCTGTTAACATACCAAGATAACAAAATGGAAACTCTCAGCAATAAATGGATTATAGACTGAGGCTAAGCAAACAGTGTTACGACTGAAAAATACCTTTCAAATTCTTTAAATTTTCTAACCCCCAAGGTAAATCTTTGAAAGAGTCTGAAAAGATAAGTGGGCTGTGGCTCACTCTACAAATTCAGATGATTGATTGATAGACAGACAGACAGATAGATAGATAGATAGATAGATAGATAGATAGATAGATAGACAGACAGACAGACAGACATAAGGTAGGTAAATCCCCGAGTTCAAGACCAGCTTTATTGACAGTGAGTTGAGTAAAATGAGTAACTCCTGTAAAATATGCAACAGGCTTGGCACATAATGAGCAATCAATAAATGAGAGCTGGCTGGGCATAGTGGTAACATGTCTTTAATCCCAGCACATGACAGACAGAGGCAAGTAGATCTCCCTGAGTTCCAGGCCAGCCTGGTCTACAAAATGAAGCCCTGTTTCAACACAACAATGACAAAAAGATGGCTATTATTACTGCTTTTTTAAAAATTGTAATTCTGCCAGGCAGTGGTGGCGCATGCCTTTAATCCCAGCACTTGGGAGGCAGAGGCAGGCGGATTTCTGAGTTTGAGGCCAGCCTGGCCTACAAAGTGAGTTCCAGGACAGCCAAGGATACACAGAAAAACCCTGTCTCAAAAAACAAACAAACAAACAAAATCATAATTCTAAAATCTGAGCTAAAAAATACTGTAGAGATAATCTCACACAGCCTCACCCTCCAATACAAGACAGGAAGCAAAAAGCAAAATGCCTCCCTCCTACTCACACCAACAGGTTGTAATTAGCAGAAGCCCAAGCCTCCCAAGCACTAGCAATACGACAGTGTGCCCTCCAGATCACACATATGAGTGGTATCAAAGTCTTATAACTTAACACTTACCCCAGCGATATAGCTACCAGTGGCCCGAATACAACTCACAGCAACACCAATTCCCCCAGCGGACTTAGAAATCAAGGCACACTGCTTCAGAGTATCATAAATTCCTTCAATGCTGTCATCTTTCATACTCAAGAGGAAACAGCTACAGTGAGAAAAAAAGACAACTAATGCAAGTAAGTCAGTGAGCGACATAGAGCAATTAGATTATCTAGATGTCTACATCAGGCAACAAGAGATCTAAAGTCTACGAAGCTCCTAAGTGTTTGCAGAAGATGGAAAAAAACCTTTTTTTTTAAAAAACAGATTTATATATATATGAGCACCATGTAGCTGTCTTCAGACATACCAGAAGAGGGCATCAGATCCCACTACCGATGGTTGTGAGCCACTATGTGGTTGCTCGGAATTGAACTCAGAACCTCTCGAAGAGCAGTCAATGCTCTTAACCGCTGAGCCATCTCTCCAGCCCCTTTCCCCTTTTTTTAAAGATTTATTTACTTTATATATATGAGGGGAAATACCTTTTACTGAATACAAAACATCAATATATTATTTTAAATTAAATTAACTGTTAACTACCTTAGACATTAAACCCAGAAGGAAGTCTTATAGGTAAGCCTAAAATATCAAGCCTAGTTTTTACCAGACTACTTATGTGCCAGGATTCATTTTCTTAAACAAATTCTTAAATATACATCAGATTTTTTCAATTGTTAGAAAGCCACCAAGAAAAATGAAGTTCCTTGGTTTTTTGTTTGTTTTTGTTTTTGAGACAAGGTCCTGAACATAGCACCATCCTGAAACTCACTACGTACCAGGTTGGTCTCAAACTCAAGAGATCCCACCTACCTCCAGAAGGCTGGGATTAAAGTCATGAACTACCAGGCCCAGCCTTAAAAAAATGAAGTTTTTGGAAAACAAATACCATATAGTTAGCAAATTCTTTGACATGTACATTAAAAATACAGTTCCCTTGCTCTTTTTTGTTGTTATTATTGTTTATTTGTTTGGGTTTGGAGGGTACTGGGTCTTGAGACAGGGTTTCTCTGTGTAGCCCTGGCTGTCTTGGAACTCAATCTGTAGAATAGGCTAGCCTTGAACAGAGATCCCCCTGCCTCTGCCTTCCAGTACTGGGATTAAAGGCCTGTGCCACCACAGTCCAGCCTGCAGTCTTTTTAAAACAGATGTCCCACTTACTTAACCTTTGGATCTATGTCTTCACACTCACCTTCCCTAGCATTCGTCTAGAGGGTCTCTTTGTCATCTTGAATGTTAAATGACTCAAATCGATTCTACTCATTGACTTTCTATAAAATACTCAGGTATTAAGATTATATACACGTCTATATAACACCTACCTCAAGAAAGAAGACGCCACAAAGACCCTAATTGTAATTTCTCTAATTAGTTATCCTTCTGAAGCCTGTCTTTAATTCAAAATATTATAGCAATCCACGCCTAATAATATGTAGTCTTAACTTATTTTCATGGTTGTAAAGCATTCCATTGCATAATTATCCCATATGTCCATGCGCTTGTTCATGGTCATTGGATTATTTTCAATTTATTTGCTTTTCTAAAAACTGCTAAAATTCTTCCTCCCCTCTATTTATTTGTTTATGAGGGTATCACTATGATTAGCCCAAGCTGGCATTGAATTCTCCATCCTCCTACCTTAGCACTACCATTTCCAATGTTTTCAAGATTCTTGGACAGTTGGGTGCTGGGAATCAAACTCAAGGCCCCACCCATGCAACAGCAACAAAAAGCAGCTTCAGATGATACGTGCCTAGAGAGCTGTGGGCGGTTGGTGCCAGCATTGAAGAGAGTAGGGGAGGCATGAGTAAACCACTTCTCAGAAAGTAGGTTGTAGGTTTCAATTGCAGCATCAATATCTCCTTTGTGAATTCCCACAGAAACCCTCATCAGCATATGCTGTGGTCTTTCAGCCACTGAAAACAAAGAAGGAGTTTCCAGATAACAAGACACGTCAGAATAATTAGTCTGAAACCCATCTGAACCAAAAAGTTAACAGCAAAAGAAACTTCTAAAAACTTTACAAACAAGCAAAACAATTATTTCAACTTAGAGATATTTTTACTCTTCCTACCATGTTTGTTTATAATCAAATAACAAAAGGTTATTTGGATGACTGCAAAATGGCTCAGCCGGCACAAGCACTTGTTGAACCTGAGTTCAATCCCTGGCTTCCAGTATCCTTCCCTCTTTACCTCCCTTCTTTCCTCCTTCCCCATACCCATGCACACAAATAAATGTAATAACGTTCTATAATGTGTCTGGTGTTTTGCTTACATATGCATGTCTGTGCCCACAGACACAAGAAGAGGGCATTGGGCCAGGAATGACGGCGCATGCCTTTAATCCCAGCACTTGGGAGGCAGAAGCAGGCGGATTTCTGAGTTCGAGGCCAGCCTGGTCTACAGAGTGAGTTCCAGGACAGCCAGCGCTATACAGAAAAACCCTGTCTCAAAAAAACCAAAAAAAAAAAAAAAGGGCATTGGATCCCCTAGAACTGCTGTTAAAGACAGTCACAGGGTGACACATGGATGCTGAGAATTGAACCTGGGACCTCTGTAAGAGCGACCTGGGCCATCTCTCCAGCCACAAGTGCAGTAAATGTTTTAAAATGTTATTCAGAGTCTAAATAGAAATGTTAAGGCGAATAGTGCAAAGCTCTACATTTAATATAATGAATAAAAACAACATACATTTTCATTTCTTACCTTTTCCATTGATCTTCAACAAATATGACCGTTCCAGTGTCTAGAGGAGCAAAGCAGTCAATGAATTCTCCAGTTTTTAAATACACAGTGGCTATGTAATTCATCGTAAGGTGATCTGTTGAAATCTCTCAATGTTATCATTTTAAATGAAAAGAATAACTTTTACTGTTTCTATCTTCAGTCTAGAACAGTATCATGTGGCTGTTCTACTTTAGCAAAGATTACATGCCAATTTCTGGAAAAGGCCTGTTTGCATGCAAGTGTACAACACTATTGGCTGTGGTATGCAGCAGCAGCAAGATGTCCCCACATCTCTGAGTGCTTGTAGGAGACTAGACACTAACTGAGACATAATTAATTTCCAGAAAAGTATATTGAACAGTTATCTCCATCTTAAGACTAAAACTTATTACATAGCTTATGAATAAGAAATGGAGCCAGGGGCTGGAGAGATGGCTCAGTGGTTAAGAGCACCGACTGCTCTTCCGAAGGTCCCGAGTTCAAATCCCAGC
>NC_034590.1:73294869-73302664 GCF_900095145.1 Mus pahari | reverse complement strand
AGAGAGAGAGAGAGAGAGAGAGAGAGAGAGAGAGAAAGAAAGAAAGAAAGAAAGAAAGAAAGAAAGAAAGAAAGAAAGAAAGAAAGAAAATAAAGAAATGGGAGAGCCAGACAGTTAGTCTCATATAAACATCCCTGTCCTTAGTCACTGCATTATGTAAGCAACACAATATATTTAGATAAACACTTTGCAGAGTAGGGAATCAATGGTTATTGAGAAAACAGTAGAATGTGGAGTGACCGTGACACATTACCCATGTAATTTTAAGAATAAGCCACAAGTAATATTTGGGAAGTTCAAAAGCTATTAATGAATACGTTAATTTTGCTTATTTTAAAGTATCACCACTACCATAACCAGGCGCATTCAAACTAAATCAGCACCAACAAACCACTATACCTCCCGATTCAAAAAGAAACGCCCAGATATTTGAAACCCTTTATTTATTTATTTATTTATTTATTTATTTATTTATTTATTTATTTACCTACCTTAAAGCCAAAGTAGTTATAAGAGAAATCTCGGTCATAGATAATGGCAGAATTCAGACGCTGAAGAAAAAGAATCCATAATTAAAATAGTAAAACTTACTTTCTCAACCTCTCATGTTTTTAGCTGACTCCAGAATGAAAACTAATATAGGATACCAAACATGCTATCATACTAGTTAATATTAAAATATTGGTGCCACATACTAATTTATGGTATACATGTACAGTTATTTATTTTTGAGACAGAAACTTGCTATGTATCACTGACTAGCCTGGACTAAGGAGACCGGCAGGCTGGTCTTGAACTTGCATGCACGGTCCTGACTCTCCTTCCTGACTGCTAGGATCATAAGCATGTATTAACATTTTCAGCTGCAAATTTCTGACAATGAGCCTACTTTAAGCAGAACAAAATCATATGTATTATAAGCAAACAGAAAGTAGCTTATAGGCTTTGGAAATTCATGGTCCTTAACAGAGCTAAAACAAATTACTATTATGGCAGAATACTACAGAATTGGTCATTATTAAAGAGCCTTGGTAAGTTATAAAGCCATTTAGAAGAACACAAAAATAATTAGATGTGATCATATCAGTCATACTATCTAAAAGCTTCTGTCTGTCAAAATTTGAGGGGCATCTCTGCAGTCCAGTCCAGGTACAGGCTGAGGGTGCGAAAGAACTGAAGTACTAGACTATGAGCATTGGCTATCTCCCAGAAGTTACTTCTTAGGCTCAGGGTTTGCTACTGTTGCCTGTTTTTAACATGTCTTCAAGATTATTACCGGGGTAAGGTGTGGTGCTAACACCTACACTCACAAGGCAGAAGCACAGAGGACTGCCAGAGGTCCCAGGTCCACCAGGACTAAAAATTTAGATCTTGTAAAGAGGGCTGGTGGGATGGTTCAGTGGTTAAGAGCACAGCCACTCTTTTCCTGTACCTACATGGTAGCTCAGAACCACACACAACTTAAATAGTTCCAGGAAATCTGAACCCAATACTGTAATCTGGCCTCTGTGGGCACCAACCACCTACATCTGCCTCCTGAGTGCTGGAATTAAAGGCATTCCCCACCACTGCCCAGCCTTAAATGTATTATTTAAAAAAAGAAAAAACTGAAAAATTTCCACCAGCAAAGAAATGCTGCACATACATCCTTATTGGCCATAACAATGTCGAGTGTTGAGCTGGCCACCATGGGAGAATGTCTGCCGTTGTGTGGATTTATGTAGTTGTAGAGGTCCTCCATCACATCTGAGGAAAGAAAAGATTAATAAAAAAGTAAAGCCAAAACCACGCAATGGCTGCTTTAAAACCACGGGCTCTCAATCCTTGTTTAGTACCAACCCACTTCAGTACCTAGCAGAGAAAATACTCAACAAACACACCTCTGTTGATTAACAATAGAAAAATACATTACATATAAAGGAATTATTCTTTCAAAAAAATTGATTTAGGCCTTATAGCCTATCAGCAATTCCCAAGTGACTATTAGTGACTTCTCACCACTTAGTTTTCTTTTTGTCTTTCTTTTTTTGTTTTGTTTTGTTTTGTTTTGTTTTTCAAGACAGGGTTTCTCTGTATAGCCCTGGCTGTCCTGGAACTCACTTTGTAGACCAGGCTGGCCTCGAACTCAGAAATCCGCCTGCCTCTTGTCTTTCTTTTTTTTTCCCTTTTTTAATTCTTTAAAAAAACAAAAACAAACAAACAAAACAAAAAAAAACTTAGATCAGCAACATGGCTCAACAGAAAAAGTATTTGCCACCAAACCTGATGACCTGAGTTCGATCCCCTCTCATAAGTTGTCGTTTGACCTTCACACTCATGCTGTGGTACACATTTGTCCATACACATACAAACACACAAAACAAACACACATAACTTAAAATTTAAAAAAAAAGTTTAAAAAGAACAGAACTCAAAAAGACAGTATGATGACATCTGCCAGCAATCCAAGAACTTGGATAGAGTCAAGAGAATTAAGAGTTCAAGGCCAGGGCTGGAGAGGCTCAGCGGTTAAGAGCACTGAATGCCCTTCCAAATGTCCTGAGTTCAAATTCCAGCAACCACATGGTGGCTCACAACCATCTGTAATGAGATCTGATGCCTCCTTCTGGGGTTTGTCTGAAGATAGCTATAGTGTACTTACATACAATAAATAAATCTAAAAAAAAAAAAAAAAAAAAAGAGTTCAAGACTAGCTTTGGATACAAACTGAGTCTGCAGCCAGCCCAGGTTATATGAGAGAGACCCTGTCTCAACACAACACACACACACACACACACACACACACACACACACACACACACGCATACTCATGCAGTAGGTCAGCTACATGGAGAAATAGGAAGTTCTAGTTCCCATGCTGCCACTAAATTGTATACTGCTTTTAAAAATAAGACATAATCTTTAAAATTCACTTAATTGTTATTCCTATAATTTTATGACACTATTAAACTCTTTCTCATGTTTTACTCCAGACATACCACTGAACACTTTCTTTGTTTCTTTGTGCAGGTTAGAGACGGCTATCCTTGCTGCCAGAATGGCATAGTCAGGGTGCTTCGTGGTCAAGGTCGCGGCTGTCTCAGCAGCCAGGGTGTCCAGTTCCACTGTGGTGACCCCACTATACAGGCCTTGGATTACTTTCATGGTGATCTGAGCCTACAAAAATAAAACCAAGAGTTATTTGAGCTTTCCCGAGAAGCAACAGGCTGCTGAGAAGCATAGTTAAGGCAAGCAAAGTTATGACAATATAATCTTATCTGAAAAAACACTATCCCAAGAGTTAGTGTCACTTTTTAAAAGTCTAAATTTAGCTTTTTAAACTAGCTAAGCCAGTTTGCTGCTGATATCATGCTCTTGACTCAGCAGATAAGTATGAAAGCAGTCAAGCCCATATAGTTTCTGATGCTATGTGGCAAGTAATCAGAACTCGGAACAGCACAGCATCCATGTGCTACATCTACTAGCACCCAGACTTTCTCAACAGGATCCCCCCTGGAAAGCTGAAGTGCACTAATGCATCCTTGCATGTGGACATGTGCTGTTAGATGAGGCGATGGAATATCTAAAAAGCAAGGTACTCCATTTGTTTCCCATTGCACTAACGTTAATTTGAGCAGCGCCCTCCTCTCTCTTTAGACCTGGCTTTTTTATCTACAGAATAAAGACGAAATAGGACGAGGTCTTAGATTCATCCCAATATCAACATTCAACAATTTTAATTACTATCTCAAAATCCAAAATGTGTAGAATTATAATAAATATATTTTAAGGTATAAAATTATTTTCTCACTCTGGTTAACTAAGCATTTATTAAGCACCTAATTAGATAACTGTCACACTGAGGTTATTCCAAGAATAAGAGATATTCATGAGTGTTAGACAGATAGCTCAGCAGTTAAAAGAGTGTGTACTGCTCTTCCAAAGGACCTGACTTGGTTCCCGACACGCACCATAGGCGATTCCCAACTGCTTTTAACTAGCTCCACAAGATGGAATACCCTCTTATTGCCCTTTCAGGTACCTGCACACATGTGGTAGACACTCACAGAGACATAAACTAATTTTTTTTTTTTTTTAAGTTTTTCGAGACAGGGTTTCTCTGTGTAGCCCTGGCTGTCCTGGAACTCACTTTATAGACCAGGCTGGCCTTGAACTCAGAAATCCACCTGCCTGTCTCCCAAGTGCTGGAATTAAAGGCGTGCGCCACCACTGTCTGGCCATAAACTAAATCTTAAAATAGTTGCAGTGGCCAGGCAGTGGTGGCTCACGCCTTTAATCCCAGTCCTTGGGAGGCAGAGGCAGGCAGGTTTCTGAATTCGAGGCCAGCCTGGTGTACAGAGTTAGTTCCAGGACAGCCAGGGCTATACGGAGAAACCTTGTCTCGAAAAAAAAAAAACACAAAAGAAAACACACACACACACACACACACACACACACACACACATTATTTAGCCAGGCGTGGTGGCGCACACCTTTAGTCCCAGCACTTGAGAGGCAGAGGCAGGCGGATTTCTGAGTTTGAGGCCAGCCTGGTCTACAGAGTGAGTTCCAGGACAGCCAGGGCTATACAGAGAAACCCTGTCTCAAAACAAACAAACAAACCAGCAAAAAAAAATAGTTGCAGTGGCTATCTGCATGACAAGACTGGGCCCACCAGCATTCAGGGTTCATGGGGCCCTACCCTTCCCTGAGGAGATCTTTGTAGGCCATTAATGGTTGCTGGAGTTGTAGCCCTCAGTGGCACAACCACTGGTAAACTGCCCTTGCTCAATCAAGTAAATTAACTCCAGACCAATGCTCATACAACAGCTCTAAGTAAATGAAGTGGAACAGATGGGGACCCAGACACACACTCACAAACACACATAAACACACACACACACACACACACACACACGCACAAAGCACTAAGAGACTTATGGAGAAGAGGGTGTAGGAAGGAGATAAGAGGTCACTGAAGAAAATATGACAAAAGTGTATTTTACATAAGTATGTATAAAACTGTTAGAGAATCTAAAAAGTAAAATGAGTAAGATGCACAGCACTCCTAATTCCAGATGACGGTAAAGAGAACTAATTTCTACACTGTGTGGCTAAATACGGATAAACAAGATGCCTGTGTGTGGCTAAATACGGATAAACTTGATGCCTGATCGGTACGGTAATCACATCAACTGCCCCTTCTTTGTTCAAGTTCTGAGTTCTCCAAAAAGTGAGAACTTGAAGGACAGATCAAAACTAAGAAAGTGTCAGGCAATAAATTCACATTTAACACTGAAGTATAGTTAAGTGAAGGGCTAGAGATAGAGACATAAAATCACATAGCTCAAAGAACCCCTGATACACAGTGTATTTACTTACAGGATCAACAAAGTCCATGTTGAGTCCATAACAGAGTTTCTGGATTCGTGATGTAATTTTGTCAAACATAACTCGCTCTTGGCGGCCATCTACAGAATCAAATCACAGTTAGCATTAGCAGTTATTAAGCTGGAAAGAACAAAGAATCAAGTGTATTCAGCTTTTAAAACTATTTAAAACAATTAAGAGATTGTCTTTGGGGTCTGCAGAGACTGCTCAAAGGTTAATCATGTCTATTTGGATTAAAAGTCACCTATGGTAGAGGAGGCAGACCTCTGTGAGTTTGAGGCTAGACTGATCTACACAGAGTAAGTTCCAGGCCAGTCAGAAAAACCCTGTCTCAAGAACAAACAATGTACAAAAAAAAAAAAAAAAAAAACTTCCCCAAAAAATGCAGAGGCAGGATACCACACTCCCACCCCAGAAGAGACCAGAAAAATGACAGGTGTTCAAAAACTGTGATGTCCAGTCTTTTCTTTCTTTCCTTATTTCCTCCTACGCCAGGTCATCGACTCCGCGGTTCTTTTGTCTGTTTGTTGTTTTGTTTAAGAAATGAAGAAAGACAGGTACAGGGCTATTATAGGTTATGGGTTCCAATTCTAACCTCACCAACTACTAGCCGGGGTGGGATGGGGGTGTAGGGGTGCTTTTTCGTGTCTTTGCAACCTCTTCTAAAACATGGAGCCCAAAGCAGCTACCTCTGAGGATGGCGGCAAGGAATAACAGTGCTCGGGAACCATCTCAGACAGGGTAGGAGGAAGTCTGGAAGGGAGCACAAAGTCAAAGCCAAAGGGAACACACTAAAGTCAAGAGGATGAGGACAGACTGAGCAGACACAGGCCCAGCTGACAGACAGGGCGGGAAGCGCGGCGAGAAGAGCGGGAAGCGGAGAGGCGCCTCGGGGAGGGCGGGCGGGCCGGCGACAGTGACCGCTGGGCGCTCCGCGGCCGGGTCCCCTCTCCCCCTCCTCATCCCCACGGACCCCCTCACCTCGCTTGATCACATGCATCGCCGCTAGAAGCTGAAGTGCTGGGGGGTTCGAGACCAGTTAGCAGCTCCGAGGAGAAGATGGGACAGAGACGACTGTCAGATGTGAAGGGCTGGACTCCGAGGGGCTGCTCGGACAGAGGGATGGAGGCTGCGCGACAGACCGCACTTCCCTCACCGGAGCAGACGAACCGAATTACGAACTCCTTCCCGCTCCCGCCACCCGTGACGTACAAAGCAACGCGACGGAATTCGAATGACGTTCTTGACGTTTCAACGCCAGGAGTTGAATGGGCGGAAACTGAGCTGTAGACAGCACGCGAGTCCCTTGGCCGCCATATTGAGTGTGGGCAAAGCCCTGGAGACTGCGCTCCTCTCCACCACATTGGGTGAAAGCCGTCCTGGCGGGAACGAGTTCTCCTGCCGCCATATTGGGTGTGGGCAAGCAAATCTCCCAGGAATATTTTTTATTTCATAACAAAAAAGAAACCATCCAGACAGCCAGAACACCTTTTTCCTTCTTCCTCCTCCCTCCCTCCCTCCTTGCGCCCCTCTTTTTTTTTTTTTTTTTTTTTTTTTTGCTATTTTACATTGTGGAAACACCAAGATTTTCTTCTGGTTTGCACTAAAGCCTACAACTCGCAAATAAGCAGATAGTCAGCCCGGGGCTCTTAGGTCTACACTCCTGAATTAAAGAGTCAGGCTAGATCAAAGGTATTTGGATTTCAGCCTTACAGAAATAGGGGAACTGCGAAACTCTTAGGAAGGACCACAATCCATTTGCTTTTACAGTTTTGTGGATGGTGGTAGAGATAAGATCAGCAATAAGGTAGTTGTGGCCACATTAATAAGTGAAATCAGCCAGACATTATGCAGAGACATTATGCGAATACTCAGTCCTAAGGGGCTTCTCCATCAAATTCCTTCCCAAATGACTCAGAGGGCTCCATAGAAAAGGAGGAAGAAAACCTAGGGGTATGGAGGACACCGAAGAATCACCCTCTACGCTCTTTATTTATTTATTTTTTTCATGGCTGACTGGTTTAATTTTAGTATGTTTCTAAATGGCTAACAGGATAAATTTAAAGATAGTAAGGCTTAGGCTTAACCTGGAAATCACCCGTGTACTGTGTAATCTGCTAACTACAAGATTCAGATTTCAACACAATATTTAACACTGACCACAGCTTGATTTTCCTTCCAGGTGATATTTTCAGGACTGGTCCTGATTTACTATTAAGCTGACCTCAATAATATTTTTTTCTTTTTTCTTTTTTAAATTTTATTTTATTATTATTTTCTTTATTTACATTTCAAATGCTATCCCAAAAGTTCCCTATACCCCCNCCCCCGCCCCTGCTCCTCTACCCACCCACTCCCACTACTTGGCCCAGGCCTTCCCTTGTGCTGGGGCATATAAAGTTTGCAAGACCAAGGGGCCTCTCTT
>NC_034590.1:73292611-73293808 GCF_900095145.1 Mus pahari | reverse complement strand
CATAAAATAATGTATGTGGCATTCTTTCCCTAAAACCTTTCATTTGCTTCCTACACCCTCCAGAAGTGGTCCATCTCCACCCATAACTTACACATCATAGGAAATCCTACATGAAGCCATAGGACCAGTGCTATCCAGGGGGAAAATATGATATGGGAACACAATTGTTATTCAGATGTTAGGGGAATATAATATCATTTGCTAGAAATGGAACTGGAGATCATCACAATAAGCCAAGCTCATAGGGACAAATATTGCATTTTTTTTTCTAATGTGGAACCCAGGCTTAAAAATTAAAAGCAAACAAAAAACCCAAACTTGGGCCAGCTGCCAAAACTCTCGGTCAGTGCCTAGCCCAGTCGTCATCAAGAGAGGATTCCTTCTGCAGCTGATGGGAGCAGATATAAAAACTCATAGTCAAACATTAGACAGAGAAAGAGAGCCCAAACTGAAGATCTCCACAGGTCTCTCCCTTCAGAGCTTAGAGAAAGAATTGTAGGAGCCACAAGGGTGGAGGACACCAGGCAAACATGGCTCACTGAGTCAACTAAGCAGGCCTCATAGGGACTCACAGAGATTGAAGCAGCAATCACGGAGCCTGCAAGGGTCTGTGCTAAGTCCTCTGCATGTATGTTACATTTGTTAGTGTTGGCACCTGGATACTACAAGCCCTGGCTTAACCATGTGACCCTTGACCTGCGTTGAAGACTTGGGCACTCTAGCCTGGCTGATTATAGGCCCCCAGAGGGTCAGGCCCCCAGTGGGTCGGTTGAAATCCCTGGCCAGGGTGGAGCACTTCCCACAGTAAGTCCGGAACTTACTGGCTAGCCACTAGAGGTCCTCGTGACAACTTGGGTACTCTAGCCTAGCTGATTTCCTTTTTGGTTTCTGAGTTGTTCTTGGGATGCCAGTAGAACCAGGAACTTCCAGAGCATGGGCAACCACGTGTCCTCAGACGTACCCCCAGATACACCTCTGGGATGTCTCCTAGGAAACCTTGAGCCCTTAAAGTTCACGCCTCTTTAAAGGCATCAAAATTGATATTCCTTTGCAATCCAGTTGTTTTAAGGATCTTAATACATACTACCAGTAAGCCAGTAAATGGGAAGAGGTTACCTATACAAAATCTTTCATTTATCTTTGTTCCAATCCTGCTATGTGTTCTTCCTGCTCTCCAACTCAACTCCTGTTAGCCAT
>NC_034590.1:73286465-73288093 GCF_900095145.1 Mus pahari | reverse complement strand
GTGGCAAGGTCCTTTTAAGGACCGTGCTCTGTTAAGCCCCGGAAGACATCAAGACCACCCGTCTTGTCCCCCATCCTAGAGAATGANGCTTCACTCCGACAGCCAAACCTGACCTCGCTGGATGAGACACCGAATTAGTTGTGGTTTTTTCATCTTCTCCCTACTGTTAATTTCCACCAAGGGTAGTCCTTATGTCTGGAGATTCGAAGTTTGAAAAACATATGTTGACAGTGAGTAAACTTTCCAAATAGGATCAGGAAACTGCTCCATAGCTGGGTGCCAGGAACTGATCCAGATTGCCATCATCCCTATATCTGTGACTCCATCCACATATTATGACCTTTATACCTGTTTTCTCTTTGACCAAACAAAAGATTATTGCAGAAAATGGCCGGACGAGTATGGGGGAGATACACATGCTAGGGACACTGATTAATCACTTCTTCTATTGATTCTGCAAGACACTTTTCCTCTACATTCGAGACCCATGGGATCCCAGGTGGGAATAGGAGTTGCTGGTAAGCTTTACCACAAAACTCAGCCCAGCTCCCACTCCTGTTACAGGATTACCAGCCACTGCCCACAAAGAAATCACTGTCCATAGAAGAACCTGATTCAGACGATTGCCATACAAACTCCGATGGTGAAGACCAGATATACCCTGAAAATTGACGACACCCCTAAACAGCAGGAAGTAGCTTAAGAGACATGATGCCCTATTCCCTCTTCAC
This sequence comes from Mus pahari, assembly GCF_900095145.1. Classification (NCBI taxonomy): domain Eukaryota; kingdom Metazoa; phylum Chordata; class Mammalia; order Rodentia; family Muridae; genus Mus; species Mus pahari. Next base: position 73,287,362 of record NC_034590.1, on the reverse strand, counting down.
CATTGGTTTCCCCTCTCTTTTTCTCCCCTTTTTATAATAACAGGAAGGGAGGAATGTTAGCACCAGGATACTCTAAGCCCTGGCCTAACCATGTGACCCTTGACCTGCGTTGCCAGGACAACGACCTTCAATCCCACAATCCACTTGGCTCAGTTCCCACCCTCATTGGTGTGAAGTCATTTTCTGTATAAAATAGGAAGCCACCCCCCCTTGCTCTCTTCTCCTCCTCTTTCTTCTCTCCCCCTCTTTTTCTCTCTCTCCTCTTCTCTACTCTTCTACCCACTTCGCCGCTCCCCCATTCCCGCATAATAAACCTCTCCCACGTGGAACACCTTGGCCTGATCTGCTGCTTGGTTTATCTGCTCAAAATATAAAAGTTAGATTGGTGTTTTTGTGAGACTCCTAGCAGTGGGAGTGAGGGAATATCTGACTCTTTCATCTGCTCTTCTGACCCTTTTCCTGCTACTGGGCTGCCTTGCAGGACCTTGATATGTGTGGGTTTGTGCCTAGTCTTACTGAATCTTGTTATGCTTGATATCCCTGGGAGATGGACTCTTTTTTTTTTTTTTTTAAGGAAAATGGAGGAGTGGATGGGGGAAGAGGGGAGCCTGGGGGAGAATGGAAGGAGTTTCAGAAAGACAGGGAACTGCGGTCCAGATATATTGTATAAAAAAGTAAATAATAAAACTAAAAAAAAAAAACAAAAACAAAAAAACAAAAAAACAAGGGGGGGCACTATTTGGAAAGAGGAAGAGTATATAATAGGGTAAAAGTTTCTCCATTTTGTCTCAGCTGAAGCCATCTTTGGTTTCTAACCTTTCACTGAAAAGTTCCATTGGAAAACACCCAACCCTGTTCTAGAAATTCAGGGTCAAAACGCTCCAGCTAACTTCATAT
>NC_034590.1:73279903-73286375 GCF_900095145.1 Mus pahari | reverse complement strand
GTAGCCCTGGCTGTCCTGGAACTCACTCTGTAGACCAGGCTGGCCTCGAACTCAGAAATCCACCTGCCTCTGCCTCCCGAGTGCTGGGATTTAAGGCGTGCGCCACCACGCCTGACTAACTTCATATTCTTGACTCTTGTAAAACTGCTTGCTTCCCCCTGCAATTGCCAACCAGTATATAGTTTTCCTGTGTTCTTTGTCTTTAAAAACTCCCTGTAATATGCATTCAAGGCTGCTCTGTGAGAAGTATTTCTCTCCAGGTAGTCCCTGCCTGCTTAATACAGACTCTGCTGCATTTGAAATTTGGTCAAGCTGAGGACCACAATGTAGCAGTGACTCTGTACTTGAGAATGGGCCAGGACCCTGGCAAAATTCATAAATATTCTAAATTCTAAAGAGAGGTCCTTGTGTCTCCATGCTAACAGAGAACTGCTGAGAACTGAGCCAATACAGGCTATCTAAAGATATTGATCTCCTCCAACACCCAGAAAAGGCATGTCTCACAGACAAGGCTGCATATCTTCTTGCCTTTGTCTCATAGTTTTCTACAAACTGTAAAGGCTACAAGTACGCTAGGAAAAAGGACTGAGTTATTTATCTCCCCAGTGACAAAACTATGAATAAATCCATTTCCCTTTACCAACATGTTTCCTCATTTCTTTTGAAATGCAGAGAAACCAAGATGATTGGTTTGTGGACCTAATAATGAATGTGGTTGAGAGGAGAGGGTGAAGAATATCAAAGAGCATGCTATTCATGCATGAAGATACCAATATAAACATCGGTATTTTATTCAAGGACTACAAGCTTTTTTTAAAAAGGCAGGGCCATTGAGATGGTTGGTGGTAAAGCATTGAGATGGTGGTAAAGCACTGACCAGTAAGCCCAACAATCAGAGTCCAGCCCCCCAGGATACACACAGGGGAGAACCCGCTCCTACAAGTTGTTCTTTGACGTCCATACAAAGATTATGGTACACAGTTGAACCATTTAAGATGTCAAGTGGGAAACCTGGCAGTCGTAGTGCACGCCTTTAATCCCAGCACTTGGGAGGCAGAGACAGGCAAATTTCTGAGTTCAAGGTCAGCCTGGTCTACAGTTCGAGTTCCAGGACAGCCAAGGCTACACAGAGAAACCCTGTCTCAAAAAAAAAAAAAAAAAAAAAAAAAAAAAAAAAAAAAAAAAAAAAAAAAAAAGAAAGGAAGGAAGGAAGGAAGAAAAAATAGGACTGTCAAGTTTATTTAATAAAACTGAATGCCAAATGTTGTGTAAGATATGATCATTCTAATGTCTTCACCTAAAACTCAAATTTATCTGGGAATTCTGTATTGTATTAGGTATGTCTCAAGCAGAGAGTTTCTAGGTATGTACACTGGAGTTTCATTCACCCTTGGCAAATGAAGAATAGTCTGTCCCTTTTATGTTTTCGTTGTTATCATTGTTTTTTGTTGGTTTGGTTTTGTTTGGTTTGGTTTTGTTTTGTTTTCCAAGACAGGGTTTCTCTGTGTAGCCCCGACTGTCCTGGAACTCACTCTGTAGACCAGGCTGGCCTCAAAAACAGATATCCATCTACCTCTGTCTCCCAAGTGCTGGGATTACAGGTGTGTGCCACCACAGCCTGCCCCTTTTATGTTTTTCAAAACACTAATTTATTTAAGCTGGGATGTGTATTTAATGCTAAATACTGGCCCCCAAGGTCTGATCTCTCATTGATGAGGAAACCATGTTAATAACCCCTTGTTATAATTTGCCATGTTCTGCTTTGGCTGTTCTTCCTCTTATCATCCTGCCCTTGTGACCAGTTCTCCCAGTCCTCTATCCCATGCTGTCTTCTCTCTTCAACTCTCTGTTCTTTCCTACTTGTGATCTCTGCCTCAGATCCTCATATACACCAAGTAATGCTATGTAACCCCGCTCCTTAATTTAAAACTATTGGTTGCATAAAGATGCCTACTGCCTATAGCTGGGCAGAAGAGAGGTAGGTGGAGCTTCAGTTTTCTGGGCTTGGGATCTGAGGCAGAGACCATGAGGAAGAAAGAGCAGAGAGGTGAAGAGAGAAGACACCATAGGATAAGGGACTGTGAAAACTGGTAATGAGGGCTGGCCAATTGGAGCAAGTGCAGCCAAAGCAGAAAATGGCAAGTTACAACTAGGGGTTGTTATAAGGAAGTAGACAAAATAGCTTAGAGGCTTGATATCTGCCCAGCTCTAGTGCTTTTAAGGCTATTATAAATCTATAGGTTTTGTGTCTTTTATCTGGGAACTAAATGATCTCAGGTGGGGTAGAAACCCCCAATTCTATTTACCACAACATCCCAGTGTACAGAGCAAGTTCCAGGACAGCCAGGACTACACAGAGAAAACTTTTCTGGGAGAAGGCATGGGGAGAAAATGTATTTTCTGTACCCCTCCTTATGCATGCACAGCACAGCACGTATATAGAAATTAAATCAGAGGACAACTTTCAGGGCTGGTTCTCTCCTTCTACCATGTGGGTCTCAGGAATGAAACTCAAGCCTGTAAGGTTTGAAGTCAAGTGCCCTAACCCACTGGTTCACCAACCTCTCCAATTCCATTTGTTAAGCCACAGGGACACAATAAGAGTCACAGCCAGCAGAGGTTAAAATCTCCTACATGCTTTATTGGACTTCAAAGAATCTTATGAAAATAACACAGAAAAACCCATGTGAGGGTGTTCAGGGGGCACCAAGGCAGTCTACAGCCTAGCACCCGCCTGAGACCAGCCCCGGCTGCACCCAACCCAGGCCCAAATTAGGAACTCAGGGTAAAGGCATAACAGAATGGGACAGAGGGAAAAATACCTTTACAGCCATAGCAAAAACAGGTAAAGGAGAGAGTTGTCTGGAAGATGGGAGGCGTGGGGGGAGAAGTGGTCACACAGCAGCCTTCACATACATATACCATCTTCCTTCTCCACCCCTTCCCCAAACCAATTGTGTCTGTTTTGAGCCTGTGGCCCAGGCTATGCAGTAACACAAAAATGGAGTCTGACAAAGGGAGGATGCTGTGCAGGCACTTGGGAAATTCAGGAGATTTATTTATTTTATTTTGTATTATTTACTTTAAAACTGTTTGTCTTTTGGTTCAAATACAACATCCTTGCCCAGGGCTCCACAAGAGCCCTGTGTCATGACTGTGGCTCCCATAGCCAGGGGAGCCAGTTGTCCTGAGCCCCAGTAGTACTGACGTTTGAGGAGCTTCAGGGCAGCACCTCTTAAGAGATACACTCCTACAGTATAGGGGAGCAGAGGTAAGAGGAAGGCAGATGTGGGCAGGGCAAGAGAGAAATGGCAACTGCCTTATAGCCCACAGCTTTGGCATCTACTCATCCTCCAACTGGGAGAAGTCTCTCCCATCAATCACAAGCCTGGTCTCTCTATAAAACTCTGGTGACTTGTTCCCTGGGAGTTGGTTCCACTCCCTGAATGGAGCCCTGGAGCTCCAAAGGAGCTCCAGGATGAGGTTCCCTCTGGTCTACCACACTTCCATAGAACAAACCCCAGGGATCAGGACTGTGGCCCAGTCTGGGGTAGGCAGAATGACTGTGAGTAGGATGGAGATCTGAGGTACAGGTGTCACAAGTTACCCCTCCTATCTTCCCCACAACTGCTAGGATCGCTGGGGAGTAATGGGGGAGAGGAGCCTGAAAGCAGGAGACAGAAACAAAACCAAACCTCAAAACTGCGACAGCAGAGACAGAAGCTGGACCCCAAAAGTGGAGTGGGAACTGAGGGGAGAGCAACTAAGACATGCACTGAAGTGGAGAGGATGTGACAGCAGCAGCCCATGGGTGGAAGGGTTTCCCGAGAGGCAGGCTATGGTGGTCAGTTAATAAATAATGATAAAGGACCAAGGAGGAGCGGGGCAGGTATGTACAGTGCCCAGGCCCTTGGGCAAGCCCCTCTGTGCCCCACTCTGGGGGCCAGATATCGCAAAGAAAGGAAGGGAAGTGACGGCAGAAGACCCAGGGAAGGACAGGCTGTCTCGACACTACCACCCTAGTCTGCCTACTTCTTAAGAGGCTTCTTAAAAATTTTGAGGGGAAACTTCTTCCTGCCTGGACTAGAGTCTGTCTCCTCACCAATAGAACCATTATCCTCCTCAGGCATGGCCTTCTTGCCAGCCAAGTGGGGAATTCGTGTGTTTCGGCTACCCTGCAGAGCTCGGTTGTCCCCAACTGGAGATGGTGTGTCTGGGTCTGGGGAACTGGGGCTATGAGAATGGGAAGAATCCAAAAGTGGGGAGCCACCAGGTGGGACTGAGGGGTTCAGCTCCATCAGGCTGTGGGCCTTGTCTAGGCCATGGTTCAGCGCCAGTAATGTCTTCTTGGCCAGAGCAGGGCTGTCAGGCAGTTTCTCCACCAGAGATCCTGGATGGACCCCCTCAATCAGCCGATGGCTGCCATTGGAAGGCATGGCATTGAGAGCCTCGTCTGCAGCACGGCCCATCTGAGGAGGCTTGGGGGCCACACGCTGGCGGTCACTCATGTGGAGGGAGGACTCCGAATCGGAATGGGTCAAATCCCTGGAGATATAGGACAAAGAAGAACAAGAAACAGAATACAGGGAAATGGAAAAAGGTGCAGAAGAAAGAGGGGAAATGTTAAGAAGGCAAAGATAGGTAGAAAAATGAAGAGAAAGAAACAGCAGGGAAAACAGAATAAAAGGAAGGAGGAAGGAGGAGTGACAGTTGAGTAAATCACCAGGACAGGGTAAGAGAGGGGACAGGATCAGGAAACAGGGACAGGTTGGAGAAGAAAAGGAAGAAAGTAGGTTTGTGGAGAAAGAAAAGGGGGGCAGGAATAGGAGAAAGGGAACAATAATGAGAAGAGACAAACAAAAAGAAACAAAAGCAAATGTCATTATATAGCTTATGTCATCATCAGACAAATAGTTCTGCAATGGCTGCACCTGATCCCTGCTGAATTCCAAGGAGCTATAGTGATATAAACCATAGGCTCAAGTTCCATAGGCATCCTCTTCAATAATCTGCCTTCCATGGCTGCCAGCGATTCTTAGGAACCCTAAACTACCATAGAAGCTGCATGTTGCTCCAAATCACGTTTTCCATGCCTCCCCCACCCCCAACTTGCTCTATCACACCTGGGGTACATGCAGTCTGAGCCAGAATCCAAAGAACAGAACATGCAGTCAGCAGGCCTGACCAAGGCTGGGAGGAGACGTTAGCACAGCCTTGCCGACAATCCCCTCACTCATCCCAAAGGCCAAGGTCTTGCCTCTTCCTACCCTCTCATATAGGTGGACATGGACAAGTTCTGCAAAATTAAAATCAAAAAAAGGGAAGTGTGGGGTTTGTTTCAGAGCTCTGCTGACAGGGAAAATGTGGAGAGGCATAGGAAGATAGAGCATTGGCCTTTAAGGTACAGGGTTGAGAAGAACTCTGAACCTTTCTGTGTAATCTTAGATAAGTCATATAACTTTGCTGAGCCACAATTTTTGCCCAACAAAGATGGCATTAAACTACTTATTTACAATACTGTTTGAAAGAACAAAATCTTAACAAAGCACTTGCAAAACTGCAAAATATTGTAGAAGTAAAGGCAACGGACCCAGTCAACCTAGAAGGTCAATATGAAGTCCAGTCACAAGAGGCTTTCTTTTCAAGTCTGGATTATAGGACCATGCCATTATACACTGGACACACACAGAGTCTAGTTCAGGGACTAAAAACATTTTTTTTTTTTTTTGACTAAAAACATTTTAAGGGCTTGGCTGAGCCTAGGAAGTCCATAAACCAACACCAGTTGCTACTGCTTCTTCCTTTGCAACAAAGAAGTGACTGTTAGGATGCCCCTATCAATCTTAAACTCTCCTTCACTTTCCCAGAGGCCTGAGAGCCCACAACAGAGGCAGAGGGGAAGGCCAAAGGAAAGGCATAAACATCTAAGTTAGAAGGGAAGGAAACACAGGCCTAGATAAGGAAGCCAAGGGTCGGGGCTAGGAAGGGTACCAGCCACTTGAAGCATCCAAACATATGGGGCTGGCTCATAGCTATTATAGGATTCTCTCTCAGGGAGCAACTAACTAGCAGCAACTCCACAGCCAGCTGACCTTCCAGGGCTTGGTAGTTGAAGGAAGACTGCTAGATCCACTTATCCTACTAAAAATACTGTTCCAGCCACATAACCCATTGACTGTAAATATTCAGGCTCTTACTTGTCCTCATATTTGACACCGGTCCTTGCTTTTATCTAAATGTGTCTTCACCAACTGTACATCTGTAATCCCAGTACTTGGAGGGCTAAGGCAGAGAACTGCGCCAAACCTAAGGCTGGGTATGGTACCACACATCTAGACTCCCAGCAATTGGGAAGTAGAAACAAGGGGAGCATAAAGTTAAGATTACCCTTAGCTACAGAGCAAGTTTGAGGCCAGCCAGGCCTACAATCTTTTTTTTTTTTTTTTTTTTTTTTTTTTTTTTTTTTTTTTTT
>NC_034590.1:73266612-73279873 GCF_900095145.1 Mus pahari | reverse complement strand
TTTTTGGATTTTGGCTTTTTTCGAGACACAGTTTCTCTGTGTAGCCTTGGCTGTTCTGGAACTCACTCTGTAGACCAGGCTGGTCTCGAACTCAGAAATCCGCCTGCCTCTGCCTCCCAAGTGCTGGGATTAAAGGCATGTGCTGCCACCGCCCAGCCCCAGGCCTACATCTTAAACATTTAAAAAGTGTCCTTGTTTCTCTAAGCACATAACAATCCTCCACATAAACACATACCACTAAGAAAGTTCTAAGACATTCCAAGAATCCACACTAAAAGTGGCATCCTTTTTAAACTAAGGAGGTAAGATACTGGGAATTTCTACCTTTCTACACCAAGGAAAGGGTAAAAAAAGCTTGGACTTCCCAGCCTCACTTTTTCTGACCCACAGGCCTGAACTTGTTCTTGATTTTTATCCTTCCATGCCTCTCTCATCAATTAAAAGCTAAGAATCCCATAGAAAGATGAGGATCTAGGAGAAAGCCTTAGTAGAACAAGAGGGGAAACACCCGTTAAGGTGTGCTCACTTTCCCTCCCTGAACTTCTGAGACCTTTTAGGCCAGAGCTATCCCTCCCCAAGGCTAAGCTGCCTTGAACTCCCATCCCAAACTACTAACCTTACTAGAGAGCCTGTTTGCCTTTAGAGATGATCCTCTGGTGCATGGTGCAAAAGAAAATTAAGCAGTGAACAGGCCAGGTGAATGCAGGTTCTCCCCCCCTTCCTCCCCACTGCCCTGGGCTTAGGCCTCTGAGCGTGGAATCCCAGCAACCCCTAGCTTTCCTGAACCATCCCAGTCCTCTCCATAAGTACTGGGAGGAGCAGTCTCTTCCCACACTTGCAGATGAAAATGAGGATGAGAGTGAACATGGGCAAGTCTGCTCAGTAGTAGTCCTAGTAAGAACAGTCCCTTTGTGGAAGCAAAGGGAACAGCTCTCAAGGATAACTATCCAGGTGCACGAAGCAGAGGCAGAGAGATGAGGCTGAGTCAAAAGAAATCAACAGAGTAAGCAGGCGACCAGGACGGAGCCATAGTCACAATTTCAGGGATGAGAATGACTTCCAAAGGTGAGTTCCTTCTTAGTCCTAAGCTTAAGCTTATCCCATACAAGATCAACCTCTGACCTTCGCCCAACCTTTTGATACAGCAGGGAAAGTCAATGAGCTGCCAGTCCAGGCTGAGGAGAAACTTCCAGCTCCTTTCTAGGTCACTTACTGAGACTTTTCAGAAGAACAAACATCTTGAATGAAAAGTCAAGAGTCTGGTCTGTCCCAAGTGTCTCTGCAGCCTGATAAAATGACCCTTTCAGGGCCTTAACTGCCCACTTTAACAAATAGTTTCATTCCTGCTTAGCTTTTCTGGTCCCAAATTCCCAATTCTGTATTCCTTCTCCTGTACTGTAATTCCATGAAGGCTGCACTCATTTACTCAATCAAGCCAGACACCTAGGTATCAAACTAGATTCTCCTTTCTGCACCTGTGGCCAGTTATAAGTGAATTACCTTCCCAAGTCAAGGCCTCAGTCCCCCCAAGGGCTTGCTATACTGCAATGCCTCAAAGTCCTTAGTCTTCCTTTCTTCCTGCATTCGAGCCACTAAAATGTTATTTATAAAGTGGAAAGATTTTAATTATTATTTTATTATACTTATTTATTGTGTGTGTTTACACACCTGCACATGGCACAGATGCAGAAGTCAGAGGGCAACTTCCAGGAGTTGGCTCTTTCCTTCTATAATGTGAGCTCTTGGATTCAAACTCAGATCATCAAGCTTAGCAGCAAGCACTTGTAATTACCCCCAAGTCCTCTAAAATGGAAGTATAGCCAGTTCACTTTCATTCAGAAACCCTTTTATGGTGCTCCATTTCTAAAATGATAAAGCCCTTCTGACCTATGCATCCTTCTGACCTCATCGGCCACTACTTCTCCAACACATACGTAGTGTTTCCACTTCAAATACATAATATATTCTTACACCTCCATTCCTCTGTACAAAACATTTCCTCAAGCTAGAACACCCCTTTTCTTTCTCTGTGCACAGGGCCTCCCTACAAATGTCATCTCTTTCATAAAGCATTCCACCTAGACACACACTGTTAGTCATTCCTCCTTCCTCAGTACCCCAGAGCACTTAGGAAATTGTTGCAGTTTATCTGTGTGTCTTTTCCAAGCAAGACTATAGGTCAGGGTGACTGAGAACCCCCATATGCAGAAGTGCCCTGCACAGAGTATATTTGTTTAAGGAGTAAAGGAAATGAGACGACTGATCTAAAAGTGCATAATTTAAACAAGTGATATAGGATCGTGAGGGAAGAGGATTGGTACTCTTTTTCAGAGAAAACCCCAAACAGCAAAGGGAAGACAGGTGTAGGAAATTAAGCCGACCTTAATAAGGAATCTTCTGAACTGAGAAAGGAAAGGACAGGGAATGATTCCCCACCACACCTCCCAGAGGTCAACAAGCAGCAGCAGGCAGCAGGCAGAGGCCACGGTAAGAGCAGTAGGGAGGGAAGGAAGAAAGAGAAGAGATAGCTGATACCCCAAGCTCTCTGAATGCCCAGACATCACAGCGATGTTGTCAGAAGGGGTTGGGTCAGGGTAGGGATCCATCTGGAGGAAATAGGAAGTGCTGTGGTGATAATAAACAGGGTGAACATGGACGGTGTTGATGGTGGTGGTGGTAGTGGAGGTTGTGGTGGTAGCGATGGTGGTAGTGGAAGAGGAGCAGGAAGAAGAAGCAGAGGCAGATGGAGGGCTGGTCCCGTGGCCTTCAGAAGTGAAAGACTGTCCAGATGAAAGGCTACGCATTCGCCGCAGAGATACCCGGCTTGTCAAGAAGTGGCCAGCCTCGCCCTCTACCAACCTCTGAGATCCCAGGCCAAGCTGTGGCTCCGTCAGGCGCTGCCGGACACTGCTCTGCAGGCTGGGGGCTGCAAGGAGAGTAAAGAGAATATAAGGATTGGGCACCCAAGCAAGTGTGTAGGCAAGTATGTTCCCACAAAGATATGCCTGTTAGACACCTCTCTGGACCTTTGATACCCAATCCAGAGAAAAGGATACCACCTCCCAGAAACCTCCCCCTATGGGACCTGAAAGGATGGGAAATTGTAGATAAGGTGCCCAGGGCAATTTTAGTAGCAACTTCAGTAGAAGGAGACCTAAGGCCAATGTCACTATAAAGGGAAGTCACAAGGCAGTTAGTGGGAGGGCACAGGCAGGACAGTAGAGGATAAGGACTAGGAGTAAGGTCCGGGAGAGCACCAAGAACCAGCCTTTTATTTTTTAACCAACCTCAGAAAAAAATTTACAACACAGACAAGGACTTGTACAAAAATATGTTCATTGGATTGTTATTAACTGTTGCATGGAAGCATGCATAAAGGCAGAGTGATGAAAAATAAGAAGACATCTATTTTCTGGCAGATGACAGAGATATTAAAGTGATACTTATAAAAAGATTTTAATAACATGAAAGACACTTATTAAAATGTTCTGGAGCTGGGTATGATAGGACATAACTGTAAACTCAGCACTTGATAGACTGAGTAAGGGGGGATTATGTGTTAGAAGCCAGCAGACTATGAAGTAAGCTACAGGCTAGGCTAAGCTATATAGTAAGACTCTGTTTTAGAAAAATAAACAAACAGAAAGTTTCAAGAAATGAAGAAAGATGAATTTTTTTATGAACTAGTCTTGAACTTGGGAACACACAACCCTAGAGTTAGAACCCAAGCCTTTCTACTTCCAGCTGGGACCCTAAGCTACTTCCATTCTCATTTTAATCTACCTTTGTAAAATGCTGAGGGGCTGTTCTGAGACTTCTAAGTAGTGTCTTCAAAACACCCACGCACGTCACTGTACTTAAAAAATATCTTAACCACATGTTTAAAAATTTCACAAGAGGAGGCTGGAAAGATGGTCCTATCTGTTAACGGCATGTTCTGTTCTTGCAGATGATGCAAGGTCAGTTCCCAGCACCCACTTTGAGCAACTCACAACTGCCTCTAACTCCAGCTCCAAGAACCCAATGCCCTCTTCTGGTCACCGTGGGTCCTGCATTCATGTGCACAAACCCAAAGTCAACATATACACATATATACATAATTTCAAATAAAAATAAAATCTTTTTTAAAGTTGGTTAAAAAAATGCAAGCAAAACTATCTAGCTATGGTGAGGCAGCGAATGCCTTTTTATTGCTACTATTCATGCGTCGCCTTCCAGATTTCCTCTAGTATGTGCATAAACAAAAGTGACCTAGATCACTGCTGTTAGATCAGTGCTGCAAACCAGGCTCTTGTAGGAGAACTACCACTCCGACCTGGGCACCAGGTAACCTAGGGATGTGCCAAAGAATGTTTTTAGGCTCAATCCCAGCTCCAACTTAAAAAACAAAAAGACATTTATTCCTTAAAAGTTAGAGAAAGTCAGAGGTTACTAGGGTGGCAGAGCTTTATAAGGCCAAGCCATGGAGAGAACACAATCCCATAGTGATGGAGTTAGGCAGCAGGGCTTATACAGCTGGTAGCTTTCAAAGCATGAAATGCTTGAAGAAAAAGAAGCCCATATTAGGAAGGGAAGGCGAGAAAAAGAAAGAAGAAATGGGGAGAAAAGCGAAGAAACATGAAAAAGAAAAAAAGAGGAATGTTCTTTTCCTTGCTTTCCCTCCCAGCCCAGCAGGAAGAAGGTCCGCTACCACCAGGACACTCGTGTGGCTGGGCTGAAGGGAAAGGCCGAAGCTGTGCATCACCACAGATGTCTTCTCTCCAGCTTTCAGCTGAACAGGCTGATTCTTCTCACCCCCGAACCTCTCCCTTCAGTTAGTAAGGACAGTGCTGAGGGGACAAAGGGAGCAGGCAGGAGTGTGAGGCAGGCAACAAAAGGGGCCCATTGGATAGGAGTGTTGGTTTAGTTACAAAAGTGGGAAAAACAAAAGCCCCAAAGGGGCTCCTCAAACCCGGGTATTTGCAGAGGGACTGATCATCCGAGCCGGCGGATGTAGAGCAGAGAGAACGGTCACTGAACCTACGCCCCATCAGCCAGGCAGCATCTAGGGTCAACAGCCAGGCCAAAAGGAGAAGAGAATCTGATTTATGAAGGGTTTTGGCCTGTCTCTCAATGGGATACAGCAAGGTCGAGGACAGGGAATGAGTAGCTCAGAGCTAATGAAGCTTCTTCCTAACCTAGAGAGCATGGGAGCCTTTAGATCAAGAAGGTAGGACCCAGATTTGCCTATTCGTGATCCAAACCTTGGTAGGCCTTTGACTAAAGACCTAGCAAGATATCAGATCAAGCAAGGCACAGTGGCACACACCTTTAATTCCAGCATTTGGGAGGCAGGGGCAGGTAGATCTCTATGAGTTTGAGGCCAGCATGGTTTATATAGAGTTCTGACCAGCCAGGGCTAAAGAGAGAGTTAGGCCAGCCAGAGTAACATAGTGAAATCCTGTCTCAAAAAACCAAAACCAAAACAAAAAAGATATCAGATCAAGAAGATAAAAAGGCTCAGGCAGGGGCAAAGTACTACTGAAACAATTGACATGGTCCTACATGTCTATAAGTCTACTACTTGGTAGGGTGGGAAGTAGGAGAATTGTCACAAGTTTATGGTTAGCCTGGAACTTACAGCAAGTTCTAGACTCAGCCCATTAAAAAGGACATTTACAAATAAACTTTTGTCTGAATTATGAATTCAGCCTGATTAAAGAACCTGGCCTTCAGAGCAAGCAGGGGAATGAGACCCTAAACCAGACCTGCAGTCCCCTCTGCACTGGTAAGGTATGGGCTCAAGATAACACCTTTACCACAGATATGCCTAATGTATTTAGCTAAAATAATCTCCTATCCAAAAAAAAAAAAAAAAAAAACCTCAGCCATGGACCAGAAGGGAATTGCTAAAGCACTCCCGCAGAATGCTGTCCATTTATCTCTGTTCTACAAAATTCTCATCACCTTTGGGGAAAATAAGAAAGAACCAGGTCAATGGATGGGAGTAGGGGAGCCCAAGTTCGGTGGACAGCCAGACATACTTGTAAGAAGTTCTCTCCTGAGCAAGACTGCCTCCCAGCTCAGAGGCTTTAGGGATGGAATGATTTAAAGGGCTGCTACTATATGGGCTTCTCACGCAGAAAGGCAAGGAAAAGAGACATCATTCTATTCACCTGCTTTAGTAATTAGGAACAAGAAACATAAAGTGAAAATAAATAAACACAAATAATTCAAATGAATATTATGTTATACTATAAATAAAAAGTCTCTAAAGATTATTTTTTAATAAAGGTAGATAGCATGGGGTAGGAAAAAGGAGGACTAAACAGAAAAACAGAGTAAAGAAAGAGACACACAGATACAGGACAGAGAAGGCATAGAGCAAGGAGAAACCACCAAAAGGACAGCTATAAAGAAATATCTTAATGAGAATTGTTTTATTAACCAATGAAGGAACCACATCTTTCCTACTTATCTTTCCCAACTGCTGTTTAAACACAGCAGAGGCGATAGGCATCTCATCTTGCCCACCAAAGGCTACCCCTTGCTCACCCCTACAAAGAGGTCACCTACACTGCATGGACAAGGGCGACACAATCTCCTCATCCATGTCATCCACATCGTCAGTCATGATGAAGTGGGCGGGGTTGGGGCGGGTGCTGCCCATCCAGCTGGGGTCGATGTTGAGAGCAGCCACCAAGGAGTGGATGCCGGGGTTATTAACAATCTGGAAACCGCAGAGGATCTCGATCTGCTGCCACCGGTGCAGGCGCTCCCTCAGTGCTGCCGTCACTTCACTCAGTGCTTGCCTGAAGTCAGAAGAAAGAACTGCAGGTGTGGACCGTGTGGAAGCCCCAATAAGAACAAGATTACTTTTGAGAGGAACAAACTGGGGTAGATAAATCATAAACTTTAGAGCAAAGTAGAAGCTGGATCAGAGCTTGGGTAGGAGACCAGAGCTGTCATGCTATCGTGAGGAGATGGGACTGGGGTTAGAAGGCCTCACGTAACCTCGGTCTCTAAGGATGGTATTAGCGTTGCTGGAGCTGGTAACTGGTGCTACTTACTTAGCAGTTAAGATTTTGTGATCCACATCATCCAGGGAAGAGCTGTGGGCCACATGGAAGGTACCAAAAAGTGTGTTTCTCTTCTTTTTTATTTTCTCAGCCTGCCAAGAGGAAGCCCCAAATATAAAGAGAGTATGGGTTCATGGTTGGAAGAAATGAGGCCTTCCCATGGCTGGGTCCTCCTAACACAGCGTAAGCTTCACAGGAGAAGGAAGAGAAAGAGGAAAGGAGCAGAGTGAGGAGTAAGGCAAGGGAGGAAGCGGGCGGGCCTCAGGAACTACGAAGATGCACAAGGAAAAGGTTCCAGCCTTAGTCATGCCCCAGAAGGACCTCTGTTCCCTTGGCAGCTTTTTTCAGCAGGAAAGCTGAACCCCCTCCTACCTGCTTTTCCATCCCCAGAAGACAGGGCAGAATACCCTATACCCTCAGGCCCTCTTCCAAGAACTTCAGTACATTCACTAAGCAGTGGGTGGGGAGGAGAGAAGAGGGCAAAAGAAGCTCTCAGGAGAGCAGGCCTCACCCCCTCCTTGGCCACCAGCAGCTGCTTCTCTGCATTCTGCTTCTTGATGTTGTAGTACTGCACCTCCACCTCATGCGTGAGCTGCAGCCACTTCTGAAGGGCCTCGGGAGCATACCATGAGCTGTGTGATTCCAGCTCCTTCTCTGCTTTCCTCAAGGCCTCCCGAACCTATGAGGCATGAGAATGTGAGTCTGTCAGCATTAACATCCTCCCCTAACACCTCTGTGCAATGCCTCACAACTCTGAGTCCACACCTGCTTTATAATTCTTGTACTAGGAAGAAATGACAAAGCCTGTTCTCTGATTTTCACATACAGGGAAGTAAGCGCAAAGAAAAGCAGCCTACTTAAGACCACACTGTCCATAGTCCAAGCAGAATGCAGATGCAGACCTTTTTCTTTCTTCTCCAGAACCCTGCTAGCTACCACATTAGCTTATTTTCCTGGTCAAACAGCCAGTCTAAGGCAGCTTTCCTGGTCTCTTCAGGAATATATGTGCTACTGAATAACCTTATTGTAAATGGGCCTCAAGACATCACAGTGTGGGCTGGAGGATGCTCAGTTCAGAGCACGGGCTGCTCTTCCAGAGAACCTGGTTCAGTGCCCAGCACCCACACGGCAGCTCACAACCATCTCTAACAACTACTCCAGGGAATCTAACACCTTCTTCTAATCTCCTTGAGCACCAGGCACACATGGGGTATACAGGCACAGATCAAGCCAAATACCCATACCTATTTAAAAAAAAATACTAAATTAAAAAAAAAATCACAATATGGTAGACATAGCACGTGGTTGAAAATCTAATTCTGGGGGATGCATAGAAGGATCAGTAGCTAAGAGTGAATAGTGCTTTTGCAGAAGACCCAGATTCAATTCCTAGCACCATACGAGGTAGCTCACAACTGCCTATAACTCCACATCCACAGAAAGCCGACGGACGCCTCTGGCCTCTGTAGGCACCTGCGCACACTTTCACATACCCCAGTCCTCTGGGAGAGGAGCCGGTGCTCTTAACCACTAACCCATCTCTAGAATCCTAGCTTTAGTTTTTTAAGGAAAGGTTCCATGAAGCTCAGGGTGGCCTTGAATTTATTAAGGAGAAGAAGGTGGTCTTGAACTTCTGATCCTCCTGCCTCTGCCTCCTCCGAGTTCTTAGATGTCAGACATTAGCCCCTATGTTGTCTGCCATTAATTGAGTTTTTACCCTCTTTCTCTTACAACAGACTGAATATAAACACTAATAATGGAATATAGGATGGCTGTGATGGTACCTGGCGAAAGTCCCAATCTTTAGGAGACAGAGGCAATAAGAGCTCACCAGTTCAAGGCCAGCCTAATCTATAAAGAAAGCTTGTAGCCGGGTGTGGTGGCACACACCTTTAATCTCAGCACTGGGGAGGCAGAGGCAGGTGGATTTCTGAGTTCAAGGCCAGCCTGGTCTACAGAGTGAGTTCCAGGACAGCCAGGGCTACACAGAGAAACCCTGTCTCAAAAAACCAAAAAACAAAACAACAACAACAACAACAAAACCCACAAGCAAACAAACAAAAAAGCCAAAAAAAAAAAGAAAATAAAGAAAGCTTGTATCAGAAACAACAAAAAGAAAACAGTAGTTTCATAAGCCAGACATTAAAAAAATATACAAAATTACATATGCAATTTATTAAATTGGCGGTAGTTCCTTTAATCCCAGTACTCAGAGGTAGAGGCAGGTAGTTCTCTTGAGTTTGAGGCCAGCCTGGTCTATAGAATGAGCTCCAGGACAGCCAGGGCTACACAGAGAAATCCTGTCTTGGGAAAAAAATGAAAAAGAAAACTATTGGTTTTAGTTTAAAAATTTAGTTATTTTTCATAAAATGTTTAGGCTGATTGGTAAGAGATTTAATATAACTTTTTAAATTAATAGATATTTAAATGTTTTTTCATTTTATTTTTCAGTCTATTATTTATTTTTATTAACTTGACCATCATTTGAGTAACAAGCCACCACCTTACTGAACATAGATACTCATATATTTTGTTTTGGTTTTAAAGAAAGTGTCTCGATTCATATAGTCCTGGCTCATCTGGAACTCATGTCACCTCTTCTACCTCACCTTCCTGAGAGCTGCCACTATAGGAATGAGCTACAGTGCCTGGCTTTCATATGCTTTATATATAATATCCATCTTAATTTCTTATAGGGTAAAAATCAACAGTACCATTCCCACAGAAGACCCTAAGTAAAATCCCAGGTGAGGGCTGATTTATATTGCTGAGTAATAATCTACTAGATTATTTATAACTAGTTTTTTTTTCACTTCTTGGTGATAATCACTGGGTTGTTAGTTCATTTGGCTTTTATGAGTAACTAACTGTAGGGCATGTGGGATCATGCTACCAGAATGAGCTCAAACCCTAGGAATCCCAAAGATTTGCCAACAGGAGCAGAACCATTCTCTACCTGCATCTGTACCTGCTCTGGACACTTAACCATGACACCCCACTAAGGACCATGGGCACTCAGTCACATAGCATAACACTGGAGTTCTTCTCCATACTAATGAGATATCTAGATAACCCTGAGCCTTCAGCCAATGAGCTTCCCTAGCTGGGTATTCCTTCCCCATAAAAGATATATAATCTCTTGTTCACCCTGAATAAAGTATATGCATTCACAGCCACCATCAAATAAACCAGTATGAACAAGCAAGGATCAACTCAGATCTCTGCTTCATTAAGGATCACTGCATGGAAGACTTTCAACTAAAAGCCATGCCTAAGGCTTTCTCTCCTCTAGTAAGTGCCCTTTGGTGCTGGGCACTCCCTCCTAACGAGGCCAGATTCTATTCATCCAGGACACTGCCTTCCCACTTCCTGCCTGGCACACAGCTATCCTGAGGGGAAAGGTAGACCTTGGATCCCCAGTTCCTGACTTCGCCTCTCAGTGGTATACCAGCAGTGTCTGGGTACCCAGAGAGGAGGATGGGAACCACTGAACTCCCCATTTCAGACTTTCCCCTGCCTCCTCCAAGTGGCCTGTTGCAGGACACAGTATGACAAGTAACACTATTATGGACGTTACTGAATACATATCTCTTAGTGAGCATAAGCACTTATTTCTGTTTGGTATATAGTAATAAAGCATTTATGTAGAAACCTTTAAATAAAGCTAAAATAAAGCTTTAAATAAAGCTTTAGTAGAAACCATCAAATGAGGTTTGGAATATGGTTCAGTGGTAGAGTGCTTGCTAACATATAAAGCCCAAGTTTGATCTATAGCACTGGAGGCAGAGAAGAGGGTAGGAAAATGCTAAATAGTTTCTCATAAGGGTTGAACCCATCAATACTGCTATCACTGACACATGATCTTTAAATTTTTAGGCATTTTAACTTTAGGCATTCTGGTAGCTGTAATAGTATTTCATTGTGATTTTAATTTTCACTTCTTTAATATTATATATATATATATATATACATATATATACATATATATATATATATATATATACATATATATATATCCCTCACTTAAAAATGTGGGTTGGGGAGATGCAGAGTGTGGGAGCCTGAAGGTGGAAAAGGTCCAGGTCAGTGGGTCCATGGTAGAGGTGGATTTAAGCCTAGTTCTTCAGAACATAGCCTCAAACACCTGAACTGAACTGTGATCAAAATGAGAGAACCTTGGCACTCCCTAGAACTCCTGAATCTCGAGTTCTCATGAGAAAGAGTGTAGCTGCAGGTAGCACTAGGAGCTAGGGAAACATTTTAAGATGGAACTCCACCCCAACCAGAAGTTTACAAGGTACTGGCTGCCAGACTTCACCAGAAGGAAAACAAGCTGAGACATGGTTCATCACGTGGGCACATGCTGGAGCAGGAGCTGTGACTCCCCATTTGCCCATCTGTACCTCGCCCAGCTCAGCATTATCTTTTGCTTACCACAGGGCCCACTGCTGACAGTCACCAGGCTGGCTGTCCAGGCTCATGCCCACCAACCATTCAGAGTCTACACCCAGCTGCAGGTACAACTGCTGAGTCTGCACCTCCACTCTCTGGCCTGTGGTGCTTACCCTTCACCCCACCGCCTTCCTTGAACTGAACTAGGCTTCTTGCAACACTGGAGGCTTTCCAGAGACACTTGATCTCTGTTTCCACACCTGAGTCCAAAGACACAGATGGCAGTGCACATAGATGGCATGGCAAATAACAGATCAGGCTCTGAGTGCTTCTCAGTCTATATCAAGGGTACTCTGTAAACCAGAGCCACAACCTAGGGGCCCTTGCCTAGTGATTTCTGCCTCTGTTTACACTGGCCCCTTAGTCAACAGGAGGTAGAGCATCTAACTGAGTTCTTCCCCTGGTCACCATTGCCCAAGCTTACATTCTCTTGACTGCTAAGCCTTCTTTCCATCCCCACTGCCATTTTTACAAAATTCAAAATCATGCAAAACTAATCTAGTTTACAGGCTATCACGATAGTTACTCTTGGAGCAAAAGTGAGCTGAGTAGTGCTTACACATGCATATCCACATGTAAAAACTTACCAGCTCAATACTTAGGATTTGTTCTCTTAATATAAATACTTCAATGAAAAAGGGACGGGGTGGGGGGAAGAGAATCACTCTCATCTCCCATTACCTGCCATTCTTTGAAAATCATGGTAATCCTTTACCACTAGCCTTACTGGTAAGTCCAGAAGAAAGATTTGAACCATACTTCAAAACGTTCACAAATGAAGCTTTCCAGCCAGACCCTAATCCACTGCCCAAGGCATCCTGCGCAGACTCTCCTACCTGCTCCAGCTCTTCCTCGGCATATTTCTGGCGGCTCCTCTCATTCTCAGTACCCTCCCTCAGCTCCTTCAGCCGCTGAGCTTCCTGCTTGGCAAGGTTGATCTCGTCACGTAGCTTCTTCTCCAGGTGGACCTTCTCTACTTCCACTGTTCGGTGCTCCTCCTGGGCCTTGTGCAGCCTGAGGGCGAGGAGAAGGGGGACAATGTAGAGAGCAGGAGAGGAGGCAAGGAGGTGCCAGCCAACATGCCATAAGTTATGGCAATAAGGAAAAAAATAAGAGCCACCTGCCCTCAGCATATAGCCTGTCTACTCTGCTGGCTGTGTAGCTCTGAGCTAGTCAGGGCCAACAGAAACCACAGTCACTAGCTTTAAATGTTATGTTGACCATTATTCTACTGCTAGTAAACAAGACCATGAAGCCAGGATCACAAACATCTGAATCCCTCCCCTAAAGTACCTCATACATTGAAATTATAACAACTACCAGTTTACAAGGCAGTTCACTTTTTTTCTCCTAGCAGATAATAACATCAGCCTGGGACTGTTGTGAATATGAAGATTGTTGGCATTTAGTCTAGGCTCCTTCCCACAGTTGCCTGACAACAGCCAGGTGTGCCTGACTCTGTATAAAAGGGACTGCTTGCCCCCTCCTCTCCCTCTTGCTCCTGCTCCCCTCTCTCCCCATTTCTTTCCCTGCTCTCTCTCTCCACGTGCTCATGGCCAGCCTCCACTTTCTTTCTTTCTTTCTTTCTTTCTTTCTTTCTTTCTTTCTTTCTTTCTTTCTTTCTTTCTTTCTTTCTTTCTTTTTTTCTTTTCTTTTCTCCTCTTCTTCTTCTTCTTCTTCTTCTTCTTCTTCTTCTTCTTCTTCTTCTTCTTCTTCTTCTTCTTCTTCTTCTTCTTCCTCTCTCTCTCTCT
>NC_034590.1:73263984-73265627 GCF_900095145.1 Mus pahari | reverse complement strand
GAAAGGAAAGGAAAGGAAAGGAAAGGAAAGGAAAGGAAAGGAAAGGAAAGGAAAGGAAAGGAAAGGAAAGGAAAGGAAAGGAAAGGAAAGGAAAGGAGAGGAAACAGGATGAGCAAGCCATGAAGAGCAAGCAGGTAAGCAGTGCCTGTTCATGGCCTCTGCATCAACTCCTGCTGTCACTGCTTTTGATGATGAACAGTGATGTGGAAGTGTAAGCCAGACCCTTTCCTCCTAACGTTTCAGTTAGTTACAGTGTTTTATCACAGCACTAGTAATGCTAACTAAGACAAGACCCAAGGGAAAGAGTTTACTAATTCCTGAGATGGGAAAGAACTGAGCTGTTGCCCGGTCTTCTTAAGTTAGTAGGAAACATCAAGTTATCAGGAACTAGGGCATGGGGATAATGGGAAAGAGAAGAGATTTAGAATGCTGGGTTAGCCTGAGTGAGGTACTGGGTTTGGTCCAAAGGAGGGGAAAGTGAGAAAGGAGAGGGTGGAAAGTCAGAGATGAGGATGGAAGGGGATGTGAGTGGGAAAAGAAAAGGAAGAAGGAAGGAGGAGGAGGAGGCCAGTGAGGCGGCTCAGTGGTAAAGGTATTTGCTACCAAGCACAACTGAATGATATCAAGGCTGCATATGGTAGAATGAGAGAACAGACTCTGGTACATTATCTTCTGACCTGCATACACACCATGGTTTACATTCGCCTCCTCCAGCACGTGCACACACACACACACACACACACACACACACACACACAGATAAATGTATGTAATAAAATATTTTTAAAAGAAAAAAGCTGGGCATGGTGCACACCTTTAATTCTAGCATTCTGGAGGTAGAGGCAGGTGGATCTCTGTGAGGTCCAGAACAGCTAGGGCTATACAATGAAACACCATTTAAAAGAAAGAAAGGAAAAGAAAAGAGAGATAGTGTTTAGAATTGAGGTAGCGAAAGGCCAGATGTGGTGGCATGTGCTTGTAGTCACTTAAGAGGTAGAGACATGAAGATCAATGCAAGTTTAAGACTAACCTGGTCTATATCCAAGACCCAGGCTAACCAGTGAGACTATCATCACTATCATCACCAAAAGTAGTAAAAAGGGAGAGAAAAGATAGACAATAGAACAAAAAGCCCCCTTGGGGATACTGTCTATTCAGGTAAAAAGAAAACATCAGGTCTGGTGATGAACAGCTATAAACTCAACACTCAGAAGGTGGAGGCAGGAAGATGAATTCAAAGTCAACCTTGGCTAAAAGAGACCTTGTCTCAAAATCAACAGAGAAAATAGATAACTAAAAGGCAGACCAGACTTGTCTGTGGCTGAGGCACTGGTAAGAAGAAACAGTGGGCCGGGTGGTGGTGGCGCACGCCTTTAATCCCTGCACTTGGGAGGCAGAGGCAGGCGGATTTTTGAGTTCGAGGCTAGCCTGGTTTACAAACTGAGTTCCAGGACAGCCAGGGCTATACAGAGAAACCCTGTCTCAAGAAGAAGGAGAAGGAGAAGGAGAAGGGGAAGGGGAAGGGGAAGGAGAAGGAGAAGGAGGAAAAGGAGGAGGGGAAGGAGAAGGAGAAGGAGGAGAAGGAGGAGAAGGAGGAGGAGGAGGAGGAGGAGGAGAAGGAGGAGGAGGAGAAGGAGGAGAAG
>NC_034590.1:73228503-73263919 GCF_900095145.1 Mus pahari | reverse complement strand
GAGAAGGAGAAGGAGAAGGAGAAGGAGAAGGAGAAGGAGAAGGAGAAGGAGAAGGAGAAGGAGAAGGAGAAGGAGAAGGAGAAGGAGAAGGAGAAACAGAAACAACAATGGGAGCTGGAGAGATAGCTCAGCGGTTACAAGCACTGACTGCTCTTCCAAAGGTCCTGAGTTCAATTCCCAGCAACCACATGGTGGTTCACAACCATCCGTAATGGGATCTGATATCTGATACCCTTTTCTGGTGGGTCTGAAGACAGCTACAATGTACTCATATAAATAAAATAAATCCTAGAAAGGAAGGGAGGAAGGAAGGAAGGAAGGAAGGAAGGAAAGAAAAAAGAAAAAAGAAAGAAAGAAAGAAAGAAAGAAAGAAAGAAAGAAAGAAAGAAAGAAAGAAAGAAAGAAAGAAAGAAAGAAAGAAAGAAAGGGAGAAAAACAGTGGGTTACCAGCAGTTCTGCAATACAAGTAATTTTCTACCTATTGTGCCCTTGGAGAAGGAGTTGCTTTTCCTTAGAATGGACACCAGATGGCAATACATGCATAGCTAAAAAAACATCAGAGGTGCCATTTCCCCCCATCTCCAGTCTTGCTGATGTCTACTGTCCCATGACACAACTGCAAGAAACTGTACCACGAGAGATTCAATGCTTCACTGAAATGCTATTGCCTCCAAAACAGCCTCTCCTGAAAAGGCCAGTATTACCACACCTTTCTATTACCTAGTAAAGACAGATCAATGTATAATATTATGTGGAGAAATGAGCAAATAAATGTACAATTAAGCAGCCCAACTGAAATCTCATGACTGTGGCTCGAACACTTGTGTGACTAGGGACATTTCACCTGCTTCTTCATAGTAAGAAGGAAACAAAATTCTTGCCTAACTCAAAGAATTGTTTTGAAACCAGTGAAACCTAGTTGTAATGTATATATAGTGTACTCACACCAAAACTTGCTGTGCATTTCTATAGATATGAGGAACAAAGTGGCATGTGGCCTCTATACTCTGTCAGAGAAGGGCATGTGTATGTGCACAAGTCTGGCGGGGGGTCTGTCTCTTGCTTGGCACTACAGGGTCATTAAGCTCAGGAGGATTAGGAGAGCAGGGAGGGCTGGAAGCTTAAGTTTTATCCCCAAACTTGGAATGCCTCTTGCTTAGATTCTTTTGTCTTTGGAATGAAAACAGTGCATGTTTTTCAGACAAATGAAGTATGGGAATTGTTTAGACAGCAGCAGTTAGCCCCTAGTTGGCAAAGGGCACAAAGCAAGGGCCCAGCAAAGTAACCATGAATCAGCTTAGAAATCAAACTCCTCTTGCTCTCTAAAAGCTAAGCTCATAGAAATGAATCTGGTAAAGCTGCTGCTGTTGCTGCTGGAGAGTGTCAAAACTCAGAGCTCAGGGGGTTGGAGAAATGGCTCAGCAGTCAAGAGTATTTCTGCTCTACCAGAGGACTAGGATCTGTTTCATACACCCATAGGGTGGCTCACAAGTGGCTGTAACTCTAGTTCCAGGGGATCTGATGCCCGCCTCTGGTATCTGTTACCAGACACACATGTAGTACACATACAGACATGCAGGCAAAAGACTCATACACATTAAAAAAATCTTTGGAAAAAGTTATTGTTCACTGCTGACATGTGACCTTCCTAGACTTCATTTCCTCAACTCTAAGACAGGAATAATAGTATCTATCAATTTCAGGTTGGGCAGTGGTGGCGCACGCCTTTAATCCCAGCTCTTGGGAGGCAGAGGCATGTGGGATTTCTGAGTTCGAGGCCAGCCTGGTCTATAGAGTGAGTTCCAGGAAAGCCAAGGTTACATAGAAAAACCCTATCTCAAAAAAGAAAATATTTTTTTTCGATACCCAGCTCATGGGCCAGGTGTATGTATCCCTTTAGTCTAAACACTTGAGAGACGGAAGCAGGAAGATCTCTGAGTTCCAGGCGTCCTGGTCTACGAGTGAGATCCAGGCCAGCCAGGGATTATTTAAATACTACTACTGCCACTGCTACTACTGCTACTGCTACTACTACTAATAATAATAATAATAATTGTAAAAACAATAAATTAATGTAAATAAGAGACTTCAAACCAAAAAGAAACCTTGATCATAAAAAAAGCTTTTCCTCACTCATCCGAAGAAAATACTGTCTGCTTCTTAAAAGTAGCCCTTTAAATATCTCTGACATGTTAGTGAACTCCTGTAATTCCAACACTTAGGAAGCTGAGACAGGATCACCATGAATTCCAGGCCAGACTGGGCTACACAGAGAGTCCCTGCTCCCACTCCCTTTGACCCCAGTCCCCCCCCCCACACACACACAGAAAAAAACTAAAGAAACTAGGTTGGTGGTGCAAACTTATAATTCAGCTCTTAAAAATCTAAGGCAAGAGGATTACTATGAGTTCAAAGCCAGCCTAGACCTGGACTACATGGTGAGATCATGTCTCAAAACACACATATGTATCACACACACTCTCACACACACTCACACATGGGTAGGGAAAAACCAGCTCCTTTCAGTAGATGGTTTGAGACTGGGTCTTATACCCTAGGGGTGACTTGGAATTTCCTGTGTAGCTTAGATTGATTTTGAACTGATTCACCTTCACCTCTCAAATGCTAGGATTATAGGCAATCTTATATTCTCAGACATCAATTTCAGGCTTTATTTCTATTTGATTTCTGCAGCCTTCCCAAATGTTACTAGGCTGTCAATCATTTCCTTAAAAAAAAAAATGATCCTGAAGTAAGTCTCTCCCCTTGATAAAACCAAACCAACTCCAAAACTTGCACTGACCTCTTAGTGACTTTTACATCCACTGAACAGATCTGTGTGCCTCAAGGTCCCACCCATATATTCAACCTTAATGGCCTGTCCTTCCCTGCCCATCTTTCTGGAGCATCTGATTACAGTGTCATACTCACTTAGCTCTGGGATCTGTCTAACTCCTTTGCATGCTTATGCTATAAGGTGGAGAGGAGCCTGCATTAGGAGTATCTGCACTGTCTACATTCATGACTTTTGTTCCCCTAGGAATAGAGAATCCCTTGTAGTTGCCAACAGAGAGCAGAATTCTAGATTCTAGAGTACAGGAATGCTTCCCGACTAGAATCTCTATTCAAAACTCTATCTTCTGACAGTTTCAAAAGAATCATAGACTATCAAAGTGATAGCATGTTCTCTAATCAAGTCCTTTAGGGTGTGTGTGTGTGTGTGTGTGTGTGTGTGTGTGTGTGTGTGTGTGGCCATGGAGGACAGAAGATGTCAGATCCTCTAGAACTGATTTAAAGATGGTTGTGAGCCACCATGTGGGTGCTGGGAATCATAATCCTCTAGGAAAAGCAACCAATAGTGATGCTCTTAACTTCTAAGCCACCTGTTTAGCCCCATCCTTCAGAGTATTAATGACAAAAGGTTCTAAAAAGGAATACTGCAGAAGTCAATAAAGTACTTAGAGTATATAAGAAAGAATGAAGGGAATAATATGAGAATTTTTTAATGAGGTTACTCTATTTCTTTTTTGTTTTTGTTTTTTTTTGTTTGTTTGTTTGCTTGTTTTCGAGACAGGGTTTCTCTGTATAGCCCTGGCTGTCCTGGAACTCACTCTGTAGACCAGGCTGGCCTGGAACTCAGAAATTCTCCTGCCTCTGCCTCCCAAGTGCTCGGATTAAAGGTGTGCGCCACCCGGCGAGGTTAATCTATTTCTTTACTTCTTTATGAGACAGGGTCTTAAGAGCAGGCTGACTTCAAACTTGCTTTATAGTGAATGATGATGATGAACTTCTAATCCCCCTGCCTCCAAGCTCAGTTTTGTTTTGTTTTTTTAAAGGTTTTACATTTAGTGTGTGTATGTATGCTTATGCACACACACACTGGAGCCACAGCATACATGTAGAGATTAAAGAACAACTTCCAGGAATCAGTCCTCTTCTTCTAACACGTGGGTTCTGGTATTAAACTTAGCATGTGAGTTTGGCTGCACCGTTACCGGCTAAAGCACCTTCTAGGCAGACCTCTAAGTCCAGTTTTATGTGGAGCTTGGCACAGGTTAGGCATATACTCTGTCAACTGATATCAACAGTATTTTCAGCCCTTTTTGTTTTCTTTTTGAAACAGTCTTATGTAGCCCAGTCTCAAACATATTAGTAGTCTAGGATAACCTTGTACTCTTGATCCTTCTGCCTCCACCTCCAAAATGCTAGGATCATAGACATGTGGCACCATGATGGCTAGCTAGATTTATTAGGTTTCTTTGGGAGCCATGGGAAACAGTTAGCTGTATCCATTTGCATGAGAAAATAAGCGATGGAGATGTAGGAGACTGAGTAGAATGATCATAACTTGCCCCCTGCCAGGGAAGCTCTACACTTCTAGCAGCTATGCATTTCTCCCTTTCAGGCTTAGAGAGAAAAAGGTGGGGCTTTAGTTTGGTTGGTTGGTTTTAAATAAAATAGAATGAAAGTTCCTCTCAAGAGGAGTATCTACCCAGGGCAACTGAATTGGATGGCAGGAAGCTAGGAACTCAGAATAGTTCGAAAAGGATGGTATAGCTTTTACAACCATGTCAACAGGGTGCCCAAGGAGACTTCCAGAGCTGGCAGTACCAGGTCTGTGGTAAAGAAGCAAGGTCTTACCTTTCCTGAAGGTCATGCAGACTCTGCTCAGCCCGGTGTAACCCTTCCAGATCCTTCATCATTTTCTTCATATGCTCCTTAGAGTAACGGTTCTGGATATAGGCAAACCAGCAGCCACCCACACCAATAACGATAGACACCACCAGCATGAAGTCCTTCAGGTGATTATGGCGAGTCACTGCCGGACAGGGAGGGCACAGTGAATCAGGGCACTCAGGGCACACTTAGCTTGCAATTCACTGCATCTTCTCCTCAGTGATTCCTCTTGTAAAAGGCAGACCTTTCAACTTAGAAGGAATTGTTTCTCTTAAGCATACATGCACATACTAACATAATAAAGTCTGTGCCTATCTCTCTACCAGCCAAGTCCTACTTTGGATTGGATAATAGGCCTGAGAACAATTCTGAAGGCTTATTTCTCATCCTTCCCTAAGATATGGTAAAGAGAATAGTGCCAACTCAGTGCATTCCCAAGTGCTAAAAGTAAAGATATATGTCACCATGTCCAGCTATTCTTTATTCTCTTGATATGTCCTTTGATATACAAAAGTTTTAAATTTTGAAAAAATATAATTTATATTTTCTTCCATTTGCTTCTTATGTTTTTGTTTTTGTTTTGTTTTGTTTTTAAAGAGGGAGACTGGGGAGATGGCTCAGCAGTTAAGAGCACCGGCTGCTTTTGCAGAGGGCGGTGCTTCAGTTCCCAGCAGTCATTGAACAGCACACGAGCACCTGGAACTCCAGTTCCAGGAGATCCAATGCCCTCTCCCGGCCTCTGTGGGTACCTAGGATTATGCAGTGCAAATATACACACTCAGGCTCACAAACAGGCATACAAAATAACTTTTTCAAAGC
Organism: Mus pahari; assembly: GCF_900095145.1. Lineage (NCBI taxonomy): Eukaryota > Metazoa > Chordata > Mammalia > Rodentia > Muridae > Mus > Mus pahari. The sequence goes on along the minus strand of NC_034590.1, from coordinate 73,258,423 downwards.
AGTATCTTGAGGCAAAATTCATATAATACAAATTAACTGTTTTTAAACAAACAACTCAGGGGCATACAGTACATCCCAAATATGTCAATACCAACTCTACTAGTTCCAAAGCAATTCTATCGCTCCAAAGTAAAACTTACTGCCCATGAATAAAGAGGAGGGGACTGGGTGTGGTGGCATACATTTTTAATCCCAACACTCAGGAGGAAGGGGCTGGTGGACCTCTGTGTATTTGAGGCCAGCCTAATAAACATAGTAATCGCTAGAACAGCCAAGGATACATAGTGAAATCCAGATACTTTGTAGGAGATGGAAATGGGGAAAGAAGAAAGCTGGGGATGTGTGTAGCTCAGCAGAAGACCATTTGCCTATCATATGAAAAAGACTTGGGCTCAGTTCCCAGTGACAAATAATAATAATGAGGATAGTAGTAATATAATTAATAATATACTTTATCAATGTATAATAATCAATATATAACTAATAATATTAATAATATATCATCATCATCATCATTATCATCATTTCTCAGCTAGATACCCTACACAAGAATGATTTCAAGGTTGGCATAGGAAACTTAGTGAGACTTTGTCTCGAAATAAAATTATGAAATGAATAGCTTAGTAAGGTGCCTATCTAGCATGTGTAGGGCCCTAGTTTGAACCCTAGTGCTGAGAATGAAAGAAAAAGTCTATAATCCCCCTGGGAAGCTGAAACAGGAGAGCGCTGTCAAGAATCCAAGACCAAGCTGGGCATGGTGGCGCACGCCTTTAATCCCAGCACTTAGGAGGCAGAGGCAGGCAGATTTCTGAGTTCAGGGCCAGCCTGGTCTACAGAGTGAGTTCTGGGACAGCCAGGGCTACACAGAGAAATCCTGTCTTGAAAAAACCAAAACCAAACAAACAAAAAGAATCCAAGACCAAGACTGAGTTCTAGAATAAGACCTTGTGTGGGAGGGGGTGGAGGGGTTGGAGTCCTTGACTTATGTCTGTAATCCTAGCACTTAGGAGACTGGGACAGGAATATTATCACAAGCTCAAGGCAAGTCTAGATTTCAGAGTAAGACCCTGCATCAAAAAGAATCTTTTCCCCACGCAATAAACATTTTCTCCTCATTCCCTCCTCTTTCCAGTTCCTGCCCACCAGCAACATGTATTTTGATTCTAGAATGTGTCTATTGATTTACCTATTCTGGATGCTTCATATAAATGGAAACACAGAATATGACCTTCTATGCTAGCTTCTGTAATTTAGCATAATGGGTTTTTTAGGTATCTATACTACAGTGTGTATCAGAACTCCTATTTTATGGCTGAAAACACTCCACTGCATGTATGTAATACAATTTGTTTATTCACTTATCTGTTCATGAATGTTCAGGATATTTCTTCATTTAGTCTTAGACATATGCTATTATGAACATATGTATAAATGTGCTCATTTGAGTACCTGTTTTAATTCTTGTGGATATATACTTATATATGTAATTGCTGGGTTGTGGTAACTCTTATGTTTAAGTTTTGTAGGATCACCAGACTTTTTCACAGTAACTGTACCATTTTACATTATTATTGACAAAGCTGGAGAGTTGCAACTTTTCATATCTTATTTTTCATTATTTAGAAACTATTATTAGGAGCTGGAAAGATGGTTCAGCAGTTGAAGTACTTTCTATACACTCAAGAGGACCAGAATTTGGATCACAACACCCACATAACAAGCTAGGTATCCTACAAATGCCAGTAAGCTCTGAAAGACCCAAGACCCTTTTCTGTCATCTGCATGTGCACACCAGTAAACGTGTATAAACACATACACACAAGAGAAATAACTAAAATAAGCTAACAAACAATTTAAAAGTCTAAAAAGAAACAAAAAGTCCAAACTTTTTTTTTTTTTTAAGACAGGGTCTTATGTGTAGCCTAGCTGGCCTGGAACCTGTAAGTAGACCACAATGGCCTAAACTCAAAGATCTGCCTGTCTCTGCCTCCTGAGTGCTGGGATTAAAGGTGTGTCCTGCCACGCCTAGCTGAAACTACTATTATGGTTGTTGTTATAGCTATTCTAATCTAGATGGCATGAGATATTCTTAGCTATGATACTTCTGCTTATCTCAGGAGTAGTTTTCTAACCTCTGACCACCTCTACTCTAGATCACAGTCAGCATATAAATTATATTTCTAGAAAAAACTCTTCAAGTCCTTGTTAGAGTGCCAGTTTAACCTCTTCCATTAAGGCTTCTCCTGCTCTCATCATCTGGACCTAGCAGATGGAGCCTGGACTCTGGTCGTTATGTTACATGATTCTTCCAGCTAGAGTACTTGATTTAGTCTGTAGTTTCTTCCTTTCCCTTTTATAAAGCAGAGTTGGGGGTTGATAAAGATATTTTAACATAGACATAAGCATAACTGTTAAGAAAGAGGCTTTCAGGAAAGAAAAAAGTAAAACACACCCAAGAACAGGTTTATGGGTTTCTTTAAAAAGAGTTAAGGCAAATAAGACATGCCCAAGAATAGGTACAGGTCCTCAAAGGAGATCTGCCTTCAGTTTCTTTCTGCACACACCCCCAACCTCACATACATAGCATTTTACTATGCAGCCCAGGTGGGCAACTACTCAAAATTCTCCTGACTCAGCTTCCCTTACAAGATTGGAAATGTATACCACCATGCACTGTTAGAAATTGTGGTCTCTTTTGTTCTTTCTTGGCTCCATTAAAATAAGAAAAGGATGGCAAAGCTAACCATTTTCACCAATCAAAACTCCAGAGGCTAAACTATTTAATAAGTGTCCATTGCTACATTAAAAGCACATTTAGTCTTTTTTCATTCACCCATGGACAGTTTTCAGCAATCATTCCCTTTCCTCTGTACAAACACAGTGATGGCAGGGAACTGCTAAGAAACATTCGACCTATATGTATTACCCACTTGTTTTAGCCTTCCTTTTTATTTTTGTTTTTTTGTTTTTGTTTTTCGAGACAGGGTTTCTCTGTGTAGCTTTGGCTTTCCTGGAACTCACTTTGTAGACCAGGCTGGCCTCAAACTCAGAAATCCACCTGCCTCTGCCTCCCAAGTGCTGGGATTAAAGGCATGCGCCACCACGCCTAGCATCTTAGCCTTCCTAATCTAAGTTATTTCTTCCATCCACAATGTCTTCTCTTGGAAAATTCATGGGATAATGTTAGACCCCCCTCTGAAAGACAGAGATGATGTGCCACCTGTCCCAAATGGTGTTTTCTCTGTACCTAGACTGGAACATAGACTAGTACTCTGCAAGAGTAGAGAACAGTGTTTTTTTTTTTTTTTGTTTTTTGTTTTTTGTTTTTTTTAAGATTTATTTATTTATTATATGTAAGTACACTGTAGCTGTCTTCAGACACTCCAGAAGAGGGCGTCAGATCTTGTTACAGATGGTTATGAGCCATCATGTGGTTGCTGGGATTTGAACTCCGGATCTTCGGAAGAGCAGTCGGGTGCTCTTACCCACTGCGCCATCTCAAGAGCCCCCAAGAACAGTGGTTTTAGTTTGGCTGTGCAGAAGTTGAACCCAGGGCCTCATGAGGGCTAGGTAAGCATTTTATCACTTGAGCTACATCCCTCACCTGGAATGCTCATGTTATCCCTCTAGGACAGAATATGATTGATTCATCTAGGTCTTTCTATAGGATCCAGCACAGCAATACCAAAACCCGGATCTTTCCTTAAAATATTTAATGAATGAGTAGATTAAATATTTAAATATGGCTAGACTAAAATAAGGCTATATATATCTATCTATCTTAATGCCAGTGGATAGTAAAGTTGCTGTCTTGTAGGAGAGCCAGTGAGACCCAGGATTCAGCCTAGACATTCCCAACGGTTTTGGGTTCCACAGCACAGCAGTAGACCTCTACATAAGACTCACAGAGAGGAGGCCCAAACAGCACTGTGTCCAGGGCCTTCAGCTGCAGCTTCTGCCTGTGGCTCCGGTCTGTCATTTTCAGTACAGTCCCTGTCATGGTGGTGTTGGTTACAGCGAGCCTGTTAAGAGAAAGAATAGGGGTCAGGTTCTAGACATCAAAACGTTCTTTGGAATGATTATTTATCTCTCCCAGGAACACATTCAGTTTTTGTGACTGCTCTCCTCTGTACCCTAGAACACAGTCTAAACAAGTAAGTTTATTTTGTTTATTTTATTTTATGTTTATGAGTGTTTTGCCTGTGTGTATGTCTCTACACTAGATCTAGGTAGCACCCACAGAGGCCAGAAGAAGGCACTGGATATTCTGGAACTGGAGTTCCAGATAGCTGGGCTCCCATACAGGTGCTGGGAATTGAACCCAGGTCCTCTGGAAGAGCAGCAACTCTTCTTAGCTGCTGAGCCATCTTTCTACCACCAAGTTGTCTCCTAACAGGGAGTATTTACCAAGAATTTGATCACCCTCTCTCCCCATATCTACAATCTCCTAAGTACTCTACCCTCTAAGGATTAACAATCTGTGGAAATTCCCATACCTAATTACAATTTTTATACTTCTTATTTATTTCTTCTTCTTGTTGTATGTATGTATGTACCTATGTATGTATGTATGTATGCATGTATATATGTGTGTACATATATATAATATGGTATGAGTGAAGGCATGCATGTGCCACAGGTTACATGTGGAGGTCTGGGAACAACTTTCAGGAGTTTATTCTCTCCTTCCACATTGTTGAAGGAAAGTTTCTCTTATTTCTCCCAGGAGACATAATTCCAGGCTAATTAGCTCATGGGCTTCCAAGAAATTCTGTCTCCACCTCCCATTTCACTGTGAAGTGCTGGGATTACAGATATGCACCAACATACCTAGCTTTTGTTTTAAAGTTCGTGGGCTCAAACATAGTTTACTTGCTGAGAATCTCACCAGTGATTTCTCTTGTACTTCTGCTTCTAGGAATTCTTCTATATATTCGTCCCCACCTCTCTTCATGAAATAATGTTTTCTCTTGTCAAGTCCAGGTCAGACACTATGCTCAATAACCCACTTGTTCTTGGGCCTTCTAAACAGCCCTGATTCTAACCCATTGCTACTACATATAAGCTTGCTTATAAACCACTGAGTTAGTTCTATTAATAACTATGATAGTAAGTGCAATGCAGTTTACTCCTAATAAGATTAATGTAGTTTTTATGACCTTTAACCACACTGATAATAAGACTTTGACTTATTAAAAACTAAAATGACTGAAGAAAAATTGGATTTCCTCATTTTTCTGTTAAAACACAGCCGGTATAAAAAAGATGAATACAAGATACAAAAAGATGGAAACCATGTGCCTGAGTCCTCTAAGGGCATAGTTAACACTTACTACCCTGTTCCATTGGTTATCTTTTCTACTACATAGCTTTATTCCCTCAGTTAGAAGAAAAGCTTCTGACATCACAGTGAGTGTTTTCTACTTCTGTATGAGCATGAAGGAATGGCAGCTATTCCTCCTCTGAACTTGGAAGGCAATCAAGGGCACCTAACGAGAGAGGTAATGAGGCACTGTGAGCAACTGGGCAGGAGATCTGGCTTCCAGTCCTAAGCATTCTCACTTTTCTAATCATAAGCTGCTTGGCTCCTCCCCAGCGACCTCAATTCTTCTTTATGTGAATTTTTCATTTTATTTTTTGTCACAAGGTCTCTGTGTATCCCTGGCTGTCTTGGAAGTCACTAGGTAAACCAGGCTGCGCTCCAACTAACAAAGATCCACTGTCTTCTGCCTCTTGGAGTATTTGGATTAATGACATTCACAACCACACCTGGGCTTCTGTGTAATTTACGTAAAGTGGGGTGCTTTCTGAAAGCCTGGGAATTCTTAAACTATTTAGGTCACTTCTGCAAAATGGATTTTGTATTATCACCATTCGTCCTATGAGCTAATTCTCAGTGACACCAGTGATAGTATTTACTAACACTATCTAATAGTGTTCTGCTATTTCACTTGTGTATTGGCTTGTTTCCGGGCAACTTGACACAAGCTGGAGTCATCAGAGAAGGAGCCTCCGTTGAGGAAAAGCCTCCATGAGATCTAGTTATAAGGCATTTTCTCAATTAGTGATCAATTTGGAATGGTCAAGCCCACTATAGGTGGTGCCGTCCCTGGGCTAGTCGTCTTAGGTTCTATAAAGAAGCAAGCTGAGCAAGCCAAGGGAAGCAAGCCAGTAAGCAGCACCCCTCCATGGCCTCTACTCCTGTCTCCATCCCAGCTTCAGTTCCTGTCCTGGCTTCCTTTGGTGATAACAATAACGTGGAAGTGTAAGCTGAATAAATCCTTTCTTTCCCAATTTGCTTTTTTGGTCATGGTGTTTCGCTACAGCAACAGAGTCCCTAAGACAACTCTCACTGATCACTGAGTCCTCACAATAGACTTAATAAATCAGTTTTCTTTATTTACTTGTAGTGTATGGGGCAGGGAGGTCATGTTCTCTAGTGCATGTGTATAGATCCGTTTATGGGAGTGAGTTTTCCCTTTCCGTCATGTGGATTCCAGGGATTGAACTCCAAGTCATAAGCTTAGCAAGTACTTCACCCACTGAGCATGCCTGGCATATACTCAGCAGTCAACAAATGGAAGCTATTGATATGATAAAAATTATTACATAAGAAAACAAAACAAAGTGGCCTTCATGCTTTAGAGCAAACACACAATAGGTATGAGAAGAGCAGCTGGTTACAGACTCTGCTGAGGATGAAGCCTTACTGAACTGTCCAGAGCAACCTGAAGGCAGACCCACTCCCAGACTGTTCCCTACACCCTCAAGAGAAAAATCCCGCTCAGTTTCTAACCTTGGCATGGCGTGGCCAGTAAGCTGCAGCTTGCGGAAGGTCTCCTCATACTGTGGCAGCTCCACATAGATAATCAGCCACTGTATCACCTCGTCCACGGTCCAGTTGTACACTGTAGAAAGACAAAGGAAAATATTACTCCAGAAATTTCTTTGATGTAGTTGCCCTTCCCCCCTGCCCCTGTATTCCTCGACTCTGAAAGACAACAGTGTTGAAGTAATTTATGATACTCTCAAGCAGTGTACCTTAACTTACACTTGCTGTTGCAGCCACACTGACCATGCACTTGTCATGTTTGTGTTCTTAACATTCCCGTGTCCATAACATCGTAACTCTGAAAGGAGTAGACTAACAATGATTGGTTTCAGCCAGAACTGACCAGGACAGAGTAAAAAGCAATAATTTGAGAATAAAGAGATATTTTATGTCTTAGACTGACTAATACATTCTATATCTTGAATGTGGTGATTATACAAAATCCATCAACTTTATATTTAAAATAAATATGTTATGGAACATAGTGCCTCATGATTATAATCCCAGCTTACAGGAAGCTGAGGCAAAAGGATGGCATTTCAAGCCAGTCTGGGCTAGAGAGTGAGACCTGTCGAGAATATATAGATAGACCCTACCTCATAAATAAAATAAAATAAAATAATTTATCTGCATTTTCTTTATGTCTCAATATATTTTATTTTAACATAGTTTTAAACTTGAGCATGGTGAACACACCTATAATCCTAGCATTGGGGATACTGAAAAAGAAAGATCATGAATTCAAGGACAACTTAGCTACATAGTGAGATTGAAGCCACATCTATCTCAAAACAAAACAAACAAACAAAAAAAAACAAAAAACACAAAATAATGTATGTATTTTTAAACAAGGACTGACATGTCCCAGGTTGTCCTGGTACTCAAAATGTGGCTAAGGATGACTGTGAACTTCTGATCCTCTTCCCTCACCTCTCGAATGCTAAAATTACTGGTAGAAGCAATCACACTCAGTTTATTTGGTGTTAGGGATCAAACTCAGTAATCTAGGTAAGAACACGGTTACATCTCAGGCCAAGATAATGTCTGTTTGTTTGTTTAAATTATTGTAAAATGTTATCAGTACTGAGAACCACCCATCCAATTTAACCAAACTTTCATCATGGCCCACATAATGCCAAGCTTTCTAGAAGTTGGTTTCCAGTACAAAAACTTAATAGCATCATTGAAACATGGATTAAAGAAATGGATGAAGGACTGGAGAGATGGCTCAGCAGTTAAGAGCACTTGTTCTTACAGAGGACCACGGTTCAACCCTTCCATATAGGAAAATAAAACAAAGGATAGTAGGAGTTTATCTAAAATAATTCATTGACAGAAGCCACCTAAGAAAAGCTCTGGCAAGCAGGTGAGTTTCCTGGAGATGGTCCACCGCTATGCATGACTATGGTGGGTGCACTCAGGAGAGGCACAGCCCCAGAGATTTCTTCCCGGGGTTGCTTCTTACTGTTGATATGCCCTTCTTGCCATTATTACATAGTCCAATGATTCCTGGGTGCCAGCCCACCCTATTGGGAAAATTCCCTGTGGGTCAAAATGATGATGAGCTTTCATGAATTAATGCTATTTAGATAAATTAGTGACTCTATAGAATTCCTGATTTGATTCAAATAATTTTAGGAAGAAAATTTAAAGAGATGGTTTTAGTTGTTTTGCCAGAAAGATAATAAAGTTAGAATCAAGAAGAGAACATGTACCCTCCCCATAGAATAGTAAGGAAAGGCTGCATAATATGGAATACAATGAGCTTTCATAAATTACACTAAGAAGAGATATAGATTTGTGATCAAGGAAAAACATTCATTCTAGGTCAGGTCCAAGGATGAGACCACAGGTGTGAGCCATGATAAAGCAAGGCCATGTGAAACTGTTGCTTTGGACTTATGAGTTTATAGAATGAAACACTGCTTTGAACTTAACTATCAACATCCTTTTGTAACTTCCCTTTTGTGTAACATTTTATCTATGAGGTAATTTTATAAAGAACTTTTGTCTAAGAAGGTATAAAAAGGTTATAGAGAAGAAATAAAGTGTGGCTTTTTAGGGCTCCACTTCATCCACCAAATGTATATATGAATATATGTCTGTCTATATGTATGTATACACATATGGGTATTGATATATACATGTGTAGGTAATGTGTATATATATAAATGTGCATGTGCACTTGTGAAATTGATGAAATAGGTGGTTGGGCTAGACCAGTGTGTGTGTGTGTGTGTGTGTGTGTGTGTGTGTGTCACATTTGCAAATCCAGTAGCCAAAGCAGTTTAACAAATTCACCACTACACGATGGGTACTTTACAGTTATTCTCTTATTTGAAGCTTCTATGCAGAATTGCAGTATCTAAGAGGCATCCAGCAGCCACCAATGGCTATTTAAATCAAAATCTCTTAAAATTAGGTTAATAAATCCAGTTCATCAGTGGCACTACTCAACCTTGAAATAGACAATAACTACAAGTGATCAGTGGCTACCATGCTAGACATCACAAATTATACAACATTTCCAGTACTGTAGAAAGTTCTATTCTACAAAACTGGTCAAGATAGCTTACTATATATAAATTTCAAATTCTGTATCTTTATATTTCTTTTGAATAGGTAAAAGTAACAACAGGGGTGTGGAGATGGCTTTCAGGAAAACCACTTACCACACAAACATGAGGACTTAAGGTTGGATCTCCAGCACCCACATACATGACAGGTGGGCATGGTGGCCCACCTATAATCCTAGCACCTTGGAAGGCAGAGACAATTAAAGCTCTCTAGCCATCCTAGCTGAATCAGTGAGCTCTGAATTCAAGAGGAAGACCTTAACTGAACACATAAAGTGGAGAGCAATCAAGGAGAGCACCCAGTGTCAGTATCTGACCTCCACACACATGTGAATACATGGGCATACATGCCTACATACCTGTATGTGATAGCTAGTTCTGTGTCAGCCTTACAGAAGATAAAGTCATTTGGGAAGAAGGAACATCAACTGAGAAAATAACCCCATGGCAATGATCTGTGGGGCATTTACTTGTTTGGTGATTGATGTGGGAAGGACCACATTGTGTGCTGTGCTACCCCTGAACTGGTGATGCTATAAGAAAGCAGACTGGGCATGCCATAAGGAGCATGCCAGTTTGTAGTGTTCCCATGACTTCTGCTTCAGTTCCTGCTTCCCTCCAGTTTCCTGTCTTGAATTGCTACCTTGACTTCTCTTTATGATGAACTACAAATGTCAGCTCAAATGGACCCTTCATAACCAAGTGCTTTTAGTTATGATGCTTTATCACAACTAAGACAATATGTGTGCCCATACACATGCAAAAACACAAATACACATGACCAGCATACATACACATATATATGCAAAAACAGAAGCAAAAATAATATTGGCTCATCTAGCTATAAAAACAGGCTCTCAATTTCAGTGACAAATTTGAGTTTATCTTTATAATTAATAAAAAATAGTTATAATAGAAGACAACTGTCTGGGATTTTAGAAGATAGTGTCATGTATATCTTGGGGGAAGGTGTGAAGAGCTGGGTCAGGGATTAAGAGCACTTGCTGTTCTTCCAGAGGACCTGAATTCAGTTCCCAGCACCCAAATCAGATGGCTAATACCTACCTGAGGACTCCATGGTAAAAGAAAAGATTCAACTTTCAAAAGTTGTCATCTGACCTGCACATGCACACTGTAGCACACACGTGCCCATACTCACAACATATAGACATACAGCTATAATAATGAAATAATTTTAAATATATATTAAATTTAGTATTTTAACAACTACTGTTTTTATATAAACTACAGCTTTTACAATGTAAAATTATTTTGTATATGGGATTTTTGCCTACATATATGTTTGTGCTTTGTGTGGGCAGTTCCCTTGGTGTCCTGAGGAGGGAATTAGATCTCCCTTTGTATCCAGAGTTACAAAAGGTTGTGAGCCACCATGTGTGGGTTTTAGGAATTGAACCCCAGTCCTCTTGAAGAGCTATTAGTGTTCTTAACTGCTGACATATCTCTCCAACCCCACAAAATGTAATGTGTGTGTGTGTGTGTGTGTGTGTGTATGAGATACAAATCTTGGCTGGCCTGCAATAGAACAGGCTAAACAAATTCATAAATCACAGGGATCTGCCAACCTTTGCTTCCTAACTGCTGGAATTAAAGGTATGGGCCACCATGCCTGGCAGCAATTCAAATTTAAGGTAAATGTTGTCCAGTGGAAGACATAAACTACCAAGAATTGACCCCAGAGAGATTGCTATAGCATTGCATGACCACCTATATGATCTCATAACATTATAATGATCATGGTTCATTTTACCACCAATAATCCACTTCCCTTTTCCTTAATAATACTCTGAGTTTGTATTGGGAGAGCCACCTATCCTTTGCTCTCACATAATATGCTTCAGACCACGCTAAATCCACCTCTAGGAGTAGAACACTTAAGTCAAGATGAACCAACTAGTACATTTCACACTCCTGGACACAGATTATTTCTGAAATAAGATATAAAGAAACAAAGCTCTAGGATTTTTGTTTATTGGCAAGGGGACTGTCTTGCATGTTGAGTCTATTGGTATCTAGATGAACTGATCCTGAACTACAATATTAGTAATGATTATATTAATAGAAACCAGCACTTATATAGTACCAAATGATGATAGTGTTTAAGCATCTCAGATATTTTAACTCACTAACCTTTATCAATACCTCATGAAATAGATATCCTTTTTTATCCTAACTATAATGATGATGAAACTGAGCCACTAAAAGATTATACATAATCTTCCCAAAGTTATCCAGCTAGAAATTGTAGGAATTGGTAAGATCAAGATTTTGACTCAAGCAGATTGATTCTAGGGCTCATTTTATAAGCCATTATGCTGTCTGTCTATCTGAGTCTGTCTGTCTTCCTTCCTTCTTTCTGTCCTATCTATCTATCTATCTATCTATCTATCTATCTATCTATCTATCTATCCATCTATCCATCATCCATCCCACCCACCCATCCATCTATCCATCCACTCATCCATTCATCTCTCTTCCCAGTCTCTGTTGAAATTCCCATTCAGAGGCAAAACAGAGCCAGGAGATAAATTTAAATGGTATCATTAAACCCCTGAGTCAGAGAATACTTGTTCAAGGCCCCTCATCCATAGACATTTTAGTTTTGTATAAGTTAACTTCTCTCTTTTGCTTACTAAAAATTGAAAGAATTTCTGTTATAAGCCAATTTTAACCAAAAATATTACCAAGCAATCATTCACAACATGGTAAATCACATGATCACCAAAGTCAGAGTACCATAGCATCTCATCTCTTCATATCACAATGTTGGGGAGTATTTCAAATGGGCAATCATAAAATTTTTCTTTTTAAAATGATTTTACATTTATGTGCTGTTCAGACATGTTTAACGTTTACCTCTATTTATTATCAAAAGTTAATCACTGCTAGGTGGGTGGGTCTTGGCTTTAATGCTAGTACTCAGAAGGCAGAGCGAGATGGTCCACAAAGGAAGTTCCAGGCCAGTTAGGGTTACACAGTGAGATGCTTTCTCAAGAGAAAAAAACCCAGCAAGTTATTTGCTATATAAAGGAGCAAAAGTAGACATACTCAATTGGTATGTTCAAACCAATTGAGGTTAAATGAGATCATGATTTACTGTACAAATCATAGTTCATAGTAGCTTAGCTAGTGAGAAAGGGTGGAAGGAATGTGTCATTAGATGGCTCCCATAATATAGACACACTGAACTTAAGAGCCTGAACAACTGAAATGCAGCAACAAGATATCATTTCATTGGACTTTTAAGGTTTTAAAATGTATTGCTATTGTTTGTGATGTACATGGAGGCTGGAGGTAAGAGAACAACTTGAAAAACTAAGTTCTCTTTCCTACATGTGAGTCCCAGAGGTTGAACTCAGGTTGTCAGGCTTGGTAGTAAGTACCTTTTTGCTGAAATATCTGCTTTTCTTATCAGAGAGTGGGAGTACAAGTATGTGATCTAGGCATGTAGGAGGCTGAAACAGGCTGACCACATATTTAAGGCCAACTGGATCTACATAATAAGTTTGAGAACAGTCTAGGCTATATAATCTTTTAAAATATGTTTTTCTTTTTACATTTATATATACATCTCACATAGCAACTTAAGCCTCATTATATGAATACAGTGAGAGAACACTTAAATAACACAATAAAGTCAGGCATGACAGCTCATAACTGCAATCCCAACACTCAAAAGATAGAGACCGAAGGATCAGGAGTTCAAGGCTAGCACCAGCTACACAGTAAGTTCAAGGCTAGCCTGTCAAAAAAAACCAGATACATACATACATACATACATACATACATAAAAACAATTTTGATTGATACTGCAGGTTCAAAATAAATTATCAGTCCCCAAGAGAAATCTGCACATTACTTGGTTTTGAAAACCACTACTGTCAGCAAGAAGTCAAAATGTGTGACAGCAGAATAATTTGGTGAGATTCATCATCATCCTTTCTGAAGATCCAAATCAAAAGATACCTTTCAGAAGAATATTATCTATTCCCTTTAACTGTCAGGGAACAGCAAGGGTATGGGCCACATTGTAATCACTTTTGCTTGCATCAATGAGAATTTACTCACTCAAAGAGTAAGTTTCCTAAGTGCAAGTTCCAGAACTGTTCTAATTATAGCCTCCAAACAGCATCAATAAAGCTTCATCTCAAACGTTCAGCTTTATGGCTGGAGAGATGCTCAGTGGTTAAGAGCACTGGCTGCTCTTGTAAAGGACCAGAGCTTGGTTCTCAGCACCCATGTCTGGTAGCTCACAACTGCCCATAAACTACAACTCCAGAGAATCTAAAAGTATTCACTGAGCAGCCACATACAAATGGTCACACACACGCACACCCCCTGACACACATACACACTCACACACAGAAGTCGGGGGGAGGGGGAGAAAAACTGGCAACTCAAGGTCATCCTAGGCTATGTAGCAAATTCATATCTGCCCTGGACTACATGAAATTCTGTCTCAAACCAAAATTTAAAAATGAAAAACTAGGGAGGGTATAGGGGACTTTCGGGATAGCATTTGAAATGTAAATGAAGAAAATATCTAATAAAAATTTGTTTTAAATTAAAAAAAAAGAAAAACTAAAATTGGTTCATTTATCTAAGTACTTCTGAAATGTCTATCAAAAGCAGAGTAACTTAGGTCTATAATTCTATCCCTTGGAAGCCGGAAGCAGGTGGAGTAACAGGCTACCTGTGCTAATTATTGTTACTGTTTTGGTTTTTCAAGGCAGGTTTTTCTGTGTAGCCCTGGCTAGCCTGGAACTCATTCTGTAGACCAGGCTGTCCTCGAATTCAGAGATCCACCTGAAAGGCATGTGCTACCACTGCCCAGTGGCCACCCATGCTTTATAAAGAGGCCCTATCCTTAAAACAAGAAAGCAAAAACTCAGATAGACTCTGATCGTGGCAGGCAACCATACCTATGTCTTTTTTCAATCACCCTCACATGAACTACAACGGTTAGCAATCTGTACTATGTCCCTTTATGCTCCTGCTTCCACTAAAATGTGACTACAAAGCAGAAAACCAGGAAAACACCTTGAGCACGGCAAAGCTGAAGGCAAAACTGACTCCATACTCAGGACAAAGGCTCTGATGCTGAGTGGTTCTGAGAGCAGCTTAGACTATCAGCAGAGACACAGGAGATGAGAGGAGAGCCAGGAGAGAAAATGAGGCAGGTAGACAGGTATACTAAATGTGCTCTGAGAATGTTTCTAGAAGACAAGATACTACAGACCCTTTGTGTAAACAAAAGGTATCTATCTAGTCACTGCTTGGTTGAATATCTAGTTCCCAGTCAAAAATACACTGGAAGAAAGAAAATTAATTTCCAAGAGATATATTCAAACCCTATGGCTTGAAAAGGATAATGGATTTAGTGTTAAGAAAAATAGTGAGGAAAGTAGAATGAATTAGCCATTATTACTGAAAATGAAAATATATCCTAACACATTATCAATGTAGTCATTTACTGTAGTCGGGAATGTCTGGTAATGAAGGGATAAGAGAGTGATACACACTAGGCAGACAGACAAGTGCCAGCCTGTAAAGTTCAGAAAACAACACAGCCCAGAAATTGTGCCAAGTGAGCATGGCCTCAGCCAACACAAAGAGGCCTTTCTGCTTGGCGTGTAGAGTGGAAGGAAGGCACCTTTTTTGTTGGTAGAAAAGCCTGAGGCCAGCGGTACTTCAAGGGCCTTTTGTCTACTAAGAAGACGCCTTAACACAAGCCTGGACATAAATCCTTGGCATGTTCTAATCAGCACCCTCCACATTGAGACAAGCAAGTCACTCTAGACCAGTGTTTCTCAGCCTCTGTATCAATGACATTTTGTTGGGTGGGGTTATCTTTATTGTAGGGGCTGTGCTCTGGATCACTGCAGGACATTTAACAAATATCTCTAGCATGTACCCAGTACATGCCATCAGCAATGCTGCTGTTACAATAAAAACATCTATCTTCAGGTACTGCTCAATATGTCCCTCAAAAGGCAAAATTGCCCCCAGCTTAGAACCACTGCTCTAAATACTGCATTGAGGCAGAGGTTCTCTAAGAGGATGATTGTACCCCAAGGATGGCTTCTGACCAATCACTCCCTATACAGCTCAGTTACAGGGAAAAGATATGGCTTCAGTGTCATGCCAAACCTCAAGGCAATGTTTTGTTTATTTGTTTGGTTTTAGCTCTATGCATTATTCAGTTACCTAGGCAGCAGCCCCATCTAGGCAGGGCTTGACAGCATGGTGTCATCCACCTAAAGTCACTGCAAACTGAACAACATAAGCCATAATGAGCTGTATCCTCCGTGTTATCAGTATCTCTGATAGCAACTCTGAGTTTCAACATGATCTCATGCAGCAATCTAACTGAGACACCAGGGCCTCTGACCCCTAAGATTCAAGTGCCTAAAAGTCAAGTCTTACTCTACTTTCTCATTCCAGTTTTTTGTTATTGTTATTGTTTTTGTTTTGTTTGGGATAGGATCTCATATAGACAACATAGGTCCTCATACTTGCTATGAAGTGAAGGATGTCTGTATTCTGAGAGTGATAGGATTACAGGCATGCACCATCGAGTACAGACTGCATTCTCACCCCCCAAGCCACCAAAATAGAAAGAATCTCTGGCCAAGGAAGGTCACACACAGCAAGTATAGAGTGACTGCTGACAATAAGAGACTACAGAATTTGGCAAGAAGAGTTTATAAGAGATCAGGTACAAGCCGGGCGTGGTGGCGCATACCTTTAATCCCAGCACTCGGGAGGCAGAGGCAGGTGGATTTCTGAGTTCGAGGCCAGCCTGGTCTACAAAGTGAGTTCCAGGACAGCCAGAGCTACACAGAGAAACCCTGTCTCGAAAAACCAAAAAACCAAAACAAAACAAACAAAAAAAAAGAGATCAGGTACAGATTACAGATGACAAGGATGTTCAAACCCCAAGAGGACATTAGAGCAGGAAACAGTATCCTAAAACCTTATACCTCACCAAACCTGACTGTATGGTCCCTAGAATATCAAAGACATCATCTATAGGCAAAATGATGAACAATGCTACACAGAATAAGAAAAGGCCATACTCAAAAGATTATAGCAACACTCAAAAGAAAGATACACTTGCAGATATTGGGAGAACATGCTTTATTGAATATATATGGTGCCACTGGTAGGTTCTTATGTTCCAGTAGATAGCCCCAACATGTGTGTGTGTGTGTGTGTGTGTGTGTGTGTGTGTGTGTGTGTGTGTGTGCTTGTGGATTATTAAAACAAACAAGCATGAAGTTGACAAATTGAGTGTTAGAATCGGGGCTCTTAGGAGGAGGGAGGACTACATGAGATCATATTTCATTGTATGCATGTAAAAGATTCTCGAAAAAACAAAAAAACAAAAAAAGATTCTCAAAAATAAAAGTTTTAAAAGAAAGTGAGAATCTACAAGACAAGTAACTGCCATCTCGAGTCTCTTTCTCAGTTTTTGGCTATGTCTGGTTACTTGTTAGATTTGTTGTTTGAAACAAGAGAAACATGGAGCTTATACTATCTTCAATCTCACTATGTAGTTAAGGCTGGCCTTGAACTCCTGATCCTCCAGTCTCCATTTCCCACATTCTAGGAGTACAAACATGTGTGTCTAGGCTTGGCCCTGCTAGCTTTGTATTATAAAATATATAATATAAATTTGAAGCTAAAGACTTTAATGTCCATCTTATCTACCATGGACAATTTAGGATAAATGACTTAACTGATATGAGCCAAAATTCCCCTTTCTGTAAAATATTCAATCTGCCACTCAATAAACATTTATTTAGTACTCTTCCAAGCTAGGTCCTGGAAACAGAACAGAGCTAAGAAGGAGGTCCCTATTTCAAGTACTATAGCTTACAATCTAGCAATATCTATCAGTAGTAATTGCCTGCACATACAATCATTTTAAAAAGGAGTGCATTGGCTAGAGAGCTAGCTCCACAGTTAAGGGAGCTCATTGCTCTTACAAAGGACCCTGATTCAGTTCACACCCACCCATATCACAGGTCTGACAACTGGAATTCCAGTTCCACACATATAGTGTACATAAACTCATTCAAGCACGCATACACATACTAAGTAAAAAAATAAATAAATATTCCTTTTTAAAAATAGAGTGGGGCTGGAGAGATAGCTCAGTGCTTAAGAGCACTGAATTCTCTTCCAAAGGACCTGGATTTAATTCCCAGCACCGACATGCCAGTTCACAACTGTCTGCAACTCCAGTTCCAGGGAACCTGACACCCTCACACAGACATGTGCAGGGAAAACACCAATGCATTAAAAAAAAAATAGCATTGTCAGAATTTGGGTAAACAGAGATTCTGAACCACCAAAGAAAGAAATAAGAGCAATATCCAAAACTTACAAAGTGTGGGTCATGCACAGAGAACACAGATTCCAGTTTGTCTGGAGTCCAAGGTCATGAATAAGGACAAGGAAAATAAGAAGCTGCTGTAGCTAAATGATAAGTTATTGAAAGTAGATCATCTCCAACTCAAGGATAATTCATGGAGGTAATTATTAAACACCCCCCTATTTACTAGAACCTACTCCAGGACCTAAAAATACAGGAGAATACAAAAGTCACAGATCCTCTGGTGTTTATGATTCTGAGAGGAAAGGCAAAAAAGGCAGTCTAAACTGAGTCCATGAGATGGCTCAGCAGGTAGAAGTACCTAGAAATCACTCGCTATCAAGCCTGACAAGCTGCGTTTCAGTTCCTGGGTCTTACAAAGTGAAAGGAAAATAGCAGCTCCTGCAAATCATCCTCTGAACTTCCACCCATTTAAAGAAGCTAGCATTGTAGTCCCATGCTTTTAACCCAGGCAGAGGTAGATGGATCTCTGTGAGTTCAAGGTTAGCTGGTCTACATAGCAAGTCTCAAGCTGGCCAGGGCTACATAGTAATAACATGTCTTAAAAACAAATAAATAATGTAATAATTATATGACAATGAAAAATCCACAATAAAAACATCAAGTGGTAATAAAGTACAATTAAGAAAAAATAAGCAGGGCTGGTGAGATGGCTCAGTGGGTAAGAGCACCCGACTGCTCTTCCAAAGGTCCAGAGTTCAAATCCCAGCAACCACATGGTGGCTCATAACCATACCTAACAAGATCTGATGCCCTCTTCTGGAGTGTCTGAAGACAGCTACAGTGTACTTACATATAATAAATAAATAAATCTTCTTAAAAAAAAAAAAAAAAGAAAAAAGAAAAAATAAGCAGTAAGAGAATAAATGTAAACAGAAAAGCCTTTTAGAGGAAGGAAAGGCCTCTTGGTGCCCTGACATCTGAGTAGATGAGGTGGAACTGTGAGTCATGTGGATATGTGGGGTAAGGGCACGTCAGCGGAAGGAACAATAAGTATCCTTCCTAGCACTCCAGCTATAGCTATCCCCTAGGGATGCGCCAAGGCAGATCCTGGGCCTTGGCCAATCTTTTCTCTTGCCAGGGAAAGGCTAAGCCATAAGAAACGAGTGCCTGAGTCAGTATCTCTTTCCCATAATGGACTTGTGGCGCCTGTAGATGAAGCCCTCATCTACTTCTGTGGTTTCAAACCCTCATCCCAAGAGAATGACATCCATTAGGGGAGTTGCCAACCCCTTTTTGAGTCTCCTCACACAGCTATTAGTGCACTGGCTGGTCACCTCATCAACCTCAGTTAGTCATCTGGTTCAACAGTCAAATATGGCCTGACAGTTACAAATGTAGGCTTTGTAACCATGTGCCTTGAACCAAACGTCACTTATTAAATGTAAGATCCCAGTCTCATTTTTGTTACTTATAAAATGGTGATAAGTAGAGTTTTTAGATGGTATGGTAAAGACATAAGGAACCTCCTTTCCTATAGTAAATGCTAGTAGCTGGCTGTCTTAGTCAGGGTTTCTATTCCTGCACAAACATCATGACAAAGAAGCAAGTTGGGGAGGAAAGGGTTTATTCAGCTTACATTTCCATACTGCTATTCATCACCAAGGAAGTCAGGACTGGAACTCAAGCAGGTCAGAAAGCAGGAGCTGATGCAGAGGCCATGAAGGGATGTTCTTTACTGGCTTGCTCAGTCTGCTCTCTTATAGAACCCAAGACTACCAGCCCAGAGACGGTCCCACTCACAAGGGGCCCTCCCCCCTTGGTCACTAATTGAGAAAATGCCCTGCAGCTGGATCTCATGGAGGCATTTCCCCAACTGAAGCTCCTTTCTCTGTGATAACTCCAGCTGTGTCAAGTTGACACAAAATTAGCCAGTACACTGGCCAACAATGGTGGTACAAACCTGGGATCCCAGCACTTGGGAGGTGGAACCAGGAGAATCAGGTATTCAAGACCTGCCTCAGCTACATCTGCTATCATCACCATTTTTTTATTCACTCATTCATCAAGATTTTATTAGTACTCCCTGTTGAAGCTGCCAGGGTGCATCACGAGCACAGGGATGAATCTTCATGAACTCCATCCTTAAGAGCTCTCTCTGAAAGAACTTGCAAGAGTAAATGAATGAATAAGACAGTGTGGTAAGTGCTCTCTTTGAGAGATAAGGTGATAAGGAGACTCAGAGAGACATGGAACTAGTTGACAGAAAAGGCATCACAAAGCTTACTTGTAGGCTAACCTAAAAAATTAATAAGGGGCAGTAGAGATGGTTCAGTGGTTAAGAACACTGGCTGCTCTTCCAGAGGAATTAGGTTCATTCCCAGAACTCATATGGTAGCTCACAGCCATCTGTAACTCCAGTTCCTTCTCTGGAGATTTGACACTCTCTTCTGGCCTCTGTGGGCTCCAGGCATACACACGGCGCACAGCCATACATGCAAGCAAAGCACCCATATACACAAAATAAAAGAGTTTAAATTTAGTTGATCAACTGAATTTTCTTGTCTATTCTATGAACAAACCAGCTATAAAATCCTCCCAAAATGGCTACTCCTAAGGATGGGATGAAAACCTGGAACTGAGTTGTCTAAGAGTTTCCCTTCCTGCTGTCATCTGGGAATCTTAGTCCCTAGTATGATGTCAATATCAAACCCCAAAACATCACTGTAAAAATATCTGGGTCTTGGGGGCTGGTGAGATGGCTCAGTGGGTAAGAGCACCCGACTGCTCTTCCGAAGGTCCGGAGTTCAAATCCCAGCAACCACATGGTGGCTCATAGCCATCCATAACAAGATCTGATACCCTCTTCTGGAGTGTCTGAAGACAGCTACAGTGTACTTACATATAATAAATAAATAAATCTTTAAAAAAAAATATCTGGGTCTTGGGCCTAGGCCTCCGATGAGAGGCCCACTCCACTAGGTCACTATGCAAACCTCTGGTCTATTAAACACCATAAGGATATACTATTAAAGGCCCCATACAGAGCTACAACAAAGTGCAGGGGAAAATCAGGCTAGAGAAATATTGGCAGGGCGGCTGCACAGCAGCAGGACAACTTTGAAGCTTTGGGATGTGAAAATGTAAGATAGGACAATGACAATGGTAGAGACAAGAACAAACTTTTGACTTCTTTCCTAATCTGGGTTGACTTCAGTACTAAGTGTTAGAAAGTGGGATCATATAAAATGCTGACTTCAAGCAATCTGATAGGGAAACTGATAGGGTAACAGGCTGTAATTAATGTGTTAAGTGCTATGATGAGATAAACATAAGAAGTCATGGGGACACAACACACATTATCTAGACTGTGGTTTTTCAGGAAAGATTTCAAAAGGAGCCATCTAAAGAGAATGCTTGTTTGAAGCTGGATCTTCGGTAGGTAAGAGTGGCCTCCAAGGCTCTACGTAGCCAAGGAGGATTCTGAACTCCTAACTCTCTTGCCCCTATTTCCTAAGTGCTTAGCTCATAGGAGTATGTCATTATACATGGTTCACACGGTCCCTACTGAGACTAGTACCTAGAATTTCATGTATATAGGGCTAGCATCCTAAGGGTATCTCTATGTAGTCTTGGCTGTCCTCCTGGAGCTCACTATGTAGACAAACCAGACTGGATCTCCTGCCTCCTGAGTGTTATGACTTTTTTTTTTTTCAAGATGGGGTTTCTCTATGTAGCCCCAGCTGTCCAGGAACTCACTCTGTAGATCAACCTTGAACTCAGAGATCTGCCCACCTCTACCTCCTAAGTGCTGGGAATGAAAGCATGCATCAGCATACCCAGCAGTCTTTTTTTTAAGAAAGAAAGAAAGAAAGAAAGAAAGAAAGAAAGAAAGAAAGAAAGAAAGAAAGAAAGAAAGAAAGAAAGAAGAGAGGGAGAAGGATCTCATCATGTAGACCAGGCTAGCTTCCAATTCAAGTCAACTTTCCTGCCTCAGTCTTCCAAATGCTGGCATTACAGGTGTGAAACATACGTGCCTAGTAATGTATTTCAAATTTAAAAACACAAGTCAAGGCCTGGGGACATAGCTAAATGGGAGAGCACCTTTTGAGTTCAACCGCAGTACTTTGAAAATAAAATAATCAATAATGAAAAGACAGAAAAAGATACACTAAACTATAACAGGTGGAGGACCTATACCTGGAAGTAGTAGAACCTGTAGGTGTGGTTTAGCAGAGAGAAGATTGGTCATTTGTGACATATGGATATTAGAAGCCCAGATCACTTTATCATACACTCCTTCTTTGCTTTCCAGTCACCACAAAGTAAACAGTTTCCCCTGCCAAGGGATCTCTGCCTGAATAGAACACCTTACTACAGACCAAAGGCAACAAGGCTTCTGAAATTGAGAGTCAAACAAAATCTTCCAAATAAAACGTATTCCTTTCAGTCTCTGCTCCCATCCAGGGACTGCCCCACCTGGGGATCTATCCTGTCTGCAAACAACAGACACTGTTGCTGTTGGCAAGAGGCACTTGCTAACAGGAACCAGGTGTGAATGTTCCTTGGGAGGTTCTGCCAGCACCTGACCAATGCAGATGTGGATGCTTGGAGCCAACCATCAGACTGAGCTTGGGGATCCTGGTCAGGAGGAGCTGGCAAAAGGACTGGAGGAGCGGAGGGGGATTGCAACCCCATAGGAAGAACAATGTCGGCTGGCCAGACTGCCCAAGTTCTCCCAGGGACTAGACCTCTATGTATAGGGATGGATCCATGGCTCCAGATACATAAGTAGCAGAGGATGACCTTGCCTGACATCAATGGGAGGGGAAGCCTTTGGTCCTGTGGAGGTTTGGTGCCCCAGAGAATGGGGATGCTGTAGCAGTAGGGCTGGTGGGTAGGTGGAAAAGCACCCTCACAGAGGCAAGGGAACGGGGGAGAGGGCTGTGGGATGGGGGTTTGTGGAGGAGTAACTGGGAAGTGGAAGATCATTTGTGATGTAAACGAATGGAATGATTAATAAAAGGAAAAGGAAAAGGAAAAAGAAAAAATGTGTTCCTTTCTCAGTAAATGATAAACCGAGCAGCTAGAAACACAACCAAGGTTAAGTAGACTTAATATCATCAGTCAATGAGTTGATTGGCATTTTTACACTAGCCAATAGAATATTTGTACAGATGAGCATGTGCACATAAACAGACTATAAGTTAAGATATAAAAAGGAAAAATATTTATAGACCAGTAAAGGTTTCAACTGAATGTGATAGTGTGCAACTGTAATGTAAGCACTAGAAAAACTGAGGCAGGAAAATCGTGAGTTTGAGGGCCCCGGCTATATAGAAAGTTTCAGGCCAGATAACACAGGTAATCCTAGCATTCAAAAGGCAGAGACTACAAATTTCTGGGGCCAGATTGTAATACATAGTGAGTTTCAAGTGAGCACTGAGACACTGACTCAATGAACAAGGTGAAGAGTGACTGAGGAAGACTTAAAATGTCAGCCTTGGGCCTCTACACATTTAATGCATATACCCACGTACATACATATACAAACATGCATATAGATTCCTATCATGCACAGACATATGGAAAAGAAGATGATGAAGAAAGGGTTCAAATCAGTGATTTCAGCCTTCATATTAAAAAGCTAGGGAAAGGGGTGTGTGTGGAGAGAATGAATTATTTCACAGTCACGGGGTATGGTGATTTATGCCTGCAATCCCGGCACTTACTCAGGAAGTAAAAGCATAATGATCAGGAGTTCAAAACCAGTCATGGCTACATGGCAGTTTGAGGCAAGCCTGAACCATAAGATGTTATCTTAACACAAACAAACAAATGCCTAAGATTTAAAAGATACTCCACAAAAGAAGATATATGACTGACAACTTATGTACATGAGAAGATGCCCAGTATCACTAGCACTCCTACACCAGGCTAAAATTTAACAGACTGATGACAATATTTACAAGGAGACTGGGGCGGAGGGTCTCATACACTACTGATGGGAATATCTAACACTGATAGTTTCTTGATACCTGCCATACGATCTAGTCATTCCACTCCTAGGTGTTTTCCTAAGACACAGAATATGCATGTGACTCATATTTAAACGGTCACTTCAGCTTTATTTACAATAGACAGAAACTATATGTAGCTCAAATGTCTAACAAGAGGTAAATGGACAAAAATATTGAAATATATCTCATTATATTAATACTCAGTAATAAAAAAGAGCTATTTGTACATGTAAAATATGAATCCCCCAAATTTTTTTTTTGTTTGTTTTTTGAGACAGGATTTCTCTGTATAGCCCTGGCTATCCTGGAACTCACTTTGTAGACCAGGCTGGCCTCGAACTCAGAAATCCGCCTGCCTCTGCTTCCTGAGTACTGGGATTAAAGGCGTGCGCCGCCATGCCCGACTTAAGAAACTAAAATTTAAAGGGTATGTATCATATAACTCTATTTAAATAAAATGCTAGCAAGTGTGAACTGAACTGGCCAGAAGATAGTTCAGTAGTTATTGAGGGGAGGAGAGATGACAGAAGATATGAGGTAACGAACAGAGACTGCTTTTACTGTGCAGTGGCCTCACAATTGTACACATATGGTAAAACAGAGACTACGATGAACTATAAATGTTTGTAATTTATATCAATATCATCTCATTAGCTCCCATGAAAAAGCTGCTGAAATCAAGTTATGGCAGCAGCATAGGTTTACATAAGAGCACAGAGAAGGAGGCTCAGAGAGGGTGTAATTTCCCAAGTAAGACCTTTCTTCTTCTAGATATATTTAAAATAAAACATAAAATGACTTAAATATTAGGTCACAACATAGATGACAATTTTGATTCAGGCATCAGAAAGAAAACTTACCTGGGGACTTTGTGGCTAGCCCCGTGCAGGTAACAAGCTTGGCATGTGTGAGGGCCTGGATTTGAGCTCCAGCACAGGTGGGGTGGGGGAGGGGCTGGGGGGAGCACGGTGGTGTGGAGGGGGAGTGAGTGGGAGCACCGGGTGCCACAGGCTTGTAACCCCAGCATTTGGGAGACAGAGAACCGGGAGGGTCAACTAGCCTTGGTTACTTGAGGTGCTGCCCCAAGAGAGGGAAAGAGGGAGGGAATAAACAAATGTTCTTTTTCTGTCAAAAATATAGCAACAACTAATAGAAAGGGGAGAGGGAGCAGGAGGAGAAGACAGAGTCTGTGGTAAAGTGCAAATGGCCTGGGAAGGCCCAGCTTTATAACCAACTTCAGACAGAAGTGAGAGCAGAGCTGTGAGGATCTTACTCTGTGCTGTCTTAAGTAACTACACAGATAGTGACAGGATTATATTCCATTGTTCCAACTCAATCTCCTTGCCTCATTTTCCACATCTGAAAACAGGGATAACTCAAAACCACAGTAACAATACATTTCAAGTTATCATGAGAAATGAATGAACATAAAGAAAACACTTAGAACAGCGTTTAGCATGTGTGATGTACTATACATGTATCAGAGTCGTTTCTGAGTTGCTGCTGACTTTATTATTAAAACCCAGAGCTGGTTAATGAAGAGGATAGCAGACTTTTCTGCTAAGATCTAAATAGCACAGGAGAAGTGGGGGAGAGAAAGAAGGAGACAGAGAGAAAGAGAGACAGACAGAGACAGAGAGAAAAAAACAAAACAAGAAAAACCACTGATTTCCAACATTAGTCAGAGAATGTTAACAACAACACTAATCACACAAAAGGCGTGGCATTCATTAGCCTGCCAATGTTCTGAACATAAATGACTAAAGCTGATATCTACACCAGTTAGTTATATTCAGGCCAGCCAGTTTGAATTAATGCCAGAATACCACACACCTTTCATAGCTCTGGAAACTCACTCTAGAGAGAATAGGAGCCTTTCTCTAAATAATGAGGCAAATTTTTGGGCACAAGAAGATTCTTACTTTTAGTCTATCAAACCTCCGGTCAACAGTCCTGAAAAGGTACACATTTATGACTTCATAGCAGTGAGGTCGTATGTTTTACTGCTAAGGGCAAACAAGTCTCAGGCCCTTCTAAAAACCATACTCCATTGTCTTCCATGTTCCTGTAATTTGAAATACACTGGAAGTGTTCCAAATAGTTGCTAAGTCCAGAAATAAAGTTCTGACCAGAAAATGGCCTGGGCTGTTCGCTCACACTAGGATTCAGTCCTCCATCGCTGCCTTCCCTCTGTCACTCTCCTTTCTCAGTCACGTTTGTTTGAGCTTGTAGAAAGGCCACAAACATGCTCCTCACCTCCTGCATTCTAAGTTCATACTTATAAAATCTACTCTTAAAAACTAAGCACCTTATCCCCACGCTATTAGAGAAGAAAAACAAAACTAAACAGACTGCTGGAAGATTTTCCCTGGCAATTCTAGCATTGCTGTAAAGATACATTCAACTGCGGAAGGGTGTGTGTGTGTGTGTGTGTGTGTGTGTGTGTGTGTGTGTGTGTGTAAACCTCAGAAGAGTCCCAGAAAGCTTTCTCCTACACACTCCTTTACGTGCTCCTTCTAAACTGATGGCACTTAAGTGGCAGCAGCTGCTCCATTTCCTGCTGCGAATCTCCTGAATCTAATGCTCTCTTCCTACATATGCATGTTTCCTCTCAGATTTAAATTCTACAGTCGCAGGTAAGACTCTGAATAAAAATAGAAACAGTCTCATTCTACTACAAGTAGTGTTGTCTGCCATCAGATGACAAGGAAGTGCATTGATCGACAAGGATCAGAAGACCTACATCTAGTCCTGGCTCTCCTAAATGCATGGCAATGAATACATACTTTTATAAGCCAAGTCCTAAGTTTCCTCATCTAAAAACAAGGAAAATTAGAACAGTGGCAGGTGCCTATAATCCCAGCTCCTTACCAGGCTAAGATCCAAGAGTCTGAGGACAACATGGGCATGAGAGTAAGGAGACACTCTCAAAATTCTGAAGTCCTGGATAACTCATTTAACCTTTCTTAACACTTTATACTGGTCAAGCTTTTTTTTTTTGGGGGGGGGGGGTTGTTTTGTTTGTTTGGGTTTTTGTTTTTGGGTTTTGGGTTTGTTTGTTTGTTTTGTTTTTTGGTCAACTTGATACAGCTAGAATTGTCTTAGGAGAGGGAACGTCAATTGAGAAAATTGGCTCCATAACATCAGCCTGTAGGTGTAGCTTCTGGGGCATTTTTAAATTAGTGATGTGGGAGGGCACAGGCCACCGGAGTGATGCCCCAAGGCAGGAGGTTCTGAATGGTCCAAGAAAGCAAACTGAACAAGCCATGAAGGGCAAGCCAGTAAGCTGCATTTCTTTACAGTCTCTGCCTTGGCTTCTCCTGATGATGGACTATAATCCAAATTAACCCTTTCCTCCCCAAGTTGATTTTCGTCACAACAAGAGAAAGTAAACTAGGACAATCTCCTCTATAAGACCTTGGGAAAACACTGTTTCCAATATCTGTCTGTCTGTCTACGTATGTATGTATGTACCTACCTACCTACCTACCTGTCTTAGAGACTGAGTTTCACAGACCCTAGACTGCCCTTGAACTTAGTGAGGATGATCTTAAACTCTGGTCCTCTTGCCTCCACTTCCCAAGATCTGGGATTATATATGTGTACTGCCACAGTTGGGTTTCCCAGTGTTGGAAAGCAAATTCAGGGATGCAAGCCACTTACCAAATGAACTATAAGCTTCCAATCCTACTGAGATCTAAGGAAGCTCTAGCCATAGAGATAAAAGAGGAAGCTAAAGATCTATCACTTTCTTTCCTGTCAAGTGTCATAAACTAAACATGGTCTTTTACTCAGAATTCTGAATAAAATGTTCCAGTGGAGGGAAACAAGGTTGTAGGATGTAGGAGCTTTATTACTTGAAGGGTCTAAAATTTTCACTGATAAATTCAACATAAGTCAGTAATGTGACCACTGAGGGCACTAGTACTTAATAAGGAAGTGATAATATATATGCCCAGGGTCCAGAGCCCAGAAGTTGGCAACACAGTTCAGCTCTGTGTAAATCAAACCACATTTAGGTCTCTGCCCAGCTCAAGGAGCTAAGAAAAATATTATAAAAATGTTTACAAAAAGAACATCTAAATCAGAAAGAGCCTGAAATATTTTTATTCAAAGATGAAGGAATATTTAACTTGGCAAGGAGGAGTGATGAAGGCAAAAGATTCAGGACCTGATCCATCTTTCCTGCCACTCAACCTTTGGATCACTGGGACTCAGAAAAGGTGGACTGAGCAGAGAGTACAGAACAGGCTGCCTCAAGAGAACAGAGCAGCAAGCTCCTTATTCCTGGGGAGGACATGACAAGCTGGTAGATTTCTACGGAGGATAGTGTGAGGACAGAAGTTGATAGGCTAGAATTCAAGACATCCTAATGAAGGACAACTTCAAATCCCTTTCCCAGCATAGTGACTGTAACTCGGTCTTATTCCATGACTCTATAGAATGATTTCAGTAACTCCCTTCTTGTTAAGCATGCTTTTGTTGTTCATGTCCTTCTAAGGCCAGTATCTATTCATCCTCGATCTTCTCTAACCCTCTGACAACCATGACCACAACCCAGCTGCCTGTTACCTTCTGATGACTTCCATGCCTTCCACAGGTCCTCCACGCTGATAAGCTTATCCTCACCATGGAATGTGCTGTGTTTCACTGTTGGGTCATGGTAATTGAGGTCTTCCCTTAGGAACTGTAAGAGAAAAGCACACAAGTCACAGGAGATACTTATGAACCAGCCCACCAAGATCTCCACAAGCCACTTGTCTCCAGCTATACATAACACATTTCCAATGCACTACTTATAAACCCCACTCATTTATCTTTCTATGTGAATGCCTCCGTTTCTGGTAAAAACAAATTTTCACTTAGTTATATGTTTCATATGAGAAAGACATATATATTTGAATTCTTCCCTCATACTTTATTATTATTATTATTTATTGAAAGTGACAGTGGACTCAACAAGCCACAAGAGAAACAAAGAAGAGTTAATGTTTAAAAGAAATGTGCAGTATGTCTGTGCATGCCTGTGCACACATGTACATTTGCAAAAGTCACAGGTCAACATTCACCTTATCTTTTGAGACAGGGTCTCACTGAACCTGGAAAATATTAATATGGCTAGGCTGACTGGCCAGCAAGCCCCCAAAATTCACCTGTCCACCCACAGCAGCCCTGAAGTTACAGATATGTGCTGCAGTGCTTGACTTTTTATATGGATGCTGGGGATCAACACTTGGGTCCTCACAACTGTGTGGCAAGCACTGTACCAACTCAGCTAGGTTCCCAGTAGCTCCAACAGTTTAGTTTGTCTGGTTGGTGTTTTTTGTTTGGTTGTTTAATATAGACAAAGTCTCATATAGCCCAGGCTAACCTGGAATGTCCTATGTACCTGAGGATGACTCTGGACTCTTTTGTGGGGGGAGGAGGGTAAAAATATGGGAGAGGAAAGAGTGAAAGAAAGAAAGAAAGAGAGAGAGGAGGAGGAGGAAGGAAGGAAGGAAGGAACAAAAGAAAGGGAAAAGGAGAATGGGAACTAATGAAGTTTTATGTAAACTGTTCTATTTCAAATGTAATTTAAATTTATATCTCTGTGTGTACTTGAGTACATGAGAGAGCAGAGACATCAGATCCCCCTGGAGCTGGAATTAACAACTCAGGAGACCTCTAGAAGAGCAATGTATTCCTTTAACTACCATCTCTCCAGTCCTGAAATGTGCAGGGAATGAACGTTCTACTTGAAACTGAGGATAATATCAATTGCCAATATCAGCGTGGAAAAGGAACCTGCAGGCCCAAGAACTGGTGCTTAAGGAGCTAAGGGAGGGCTCAAGCCTTGTCCTCTCCACTCCACTCCTGGGTTCACAGGCAGGTGCAACAAGACAGCCGGGCCAAACAGCAGTTTCCCCTCCCCAAGTGCATGTGCTATTCGCCCTGCTGCTGCCCCGGGCACTCACATTCTGTGCAGTATTTATACAGCTGACACTGCTCAGGCATGAGACCCTCAGCCCCATAGAGGCACAGAGTTTAATGGTTCCTGGTATTCACAAAAGTATTTCTTTTCTTTTCTTTTCTTTTCTTTTCTTTTCTTTTCTTTATTTACATTACAAATGCTATCCCGAAAGTTCCCTAT
>NC_034590.1:73223491-73228223 GCF_900095145.1 Mus pahari | reverse complement strand
ATCCACTTCTGTGTTTGCCAGGCACTGGCATAGCCTCACAAGAGGCCGCAATATCAGGGTCCCTTCAGCAGAATCTTGCTGGCATGTGCATTATTATCTAGGCACAAAAGTATTTCTAAACGTTAAAGCATAACTCAAAAGTAGGTAAGTGGGCTAGAGAGATGGCTCAGCGGTTAAGAGCACTGGCTGCTCTTCCAGAGGTCCTGAGTTCAATTCCCAGCAACCACATGGTGGCTCACAACCATCTATATAGCAAGACTCGATACCATCTTCTGGTATGTACTCATATACATAAAATAAATAAACAAATCTTTTTTTTAAAAAAAGTAGGAAGTACAGAAACATCTTGAGCAAAGATGACCTTTTATGCTCCACAGCTCCAGTGTGTATTCCTAGAGTTGTTATGACCTATATTCCCTTCAAAACCATATGCTCTGTGGCACAAGATTCCAGTTATCCAGTTATAGACAAAACATACAAGAAATTTTTCTTTAGACAGGCGTAGTAATGCACATCAGCAATCCCAGTGCTTGGGAAGTAGAAGCAGGAAAAACAGCTATTCAAGGTTAGCCTTGACAACAGTAAGTCTGAGATCATCTTGAGCTACATGTGAGTCTGCCTTTTAAACAAATAATAATAATAATAACAATAATAAGAATTTTTCTTACCTTTTCTTTCTTCTTTTTGTTTTGTTTCAAAACAAGAGTCTCATTATATACCCTCAGCTAGCTTAGAGCTGGAACTCAATATGTACACTAGACTGTCCTCAAACTTACAGCAGTCCTCCTGCCTCAGCATCTTGTATGCTAGGATTATAAGCATACAGTACAATACTGAGATAAGAAAGTTACATTAGCTGGAGAGATGGCTCAGTAGTTAAGAGCACTGGCTGCTCTTTCAGAGGACCCAGATTCTATTCCCAGCACCTAGATGGCAGCTCACAGCTGCCTGTAACTCCAGGTGCAGGAGATCTGATGCACTCAAATAAACATACATACAGGTGAAACACCAATACACATAAAATAAGATTTAAAAGGAATGTTGTATTAAACTATAACTCCAATTTCTACTCTATTTTAGATAAGCATTAACCTTATTTTACTCTTAATATTGCCCTATAGCCAACAAATAACTAAAGTCTTAACTAGAAAAATATTTAAAAGCAATAAAAAGCAACAACAAAAAATCAGATTGCTCTTTGGCTCCCCAAACAAGGATTTACTGTTTCAAGCTTAGAACAAGGAGCTCCTCTCTCAAGAAGGTCCAAGGAGGTGCCCTAAAAGTTTTGTCTTACCATGGGGAATGTAGCATTGGCTAGAACAGCAGCTCAGTAGCTCGCCTAAGTGCCAAAGCACCAGCTGTCACTAGGTATATTTAGCTCTGTGAGCTCAGAAAAGTGATCTTCCATGAGGTAGCACAAAGACAATCCCGAGCAGTAGTGGAGTCTGTGGGTGGTAACAGAGAAGGAAACTCCAGCTCTAGATTCCCTCAGCACCGTCCCAGCTACTTCCCCAGAGGACAGAACTCAGTGACTTAAAGCAAGAAGACTGGTACACTTTCAGGTGCAGGGACCTGAGCGCTTCTCCAGGGTTACCCCTTGGTACCACTGCCTCCTTCCTCCACTATCCAACCTTGATCCTCACTACGCCTTCTATGCCTTCTGAACCAAACTGCACCTCTAAAGTCTCCTCCTCTGAAATATTAAAAACCCATGTTTCTCAGCTCTTCTTTGTATCTTAAAACATCTAGCACTGACTAGCATTTTTGTTTGTGTTATTTGTATTTTGAGGCTAGCCTTGAANTTTTTTTTTTTTTTTTTTGGTTTTTCGAGACAGGGTTTCTCTGTATAGCTCTGGCTGTCCTGGAACTCACTTGGTAGACCAGGCTGGCCTCGAACTCAGAAATCCGCCTGCCTCTGCCTCCCGAGTGCTGGGAAAGCCTTGAACTTCTGATCTTGCTTCCACCTCCCAAGTGTTGAGGTTACAGGCATTCACCAGCATGCCTAGTTTGTTGTTTGTTTGTTTTTCAATGCAGGGATTTCCTATGTAGTGAAGACTAGCCACAAACATGTGACCCAGCTGTTTCAGCATCCCCAGTACTAGAATTACAAAAGTGTGCCACCACATGTAAGAACTGTCATTTTGGCTGCCATAGCTCCAGGTGCTGGGTATACCAAGTACTAGGACACTTGTTTCCGAGGTAAAATAACTGTCCTGAGTGGCATTCATCAGCTACTGCTAAAAGGTTAGGAGAGAAGAGTCATTTCTCACTCATCTTCATGCATTTAGGTCTTCTGCCAGTTTAAACACTGGAATGAAGTAGGGTACAGTGGAGACAAATGTAATGTCAGCACTTGAGATATCAGGATCAGGAGTTCGAGGTCATCCTAGACTATGTAAGAACCTGTCTCAAAACCAAGCCAAACCACTAGAATGACCTTTATGAAATTCAAGTCTAACTGGACCAACTCATCTATTTAAAATTCCATGGCGTCTCATAACCTACAAGGCAAAGGCCTAGTTTCATATCCTCATAGCCTCACATTAGGGCCTTTGAAAATGTGGCCTATACCCTTGTTTTCCAGTGACATTCCTTCATATGCTCCCTCCTGGCCAGATCAGAGGTCAGGATGCTATATAAGCCAAATGCAGTTTACAGTCTTTATTTACATACATCTTTTTCATTTGAGGTTTGGTTGTTTCAGTATGTATCCTAGGCTGGTCTCAACTGTATTATATGGTCAAAAACAATCTTGAATTCTGATCCTCCTGACTCCACCTCCAGGACGCCAGGATTACTAGCATTTGCCACCACCATGCCCAGTTCATGTGGTTCTGGGGAATCAAACCCACTGCTTTGTGCATGCTAGGCAAGCATGCCACTAATGGCTGAGCCACATTCCCAGCCCCAATATGAAAAACTTGACCAGAATACAGCCCCACTAATTGACACATAATCTATAGCTTATTTAATACCATAAAAGTAGAACTGAAATCAGATTAGTGGGTCATAACTTTAATCTCAGAACCCAGGATGCAGAGGCAGGTAGATCTATGAGTTCAAGACCAGACTGGTCTACATAGCAAGTTTCAGAACAGCTAGGACTACATAGTGAGACACTATCTCAAAAAAAGAAAACAAACAAACAAACAAACAAAAATCCTGAGTAGTTGCTACAACAACAACAAAAACCTAAAAAATTCATCTCTGGTTATTTCCAGAAAAAGTTGCTAACCCCTCTCTAGAAATATCAAGCCATTTCTAGTTCTTAAGCAAAGCATGCACCTTTATAGCTCCAAGCCTTTCCACAGCATGATCCACAGGAAATGTTTTATGCCTATTAAAACTTTATGCCTGTTAAAGTCACTGCCTCTGTGTAGTTTTCCATGCTTCTAGGTAAGTTAATTGAATGCCCATTTATTTGTTCCCTTAGTTCTCAGGGTACATATTTATGACAGTACTCCTACTTCACTATAATTACTATTTAATTAGCCCCTTCCTACTTTCCCTAAGCAACTCAAAAATAGAGGCTATATTTATCTCTTTATTCACTTACAGTGCAAACTCCCTAGAATACTTAATTGAATAACTAATTTAGCTCCCTAGACCCCGCTCCAAGTATAGGCCCTGGCATAGAGCAGAGTATCCAGTTATTAAGTAGCTGAAAAATTGCCTCTTATTTGAGTTTACCCTATAACACACAGAATGCTGGACACATGTTTCAGCTTTTAAGAGGGTTAAACTGATGAGAATTCAAGTTAGACCTTGCTTCTAAAGCTATTTGCTTCAGTTTGAATTGTGGGTTTATCACTTACTTTCAATGCATCATGTACATAATCTATAAATTGAGGTAACAATAAAGCCCTCATACATTTACCACCTACTTATAAATGAGTCAATTTATGGTAACAACTTAGAATAGTACCTGAAACAAAGTGTGTGTATGGGGAGGGGTGGGAGGGGGTTCTTTTAAGGATAATATAACTAAGTATATGTACAATCCTGGGAACCAATATTATAATTATGCAGATCTAAGAGAGTCCTATAGAGCATGCAGAAGAGAGATGTATTCCTCAGTGCCTGCTAACAAAAGCCAATATGCTAGAAGATCCAAAATGGAGAAAATTAAGGCAATAGTCCCCTAAGACTTCAAAGGTTCTTTCTGTTCAGCACTAGGATTCTTTGCAATATCTAACTCCACCTTAAATTGAAACTAGCCTTTTCCAAACCCTTCTATGGTCTGAACCCTACCTGACTTTACTGGAGCATCAACTGCTTCTTTCTCATATTCCTGATGGTAATAAATTCCTAGTCTCTGAAAGTACCAGCCTTTTCACCCATCCATTGAGTTGTACATGCTACTCTCTCATCTAAAACACTCCCCTTCTTCTCCTGGCCATACATAGGTACCTGTTTAGATCCAGGTTACTTATCAGTGGTCCTGAACATGGAAATTAGGTCATCTTCTTCCTCTTTCTCCCCTCCTCCCCCTCCTCCTCCTCTCTGTGACTTACACTGTTCACTTAAAATAATACAGAATCAAAGACCTCCACATAAAACCAGAGACACTGAAATTGATAGAGGAGAAAGTGGGGAAAAGCCTCGAAGATATGGGCACAGGAAAAAAATTCTTAACAGAACACCAATGGCTTGTGCTGTAAAATCAAGAATTGACAAATGGGACCTCATAAAATTGCAAAACTTCTGTAAGGCAAAAGACACTGTCAACAAG